>NW_011494718.1:1278405-1324973 GCF_000754665.1 Bison bison bison
CTTACTAGACCTTTCACAATAAATGTGTCAAAATTCTGTGAGCTAATCAGTGTTGCTATTCTCATAATAAGGATGAAGACACAGAGGCTCATAGGGCATAAATAACTTTCCTAGGACCATTTAATTAATAAGCTATAAAAACATTTGAACCCACATCTGTATGACTCCAAAGCACATACTCATCCCATTCACCCTCTCCGTGCAGCTTCAGCAAGTAGCATGTACAAAGACATAAAGTCACGAAAAAGCAAGAATTTAGAAAACTAGAAAAGAAGGCATGCTAAGGACATTGGTTATAATCTCAAATTAACAGCTCTCACAAAGGAATTTTCTGAACCCTTGAAGCATGACCAGAGGAAAATTGACTACCCTTGAACTACACTGTCACATTGTATGTGTGTTATGCACATATGTTGTATACTTTACTTTCATGAAAAATCAGAAATTTAACCAGACTGATTTGAGATCAAGGCACCAGATAGGCATTTTGATTTATTTTCAGAGAGTTTGATTTTCAAAGAAATTAATTTACATTCTGCTTGAGCAAACAAAATTCAATATGTCTTTAAAGTATCACATGGAGAAAGGTCATTCAAGGAAAAGAGCCTTATCTTCCTAACCTCAACATCCTGTGCATGGGTCTCCATTGAGATGGTGCCTTCATGAACAATGAGCAAAACAAACTCATTCTTTGAAGAAACAGACTTTTGCGATTAGATGAAAATAAGTTTATTAATAGAAAAGCATGGGGATAAAAGCTGAAATTTTTTCTTTTGAAATAATCATAGTGAATAACAACAACTTGATAAATGCATGAGCTTATAAACACAAGTTTTATCTATTACATGTTTTTTTCCTTATTTGGCAAATCAAGTTATGATCACAATCAAAACAGAGAAAAGGACACCTAAAAATCCTTAATTTTATTTATTTAACATGCTTTCATAATGTAGGATCACATAGAATCACAGACACATCTGTCACAAGCAGTGGTTTTGAAAATGTGATTTATTCCTTATGACTGGGCCTTGACTTTTATTTTATTTATTCCTTAGACTGGGCTGAAATTAAAACCAGCAAGTTCATTTTAAAGAGAGCACTCATAATTTGCAGTACACTTTTTCTGATTAGAAAAATATCATAAAAATGTAAAAGTATTAAAAAACAGAAAGCTTGTTCTGCAGAACAAGAATGTTGTTGTTAAGTTCTTGTTCTTGTTCTGCAGAACAGAATGTTGTTCAGTTGCAAAGTCATGTCTGACTGTTTGTGATTCCATAGACTGCAGTACACAAGGCTTCCCTGTCCTTCCTTATGTCTATTGAGTTGGTGATGCCATCCAATCATCTCATCCTCTGTCACCCCCTTCTCCCCCTGCCTCAATCTTTCCCATCATCAGAGTCTTTTTCAGTGAGTTGGCTCTTCCCATCAGGTGGCCAAAGCTTCAGCTTCAACTTCAGCAACAGTCCTTCCAATGAATATTCGGGGTTGACTTCCTTTAGGATTGAGTGGTTTGTTCTCTTTCCAGTCCAAGAGACTCTCAGGAGTCTTCTCCAGCACCACAGTTTGAAACCATCAATTCTTCAGTGTTCAGACTTCTTTATGGTTCAACTCTCACATGACTACTGAGAAAAACCTTAACTTTGACTGTACATACCTTTGTCAGCAAAGCGATGTCTCTGCTTTTTTAATACACTGTCTAGTTTTGTCATAGCTTTTCTTCCAAGAGTAAGTGTCTTAATTTCATGGTTTTGGTAACCGTCTGCAGTGATCTTGGAGCCCAAGAAAATAAAGTCTGTCACTGTTTTCATTTTTCTCCCATCTGTTTGCCATGAAGTGAGGGGACCAGATGCCATGATCTTAGTTTTTGAATGTTGAGTTTTAACCCAGTTTTAATCTTGCGGATTAAGAAACCTCAAAGGAAACAGGTGCTCAGCCTAGAGGAAGCCTAGTCTCACTTCCAGCAGGCAACCTGAGAATTTCTGTGTGGTGCTTCTACTGTTTTATGTCTCTAGAACTTGGCTAAAACCCAGTTGTCATCCATCAGGGGCCTTCTCCCTCTGAACAAATAAAACTAAACATAGCAAGTGACCACTTTGATCAACAGGTACCATTTACCAGAGTAATTGTACCCATAAGCAGTTAAGGAAGACGCATGTTGAAGGCATTTACAGAGGTTATGTTGACTGTCAGAGACAAAGTAATGGTGCAGGAAAAAAAAAAAAAAATGAAAGAGATTAAAATGCATATAGTTCATGAGATAATTTTAACTCTCAAGAGATCTCTTGAGTCAAAATGTCTCAAGTAGAGTTAAGCAAACATGTTTTATACATCACTCTCAGAGGTGGAGATAAAGTGTCAACAATTTGAAAATAACACTGGTGCCTGATTTTAATAAGGGAACAAACTTATGAGGATGTCTCTAATACATGTCCTACCTACCAATGGCATGATCCTTATAGAATTATAAAAGTATGAAATAAAAAGGAGGTAAAGTCTAGTCAAGACTATGGTTTTTCCAGTAGTCATGTATGGATGTGAGAGTTAGATCATAAAGAAAGCTGAGTGCCGAAGAATTGATGCTTTTGAATTGTGGTGTTGGAGAAGACTCTTGAGAGTCCCTTGCACAGCAATGAGATCAACCCAGCCAATCCTAAATTAAATGAGTCCTGAATATTCATTGGAAGTACTGAAACTCCAAACCTTTGGCCACCTGATGAGAAGAGCTGACTCAATGGAAAAGACCCTGATGCTGGAAAGATTGAAGGCAGGAAGAGAAGGAGGATGAGAGGTTGGGATGAGATGAGGATGAGGTGGTTGAATAGCATCACCAACTCGATGGACATGAGTTTGAGCAAGCTCTGGGAGTTGGTAATAGACAGGGAAGTCTGGCATACTGCAGTTCAGTGTGAAGCCTGGGTCAGAAAGAGTTGGACATGACTGAGCGACTGAGCTGAACTGGAAGTCTTGAAGCCCCTTTGACCATCCCCAAATGGATTTTATGCAAGTGCCCCAACCAATGAACTATAATTTTCTTCCAGTTTTATTTACTTTTTCTTAGAATGACTCAAGTGCTTTCCTGGCCAGAGAACTATAGTCCTAATAATAATAATAATAAATAAATAAATAGTTTGACTTTATTTTCTTGGGGATCATAGAGGTCAGGAAATTCAGTTCTGTCTCCATTGACATAGGCACATATTTTGCTGGCATTGCTTTTAGATAACTCTGTAAATCTTCACCTCTTATTAAGAAACTTCATGGTCATTTTCATACAAAAGCATCAAAAAATTAAGTACCAATGGAATCCTAAAATGATATAAACAAAGCTCTCAGACCTCCTTGAAATTTCAAGTCCTAAAGTGTTACCATTTAGACTTGACCAGAATAAGACTAACACCTTTCAGGACCCACAAGCTGTCTCCTCCCAAGTTAATAACAAGCCTTTCCATATGTTTGGGACTTTCATTTCCAATATCTGATTCCACCTATTGCAAACAGATCTGATTAAATAATACAGGAGGCTCATATTTAGCTTTGTTGACAAGAGGTTCAAACTACATTATTAGAACAGTCACCTAAACAGCCCCAGGATGATCTGAAACCTGAAAAGCTGATCTTCAGGGAAAGACATCAAGAATTCTGCCCTCGATCTATGATGGAAAGAACATTATGATGTACTGTTAATAACTGACATGACAGAAAAACCACAAGATACTTGTAGATTCACGTTTCTTGATTAAGAAGACATACACCATTTCCTCTACAGCACTGGCTGCCCAGTCTGTCAGTAGTCCTTAAACTGATAGCTATTGACGTAAAAAGTATCTTCTCAAGGCTCTGATCAAGTTGCCTCCAGAAGACATAGACATTTTTCTGTCCAAGGCAACAGAACATGATTTTCTGATTCCTTAGTATACTTTTTCTTTGGTCACTTCTTGCTTATTATTATTATAGTTTGACACCATCTGTTAAGTGAATACAGATTTTTCAATATACTCTCCATTATTTGTGGCTTCTCTTTTCCAGTAGTCATGTGAGAGTTTGACCATAAAGAAGGCTGAGCACCTAGGAATTGACATTTTCAAATTACGATGCTGGAAAAGACTTTTGAGAGTCCCTTGCACAGCAAGTAAATCAAACCAGTCAATCCTAGAGGAAATCAAACCTGAATATTCATTAGAAGGACTGATGCTGAAGCTTCAATATTTTGGCCACCTGATGCGAAGAACCAGTTCATTGGAAAAGACTCTAATGCTGGGAAAGATTGAGGGCAGCAGGAGAAAGGGGCAATAGAGGATGAGATGGTTAGATAGCATCACCAATTCAATGGGCATGAGTTTGACCAAACTCCAGGAGATAGTCAGGGACAAGGAAACCTGGTATGCTATAATCCATCGGGTCCCAAAGAGTTGCAAAAAACTTAGCAACTGAATAATAATAAAACTCCATTATTTACATTCTGCTATTTTTTCACTCCCTAAGGAAAAACAAACTCTTTTGCTCATTTGTCTCTTAGCTACTGTGGTAGTTAATTTTATGTATCATTTGACTGGCTCAAGGGATGCCCAGATATCTGGTAAAATTTGATTTCTGTATTTGGTCTGTGAGGGTGTTTCTGCCTGAGATTACACTTGAGATGGTGAGCTCAGTAAAGTAAATTTCCCTCCCTAATGTGAGTGGGCATCATCCAATCTGCTAAGGGCCTGAATGTAACAAAAAGGTAGAGGAAGGAGACATCTGCACCTTTTTCCTGCCTCATTGCTGGTGAGCCAGGACATCTCATCCCACCCTCTCCTGCCCTTAGGCTGGAGTCTAGTCTATTGGCTTCCTTGGTTCTCGGGCCTTCAGGCTCAGATTGAGCTATACTACTATGAATCATGGGCTTCCTCAGCCTCCAGGACTACATGTCCCAATTCCTCATAATAGATCGCCCTTTACATCTTATTGGTTCTATTTCTTTGGAGAACCCCGACTAACAAAGTTACAATTTTGAGTTAACTTGTTGCTAGACTTGTCTTCCTCCATCTGATTCTGCTGACAGAAAAATGTAATAGTAATTCCTTTTAACATTTCAGAAGGTAGAGTTCGTCTTATCAGCGCCTTCTTATTCTTAAATGTCAGTCATATAGTGCACCCGAGACGTCAGCCTTGTAAACAGTGGACTTTGCCTCAACAGAGTGACTTTTTTCAGATCATCCCAACCCTGCCAACGAAACCTACCACAGCAGGAATGGGAACTATTACTGGAGCTAAAATAACTGTAATCAGTCTGTGCTCTTCAGAGAATTTGTGGCCAAAAATCTGTTTATTTTAAAGGAACAACAATTGGCTCACTATTATTGACATAAACAGTATGCACACTGCCAATGGTGTCTGTACCCCTTTCTGGTACTTCTTATGAAACTGCCTTCTGCTCCGGAAGCCCCACAAGCTAGTTTAAATTCATCACCCAGTTGATAAAATAACATTTATGTTTTAAAACAGGTCAAGAAAAAGTTAAACATAAATTCTCACTGTGTGTGAGTTTGGGCCTTCTCCCTCCCGAATGTGCAGTGTGCATCTGCTTTACACGATAACCAGAGCTCCTCATAGATGGGAGTGCCGACTCAGCTGTAAAGATCAATTTTTTTCTTTCTTCTGATGAAATGTAATTTCTTAACAGAGTAATGTTCTTCCTCAGCTGGGTAGGGTGTTATGGTGAGTTGCTGTTTGCTTTGAATGTGTTTACCTGGACTATGTATCCTTAGTAAAGTTTATATAAACTATCATATTTGATGTTTGATCTTTTGTATCAAAATGTATCTGTTTATGCCTTCAGCTTCTAACAGGTTTACTAGTTCTCACAGCTTTCTGAGAATCTGCTGCCTAGATTTTAATCCTCAGTTTGGCTTGAATAATATTCCCTTTTTTTTCTTCTTAATTTGATAATTAATTGAATTTTCATCAACAGAGTATTGTCATAGATAATCACATAGCCATTGATTTCCTCTTTGCTAGCCAAGGGAAAATTGACAATGTAAAGAAACGCTTCTAACATAAATATTACACCTAAGTAAAGACTATAGGTAAGTGAGCACATTGTTTGAGACATTACTCACACCCCAAACTCTAAAACAAGTCAGGATAACTTAATAGGTCATTATCACCTTCACCCTCACCCCTTATTATTTGTCTCTGAAACACCTTTCAATGCTGGGCCAAAAAATGTGAGATCAAGGAATACAGTGGTGAAATGAGGGGCCAGAAAGCAACTTGCTTAACCTTCATACACTTAAGGATAGTAATTTTTGAACGTGGAATTTTTCAGTATTTTCTTAGTTTTCCTAAGATTTTGAATATCTTTTCTCTGATCTGAACCAATCCAGAGGAAATAGTTTTGAGAAGCATTTACTCACTCTTCATTTTTACTTGCAACAACTCCCTTACAGGTAATATAGTATCTCATTTTATGTCAGGCAAGGAACTGAAATAAAATCCTGGAGTATTTATGAACAGGGTGTGAACTGGCAATAGTCAAACCACTAAGCCACCTCCACGTCCAAGCTTTTTTCCCTACCTTCCAGCTATACTTTATACTCTCCCAATACGAGTATGTGCACGTGGTGGTGTTCTAACATCTCTGAACTACTGTAAGAACAACTCCATAAATAATGTTCCTTCCAGGGAATATCACGGGTTTTTATTTTTGTTTGAGAATTACTAGATTGCCCTCAACATGTCCAAACATTCAAATCTTTAAAGTCCTCAATTCATAATGTGATCTTTTCCAGCAAACCAGTTTTTATTTAAAAAAAATTGCCCTTAAATAGAGAAAATAATATGAATCTATTTATTTCACCTTTTTTATTTAATATTTATTATAGTCCTTCAAAACAAGTATTTCTTGATTTATAAATTACTTTTTTGTTATGACTCAGTGGTATTATTTATTCTAAAGGTTTTGATCTAATAACTCAAACTTGGGTGAGAGGAAATGCTAAAAGTGTGAAACTTTAACATTTATTTGTGTTTATATTCATTGAGAATCTTTATAGGGCAATAAGAAGAGCTTGGATTCTGAATTCCAAATATATGATTTAAGTTTCTAAGAGGAGCACTTGTTGTGACCTTGGTCAATTTAATGCACCTTATTTAAAAAGAAAAATTGAATATACTCCAATATAACTCAAGAGGAGACATCTTACTCTCATTAATAAAACTGATAAGGATAAATTACAGTCCAGGATGCTTTATAGACAGATTTGGGCATAAAATATCCTTTCTAAGAGGGCAGTGTGCAAATGAGTTTCTCATGCCTCCTGATGGTAGGAGTTGGGGCGGGGGGACAGTGAAGAACCTAGGATAATACTTTAGAAAAAAAAGCTTATCTTCCTTCTCCCACCCAGGGGATCTAAAGGCAGGAAGTGAGAAGATTTGATCTGATGACAGACTGAAACTTCAATAGCCATCAGGTGTTTAATACTGGAAAGTGAGATGTGAGTGATGTAAAACTCTGGTATTTATGCAAGATTATCTGTCAGAGATGAGAAAACTAACAGAGCTAGTTTAAAGGGCAGTTTTGAGAGCAGCACTGAAACTATTTCCTTGTACAAGGCTGAGTCTAGATATCTGAATAAATATTCTATTTGTGCAGCACACGGCACAAAGTATGAACTCAAGGTGTGCTGGTTCCTTCCCTCTAACTAGTTCTGGGTCCTTCACAAGACTCTGAGGGTCCTCTCTTACAACACACGTGGAGTCACTGCAATTAGGAGAAATGCTGCCTCATTCACACACTTTCTGGTTCCTTGGGTTCCTTTCATTCTCTACATCCATTCACTTAATATGAAGTCTCAAAACTAGGGAAATAATGTCTAGGAAGAATACAAAAAAATAAATAAATAAATAAAAGAGAGCTGAATTTTAAATTGGCCGTATTCTGAACCTCACAATTTAGGTCAAACAGATTTTAACACTGTTCAGGTATTACAAGTTTCCCAAGGAGCAAAGAAAAAGAAAAAAAACTTCTTTCTGGCAGTTATATCAAATTGAGGCTTTAATTCCTATGGATTTTTCATTACATGTGATTCTATAAACTCACAAATCTATAAATGTTAACATGATTAACAGTTTTTAACTATTTCAACAAGCTCTTGTTAATTTTAACTAAGTGAAGAGAAACAGCAGGCTATTGGAGAGAATCAATAAAAATATATCTTTAAACAATTTTTTTTAAAGCAGTCTTATTATTAATCAACAAAATAAGTGTATTTTATTTGAAAAGTATTTTTCAGAGGAAGTGTTTTGTTGAGTACATGAGATTCCCAAGGAACATATTAGTATTTATGTAAATAGTTGAAAACAGCTTCAGTGTGTTTGGAAAGTTCATTATTTCATAAAATGTAAGTATTCTACCTGAAGCAATAGCTATTTTGTTTAGCAGATTTTGTCCTTAACTAAATTGATATTAAAATTTAGGCTAGCCTTATTTCTAATTATCCCAAATTCTGAATCAGTAGAATTAAGTGCAAAATTTTTAAAAAATGATTATCTGTTTCAGTTATAGTTTCCATCAAGATAAGGAAATACTGGGTAAACAGAAAAGGTAGTGCTGGATGGGGTAGAACCCACGAGAAAGCAGAACACGACTAAAGCAAAGCTATAGCACAACTGAATGGGGACCTGGATTCTAGGCCCGAAGCCCTGAAACCAACGCTATGGTGGCCTAGGGTGTAGGCAGAAGGCTTTCACCAGGCAGGCAGGCAGTCACCAGGAATCCGAAATGACACGGCAGCAGGCTAACACAGAACTTGCTGTCAGGAGGTCTGGCAGCAGGAAGCAGAGAACCCAGACAGTGGGCTGGGATTCAAGGCAAAAGCTTCAGTCTTTGAGTGCACCCAAAGACAGGCAGGTAGGTTCCTGAAGATTCTGGAAGGTTTAGTTCTGAAAATGTCATCGTAATTAGCACACAAAGTAAGTACCAAATTAATCCAAGTGTGTTTAGTCCCAGATCATGGCACTAGATAAATTTCTTTGGTCTAAATGAGAAATGACTCCAGCAGCTGGGGCTACGTTGAACCTGCAAGTGGGTTCAAGAGAACAGGAATTTAGTGGCGGCGGGGGGAGGGGTTGGGGTGTGTTTTCATATTTATGTTAGATCCTTGAGAGGACTATTCATCATCCTGACTCACTTTTTTCCAGCTCCAAGATGAGATTATTTTTGTATATATGCTTTAAGGGAAAGTTGAGAGAATTTAATGTCACTATGGCCCTAGAGTTCTTTGCATTTATTTTTCTCTTTTGGAAAGTCTCAATGTTAATTCTTCATTTAGACCAAGGCTTAACTGGAAGCAATTTATGATACTACTGTGAAGTGTGCCATCCTTAGAAAGTGTCACATTAAGCTTTTTTGAATGAAAAATCCTGTTCTTTCCTTCACCAGAGTTCCCCAGATAGTATATTTACATACAAACATGAACATACAGAAACACACTCTTTGCCATTGTACTCTCTTTCTCTCTTTATACATTAATAAGTATGTGTGTTTAGGTAGAATCTATACTCCAATACTTTGGCCACCTCATGCGAAGAGTTGACTCATTGGAAAAGACCCTGATGCTGGAAGGGATTGGGGGCAGGAGGAGAAGGGGACGACAGAGGATGAGACAGTTGGATGGCATCACTGACTCGATGGACATGAGTCTGAGTGAACTCCAGGAGTTGGTGATGGACAGGGAGGCCTGGCGTGCTGCGATTCATGGGGTCACAAAGAGTCAGACACGACTGAGCGACTGAACTGAACTGACTGATATACATATATACGCCATGCAAGCCTACTTTTTATACAATATGGAAAAAAGCAATAAGCTTCTAAAATTAAACAAAAAGAAAGAAGAGTGTTTACTCTATCCAAAGCTCAGTGCAATTACTTCTTAGCCTTTTACAGGAAAAAGGCCAGAATTCAATTGCAAGTTTTCTACACACTTTATTAAGGTAGAAGATAAAATACTTCCTCCAATCAGAGAGAAAAATTGAGAATGAAAAAAATGTAAACTCTAACAAGAGTTGCCTGGAACCCTTAATGGATTGTAAGTATTGCTAACATTTTTGGGTAGAAATAAAAGTAATTTCTACATGAAAATGGAAACAGATTCATTTAACTGGAGTTCTTCCCCTTCTATGTTTGTTTTTGTGACACCAAAACATCCACTCTTGCTTCTCCTGCTTCTCTTTTCATTTCCATCATGCTCTGTAAAAAGAACTCCAGTTATCAATTTCTTATTTGCTCAACCACCCTTTGCCTTTTCTTTCATTTATTCTCCCTTAAGTTTTATCCAGTCATATTCCTCACTTTCCTCTCCTGCCTTTCTCTCCTTTTAACTGTTAATGTTCAGTAGAATACCACTCTCTTATTTTTTTCCCATCTATTTCCATCCAATACTATACATAGTTGAAATATATCATGAGAATTTGTTTTAACCTCAAATATTAAATGGAATCTCTTCTTTCTTCTCTCCTCTTCTCTTCTTCCTCCCTTTCTCTCTCTCTCATCAATTAGAAAATATGTTATACTAGCTAAACTTTCTTATGAACCATCATTTTATCCCAGAAGCAATCTAGTGCATTTAGTTCCTTTGGGTAGACCTCTACTCCTGCCAGACATTTTAGATTTCTTCTTTACCAGCTCCTCAAGGAATTTTCTTTTTATTGTTTAGATATTTTTCTTAGAGTCTTCAGTTGAGGCTGAGACTCTTAAGTTTCTCAGAGTAACACGTGATCATCTAATATGCTTAAGAACTGGCACACCTCCAACCTGATGATTTCCCTTCTCTTTTAGCCTTTTAGCCTCTTTTTTCCTTCTCACACTCTGTATCCTTGGAAAACCCTAAGCAAGATCTCCTCTGGAGATCTCATTCACTCTCATGATTTCAACTCTATGAGTTATTTTCAAATCTACTACCAGTCTTTAAATTACCAACAGAATTTCTTTTTCCCACATTCCCAGTTGTCTGTAAATGCTTTCCACAAAAACTTTGAGTTTCATGTTTTCTAAACCAGTAACTTCATTAAAAAGACACACACACACAGATTCCTTTATATGTCTTAAATGGAAACCCAGTATTGTATCACATTAAAGCTAATAGAACAGCAGATACTTATGAAAGCCTTAAAGGCAACAAATGGGCCATTTCGTTTATGTGCACACATGCATACAGAAAGAGTTACAGGTCACAGTTGAGTTATATTTCTGTGGCTTGGTTTTGCATGCACAGTGTAGATGGGCAGTATCCACATTTCAGCAGGCCTAAATTTGGAAAATATCATTGAGAAGCAACAGTGTCTCAGCAATATTAGAATTCCAAATATGAACTCATAGTGGGAAAAAGCAGATTTATTCTGAAGTATGAACAAGGAGTGAATTGGCATTGAAGCCCAGGTTAATGCCATTAGTGCTCTCATTGAGCGTAAATGTAGTATTATGCATTTACATGAGTGTGTTGTCTTATTTATTAAAATTTTTTAAAGTTAATTTTTAAATTATGTTCTGTGACTTTTATTTTTTTTCTATTTCATTATAGTCTGTATATTTTGAAAATTTTTTTCTAATTTAATTCAATTTTATTTTTTAACTTTACAATATTGTATTGGTTTTGCCATATATCAAAATGAATCTGCCACAGGTATACATGTGTTCCCCATCCTGAACCCTCCTCCCACCTCTCTCCCCATACCATCCCTCTGGGTCGTCCCAGTGCACCAGCCCCAAGCATCCAGAATCGTGCATCGAACCTGGACTGGCAACTCGTTTCATATATGATATTATACATGTTTCAGTGCCATTCTCCCAAATCATCCCACCCTCTCCCTCTCCCACAGAGTCCAAAACACTGTTCTATACATCAGTGTCTCTTTTGCTGTCTCATATACAGGGTTGTTGTTACCATCTTTCTAAATTCCATATATATGCGTTAGTATACTATATTGGTGTTTTTCTTTCTGGCTTACTTCACTCTGTATAATACGCTTCAGTTTCATCCACCTCATTAGCACTGACTCAAATGCATTCTTTTTAATGGCTGAGTAATACTCCATTGTGTATATATGACTTAAAAACTGTGAAATTTCAGCATTTGAGGAACCATAGCAATTTACAAATCACAGTTTAAAAGGCATTATTTTATTTAAATGAATGAAATCATTCCTTACCAAACAATATTTTCTCATCATAATCTCTGTTTTGGTAAAATAATCACTGGGCTTCCCACATAGCTCAGCAGTAAAGAATCCACCTGCAATGCAGGACACACAGGTTTGATCCCTGTACAAAAGAGCCAGGCAGGTTTCAAAGAGTCAGACATGACTTAGTGACTAAACAACAGTAACACAGTGATCACTGCTGCTTATTTTCTTCATGCTGCTGCTAAGTCGTGTCAGTCGTGTCCGACTCTGTGCCGATAGACGGCAGCCCACCAGGCTCCCCTGTCTCTGGGATTCTCCAGGCAAGAACACTGGAGTGGGTTGCCATTTCCTTCTCCAGTGAATGAAAGTGAAAAGTGAAAGTGAAGTCACTCAGTCATCTCCGATTCTTTGCGACCCCATGGACTGCAGCCTACCAGGCTCCTCCGTCCATGGGATTTTCCACGCAAGAGTACTGGAGTGGGTTGCCATTGCCTTCTCTGTATTTTCTTCATATATAACCCCAATTCATTTTATTGCTAACTGCAATATATAGTCCACCAGTTTCCTCTGTCCATGGGATTTCCCAGGCAAGAATACTGGAGTGGGTTGCCATTTCCTTCTCCAGGGGAACTTCCTGACCCAGAGATCCCTGCATTGCAGGTGGATTCTTTACCTCTGAGCCTCTGGGGAAGACCTAAGTGCCAAATATTTCTAGTTACTTTATAAGGTTATGCATTATTTTAAAATATTAATCTTTGCATCTTCAACAGACACACAAATACACTGACTAAAACATTTTACCCTCTCTCCACATTTGTCAAATCCATGCCAAAATCTGTTTAGGATCTTCCTTTAACTATACAGAATCCCTCAATTTTCTCCTATTGCCAAGTTCTCTGGCCCTTGTGGTACACACCACTCTTTGGCAGGTAATTATACACTGCTGACTTATTGTGTTCATTCCATATGCATATCTCCTCCAACCTAGATGATACATACTTCGAAAAAAGGAACCTCTATTCTCTTCATCTCTACTCCCTTCCACCTAACACATGTTCAGAGTGACTAAAATAGGCTAGGCATGTGGGAGTAATCTCAAAATGTTTTAACATTGTCATCTTTTAATCTTCATATTGAATACTCAATGCTTTTATTATTTTTTGTTTTATGTAACTTTAAAAAAATTACCTTTGTTACTTTCTTGGTATCTGTGTACACATTCTGTATAACTCAGTTTGGCTATATTGAATTTAACTCAAACCCTGGGATAGGGAAGAGCTTTCAGTACTAATGATTACCAAATTTTCTCATGAAGTAGATAGAATGCAACCTTCATAATCAAAATAGAAGAATTAAACATGACCTTTTACACACACAGATCCATGTGAGCCCCTAGGTGGGTCCTCTACCCTATTCTCATTCCGAGAACCAGTGCCTGAAAGGATTATTAATATGCTCTGTCAGGGGAAAAAATGTATGGAAGAATTTAAAATTAAAAGAACAAAGAATTTGGTTACATTAAAATTCAAAAATTTTACCATATCAGATTTAGATTTTTTTTTCTTTTTTATTACTCCTTCCCTTGAATCAGTCCTGGAGAAACTACAGAAAATAGAAGGATTCAAGGATCTAAAAAAATAACACGAAAACCTGTGAGAGCTCCAGACAGACTGAAAACATCTCAGAAAGAATAAAGAGGAATGGTGATGCAGACGGCATCTGTCTCTGGCTAAGAGAATCTAGGCACATCTCTGAGAGACTGTGTTGGAGATGTATTATGTTTTATTCTCCTCTCAACATTGCCATAGACCATTATTGCCTGCCTCATCACCACAATGGAGAAGGAAATGGCAACCCACTCCAGTGTTCTTGCCTGGAGAATCACCAGGACAGAGGAGCCTGGTGGGCTGCTGTCCATGGGGTCTCACAGAGTCAGACATGACTGAAGTGACTTAGCATGCATGCATGCATGCATGCATTGGAGGAGAAGATGGCAACCCACTCCAGTGTTCTTGCCTGGAGACTCCCAGGGACAGGGAAGCCTGGTGGGCTGCAGTCTATGGGGTCACACAGAGTCAGACACGGCTAAAGCGACTTAGCAGCAGCAGCAGCAGCAGCAGCAGCAGCAGCAGCATCACCACAAAAATTGCCTCAAGCCTAGACTACTTGGCCTGGAGGAAACAGATGAATATCAGACAAAATTCAAAGGTAGTACAAAATCCACTGGAGTGAGGAGCTGGTATAAATGGGATGGACAGGCTAGTACCCTCAGGCATTCATTATTGTCTTCTCTGCTCCAGGCAGCAGGGATCACATCACCCTGAAGAACGTCTTGCCTGGTGGTTAAGACAGCAAAGAATCTGCCTGCAATTTGGGAGACCTTGGTTTGGTCCCTGGGTCAGGAAGATCCCCTGGAGAAGAGAATGGCAACTCACTCCAGTATTCTTGCCTGAATAATTCCATGGACAGAGGAGCCAAGGGGTCACAAAGAGTCAGACAGGATTGAGTGAGTAACACTTTCACTTTTCAGGCTACATCTATCTAAGGTCTTTTTTTTTTTTTTTTAAAGGTGAATCCTTCAGAACCTAGTGGGCTACCTAGTGACTTTGTAGTGCCTGGAGCTGTGTGCACTGGTGTCCCTTCCTGCCCTTTCCTTAAATTCACAGAGATGACAGGTACTTACAGGACTTTGGGTTTTCCCCAACACATACTAAAAGTCAGAGCAGGAAGACGTTCTAAGAGAACATGAACTTAAAAGTCAACATGACTAGACTCTTAGAAGAACAATCTTTTCAACAGAGAAAGCAAAATCAACAAAGTCTATCACATGAAGCAGTTATTAAAATAAAAATTTTAAACAATCATGATGCTGCTGCTGCTGCTGCTAAGTCACTTCAGTCATGTCCGACTCTGTGTGACCCCATAGACGGCAGCCCATCAGGCTCCCTTGTCCCTGGGATTCTCTAGGCAAAAACACTGGAGTGGGTTGCCATTTCCTTCTCCAATGCATGAAAGTGAAAAGTGAAAGTGAAGTCGCTCAGTCATGTCAGACTCTTAGCGACCACATGGACTGCAGCCTACCATGGTGTGTTCCAGGCAAGAGTACTGGAATGGGGTGCCATTGCCTTCTCCAAACAATCATGATAAATGCCCTTAAAATGATGAATATTTGTAATACTTAGTTGGAGGAAATAAATAGAAAAAAGTAAGAATATACTAATTCTGAAAAATAAGTTATAATAGTTTAAGATGAATAGTAGGATAAAATATTAGAGAAAGGAATTAATGCACTTGTAGACTATCTTGAAGCACTCTTCCTGAGGGTTAGCATGAAAAGGAAAAGGGAAATAACACATAAGCTAATAAAGTATAACATAACAGATACAGAGAAGAAAAGCAGAACTACCAACATATGGAAAATAGGAATACATAAAAAATAAAAATGGAATTTTTAATGAAATATAAGGACATTAGTAAGTTCTAAAACCTTCCTATAAAGAAATAAAAACCAAATCTATTTTAGACTTCCTAACAGTAGCTTTGATGACAAGATAGTTTTAAGCAATATTTTTGAAGTATTTAAATAAACCAACTTTGAATTATAATTTTTAATCAGCCAGATTGTTATTTAAATGTGAGGCGTATGCACAGCTACCTTTCCCAGCTTTCCTTGGAGTTAAGTGTTTCTTTCTCTCTATATTTGGCCAAGAGAAAATAGGCTGAAGTATACTACTTCCAGGTCTTTCCAACAGAAGTATGTGAGTTTTCTGTACCCATGTGTTGGTGAATACTGATTTCCTTTGTCAACCTAGGTCCCCGAATGACCATGTGGAATACAACACCCTCCTTGCAGATGATTGTTCTTTGTATGAGGAAGAAATTATTTTTTATTATGTAAAATCATTGTTGTTTTGTGGATTATCTATAACTTATGTTGCCTTGATGCAAATAACTTTGTACAGACAGACCTCATTTGACTGTACTTTGCTTTATTGTGCTTTGCAGATATTGCATTTTTAACAAGTTGAAAGTCTGTTGCAACCCTGCACTGAGCACGTTTATTGGTGCCATTTTTTTCCAACAAACATTTTCTCACTTTATGTCTCTGTGTCATGTCTGGTAATTCTCACAATATTTCAAACTTTTCACTATTATTTTATTATTATTTTTATATTTGTTATGGTGATCTATGATCTTTTTAATTTCCGTTACAACTTGCTGAAGGCTCAGATGCTGGTTAGCATTTTTTAGCATGGAGAGAGTGGGTTGTTAAGTACACGTCTACTTAATTTTACTAGTTACTCCCACACTGCTCTTTGTAGCCACATATGATAGTTGTCACATCCCCACATCCCACTAATACAACATTATCAAACTTTCTAATGTTTGCCAGTTCTATAGTTTAAATGTTCTAATGTTTAAAGTCATACTGTATTGTTTTAATTGTATGTCTCTAATTATTAATGATTTTGAGGATTCCAGTCACATGAGTTTGGTCCTACATGGGATTTTATTTGTTCAGGATAGATAACATCAATGGAACAGATTGAGGAAGTCTTTCTTTAAGAAAGAAAGGAAATTCATGAGGCCAAACTCGGAAGAAGATAATGCAAGGTGTGAATTTCCCACCTGCCTTCCTCCTGCAGAGAAGTGTCAAGTCCTGGGTGCTGCTAAATAGTGCATATGTCTGAATTCTAAGGGAAGACACACTTCTTCAGTCACTTTCCCTCCTTACAGTTCCAGCCTGGGAGTAGCCTTGTCAGTAGGGAACTGTGGTATACAGTCATCAGGATTTAGATGGGAACTTTTTACAGTTGTTTGGGAATGACAACGGTTCATAAGACCTTGGACAAATCTATGGACTTGTAGAGCAACATTACTGGGTCAGAGACCTAAATCAAACATTTCTTGAGCGTTGTTCTGCTGACCCGTTTTCTAGGCAATGAATTGTGCTCTCTACTTTCTGCCTAAAGAGTAGCCTTTTATTTACCCATTTAAAATTGACGCTGAGAAGCTGTTTAGCAATCTGCTGGTAGTATCATCTATACTTAGACCTACACTGTGGAAAAGGCCCCTGTCCATTGGTATATTGTCAGAATCAAGTCGGGAAATCAGAGATCAATTATGTATTTCAAATAGATGTGGTACAGGAAATTTGTGACATGGATATTAAAAACCATGAGAGAGAAAAAGGGAATGGAGATACAACTCAGATATTAGTAATGTAAGGAAGTTGCTTATGACTCTCAGGTTTATGGAAACAAAAGAGGATGTGATGTTTCCTGTGCATACAAGTGGGACTAAGCCATGGCTACTGGAACCAAGGAGGAGATCCCATGGCCTAGGTTGGAATTGGTGAAGGACTACAACCCATTTCCATAAATATTCCTAAAACAGAGAAGAAGAAATAAACCCTTCTTCTCTCTTCCCCACCTCTGACAGTATACTGGGGACTTTCATTTGTTGACAAGACAAAGAAACAGGATAATGTAGTTTGCAGATTCTCAGACCCAAAATTGCAGTGAAAAGTGGAGAACAGATACAGTGCCAGGAATAACAGGTAATGATGGACAAAATGGGCATGGGGTTTTGAAGTTTATATAATTTTGAAAGAACAATACTAGTAAGCTTGTAAACAGTTACATTTTCAGAAATGTTATTAGATATGAGCCAATATTGGATTTTGGCTTATTACCCTGGTCCCAGTAAAACCTGAGCTTGCACTAACAGAGCTTAGTCTGCTGTCTAAGGCTTCCATTGCCTAATAAAATAATCAGAATCTGGGCTCAACTGGTGATCTCTGTTTAATAGCAATACCCCCTGGCTGTTTGTGGAGACAATGAACAACCAAAATTCATTGTTTTATGAATTCCATAATAATGGCAGTTATATCATCACTTTCCTCCAGTGGGACACAGAAAGACACTTTGGCCTAGGGCAAGTTGGTTTCTCCTCAACATTCTCTTTCTAATCACCAAGGTATACTATTCTCTCTCTTTTCAAAAAATTTATTATTTTATTATCTTAAAAATATTTGGAGTATGTAGTTGATTTACAATGTTATATTAGTTTCTGGTACACAGCAAAGTGAATCAGTTTATATATATATATATATACACATATGTGTGTGTGTGTGTGTGCGTGTGTGTTTTATATATAAATATATATATATAAAGAAATATATATATATTTCTTTAGATTCTTTTCTCATATAGGCCATTACAGAGTATTGAGCAGAATTCCATGTGCTATACAGCAGGTTCTATTAGTTATCTATTTTCGATATAGTGGTGTATATATGTCAATCCCAGAAAGACAAACATCATATACCACTTACATATGGAATTAAAAAAAAAATTTAGAGGGTACAAATAGAAAAAAAAAGTTTTTAATTTAAAATGAGTGCAAATTAACTTAGTTACAAAACAAAAGTAGAGTCACAAAAGTATAAAACGAACTTATGATCATCAGGGGATGTGAAGAGGGGAGGGCTAAATTGGGACATTGAGAGTACTGGTCTCTTTTAGCTCAAACATTAATTTTTTTAAATATAAATTTATTTTAACCGGAGGCTAATTACTTTACAATATTGTATTGGTTTTGCCATACATCAACATGAATCTGCCACGGGTATACATGTGTTCCCCATCCTGAATGCCCCTCCCACCTCCCGCCTCATACCTGTTTTATACATCTGTGTCTCTTTTGCTGTCTCACATACAGGGTTATCGTTACCATCTTACTAAATTCCATATATATGTGTTACTATACTGTATTTTCTTTCTGATTTACTTTACTCTGTATAACAGGCTCCAGTTTCATCTACCTCATTAGAACTGATTCAAATGTATTCTTTTTAATGGTTAATAATCCGTTGTGTATATATATCACAGCTTTCTTATCCATTCATCTGCTGATGGACATCTAGGTTGCTTCCACGTCCTGGCTATTATAAACAGCGCTGCAATGAACATTGGGGTACACGTGTCTCTTTCAATTCTGGTTTGCTGGGTGTGTATGCCCAGCAGTGGGATTGCTGGGTCATAAGGCAGTTCTATTTCCAGTTTTTTAAGGAATCTCCACACTGTTCTCCATAGTGGCTGTACTAGTTTGCATTCCCACCAACAGTGTAAGAGGGTTCCCTTTTCTCCACACCCTCTCCAGCATTTATTGCTTATAGACTTTTGGATTGCAGCCATTCTGACTGGCATGAAATGGTACCTCATTGTGGTTTTGATTTGCATTTCTCTGATAATGAGTGATGTTGAGCTTCTTTTCATGTGTTTGTTAGCTATCTATATGTCTTCTTTGGCAAAATGTCTGTTTAGTTCTTTGGCCTATTTTTTGATTGGGTCGTTTATTTTTCTGGAATTGAGCTGCAGGAGTTACTTGTATATTTTTTAGATTAGTTGTTTGTCAGTTGCTTCATTTGCTATTATTTTCTCCCATTCTGAAGGCTGTCTTTTCACCTTGCTTATAGTTTCCTTTGTTGTGCAGAAGCTTTTAATTTTAATTAGGTTCCATTTGTTTATTTTTGCTTTTATTTCCAATATTCTGGGAGGTGGGTCATAGAGGATCCTGCTGTGATTTATGTCGGAGTGTGTCAAACATTAAATTTATCCAGAGGAATGAGACCATAGCACAGAATCCAGCTCTAGTTACAGAGCACTTGAGCTTAATTTCTGTTCTAACCTCTCTACAGATACTTCTTAGATCAAAGGGACATATAAACTGTCATCTGCCAAATCCAATAAGCCCATCCCAGCTCTGAACGAACTTGTCTATTTATTAACATTCAGCACAATGGATCACTACTACCTCAGACACTTTCTTTTCTTGTTTCTTTCTTGTCTTCACTTTCCTTGTGCTCTGCCAACCTGACTGCTCCTTTCCAATTTCCTGTGCTAGTTTGTCTGGTTTGTATTTAACATTTGTCTGGGGTTTGTCTTAGGTTTCTTGTTTGTTTGTTTTTATGTGTTTGTTTCAGTTCCCTTTAAATGCCATAAGACATAATTTGTGAAATCTCAATTCACCAGTCAGAGGTCAGTGCTGAAACTTTGGAGGGGGAGTGATGAGTCAAGGAAACTCCACAAGGATTATCAATTACTGAGAACTCCCATGAACACCTCCACCTGTATACAAGACCCAGCATCTCCTGACTGCCAGCAGCATCCAGTCTAGGATGCTTCATTCAAACTACCAGCAAGACAAATCCAATCATCAGCAGGCAGGATTCCCAATGGACACCACAAAATACCACCTCACACAGCCCCACCCATTGGAGGAAAAAAGAAAAAAACCTCACATCCTCCCACAGAAACATAGGCACAATTCACTCACAACACGAAGCCTATACCAACTATGAGACCAAATTTACCCACCAAGGGCAGAAAATGAAAGGAAGAAGTAGTAAAACTCTAATATCTGGGAAAAGGAGACCTGAAATACAGTAAGTCAGAAAAAAATGAAAAGAGAGAAAAACTGTATAAACAAAGGAACAAGATACAAACTCACAAGACCAAACAAATGAAGACAAAATAGACAAACTACCTGAAAAAAAATTCAGAGATTCAGAGTGTTGATAGTAAAGATGATTTAAAACCTCAAAAATAGAATGGAGAAAATGCAAGAATCACTTTACAGATTTAACAATGACCTAGAAGTAACAAGAATAAGCAAATAGAGATGACCAATACAATTAATGAAATTAAAAGTACTCTAGAAGAATTAATGATAGAATGAGGTAGAAGAACGGATAAGTAAGCTTGAAGATTGCTGTTTCTGTTGTTGTTGTTCCATTGCTCGTTCATGTCCAACTCTTTGTGACCTCATGGACTGCAGCATGCCAGGTTTCTGTGTCCTTCACCATCTTCTGAAGCTTGCTCAAACTCATGTCCATTGATTTGATGACACTACCCAACCATCGCATCCTCTTCGTCCTCTTCTCTTCCTGCCTTCAATCTTTCCCAGCATCAGGGTCTTTTCTAATTAATCAGCTCATCACATCAGGTGGCCAAGTATTGGAGTTATAGCTTCAGCATCAGTCCTTCTAATGAGTACTCAGGATTGATTTCCTTAGGATTGACTGATTTGATCTCCTTACAATCCAAGGGACTCTCAAGAGCCTTCTCTAACACCACAGCTCTAAAGCATCAATTTTTCAGTGTTCAGCCTTCTTTATGGTCCAACTCTCATATCCATATATTATTGGAAAAACCATAGCTTTGACCATATGGACATTTGCCAGCAAAATAATGTCTCTGTTTTTTAACATGCTGTCTAGATTTGTCATAGCTTTTCTTCCAAGGAGCTGGAAGATAGAATGGTGGGAATAGCTACTGAAGGGCATAATAAAGGAAAATGAAAGAAAAGAATTGAGAGTAATCTCAGAGACCTCTGAGACAATATTAAATGCCTCAACATTCAAATTTATAGGGGTCCCAGAAGAAGAAGAGAAAAAAGAAAGTGTCTCAGAATTTTTTAAGAGATTATAGTCAAAAATTTCCCTTACATGGGAAAGGAAATTGACAACCTAGTCCAAGAAGTGCAGAGAGTCCCATACAGGATAAACCCAAGGAGAAACACACCAAGACATATACTAATAAAACTAACGAAGATTAAACACAGAGAAAGACTATTACAAGCAGCAAGGGAAAAGCAACAAATAACGTACAAAGGAAACTCCATATGATTAACAACTGGTCTTTCACCAGAAACTCTGCAGGACAGAAGGGAATGGCAGGTATAGTTAAAGTACTAAAAGGAAAAAAAAAAATTACAACCAAAATTACTCTACTTGGCAAGGATCTCATTCAAAATCGATGGAGAAATCAAAAGCTTTACAGACAAGCAAAAGTTAACAGAATTTAGCACCACCAAACCAGCTTTAAAACGAATGTTAAAGGAACTTCTATAGGAAGGAAACACACAAGGAAATTACCTACAAAAACAAACCCAAACCATTAAAAAATACCAATAGGACAATACACATCAATAATTACTTTAAATGTAAATAGATTAAATGCTCAAATCTAAAGACATAGGCTGGCTAAATGGAGACAAAAACAAGTCTCTTGCTGGCTACAAGAGACCCACTTTAGACCTAAAAGACACATACATACTGAAAGTGAAAGGATGGAAAAGTATGTTCCATGTAAATGGATATCAAAAGAAAGCCAGCATAACAATTCTCATATCAGACAAAATAGACCTTAAAATAAAGAACTGAGATTAAGAGATTACAAGAGATTAAGAAGGACACTACATAATGATCAAGGGATCAATCTAAGAAAAAGACCTAACACTTGTAAATATTTATGCACCCAACATAGGAGCAATACATAAGGTAAACAATAACAAACATAAAAGGGGAAGTTGACAGTAACACAGTAAGAGTAGGGGACTTTAGCATTCCACTTACACCAATAGGCAGAGAATCAAAACAGGAAGCTGATAAAGAAACATAAGTGTTAAATGACACACTAGACCAGACTAATCTAATTGATATCTTTAGGACATTTTATCCAAATGCAGAAGAATACACTTTCTTTCTAAGTGTACATGGAATATTCTTAAGGATAGACCACATCTTGGTCACATTTCAAGTCTCAGTAAATTTAAGAAAATTGAAATCATATCAACCATCTTTTCTGGTTGCAACACTATGAGACTAGATATCAATTACAGGGGAAAAAAAACTGTAAAAATCACCAGCACATGGAGATTAAACAATACCTTTGTAAATAACAAACAGGTTACTGAAGAAATCAAAAGGGAAATTTAAAAAATTCCTAGAAAAAGATGACAATGAAAGTGTAACAACCCTAAACCTATGGGATGCAGCAAAAACAGTTCTAAGATGGAAGTTTTTAGCAATACAATCCTACCTCAAGAAACAAGAGAAACAGTCAGGGCTTCCCTCGTAGCTCACTTGGTAAAGAATCTGCCTACAATGCAGGAGACCAGGGTTTGATTCCTGGGTTGGTAAGATCCCCTGGAGAAGAAAATAGCAATGCACTCCAGTATTCTTGCCTGGAGAATCCCATGAACAGAGGAGCCTGGTGGGCTACAGACCATGGGATTGCAAAGACTTGGACACAACTGAGTGACTGAACAACAACAACAAGCTTTACATATAAAACAACTGGAAAAAGAAAAAAACCAAAGTTGTAGAAGGAAAGCATATATATCAGAGCAGAAATAAATGAAAAATAAATGAAGGAAATAATAGTAAAGATTTATAAAATTAAAAGCTGTTTCCTTGAGAAGATAATATAAATTGACAAACCATTAGCCAGACTCATCAAGATAAAAGGGAGAAGAATCAAATCAATAAAATTAGAAATGAAAAAGGAGAGGTCACAACAGGCAACACAGAAACAAAATGAATATGCCAATAAAATGAACAACCTGGAAGAAATGGACAGATTCTTAGGACAGTTCAGCCTCCCAAGACTGAACCAGGGAGAGAAAGAAATTATGAACAAGCAGATCACAAGCACTGAAATAGGAGCTGTGATCAAAATCTCCCAGAAAACAAAAGCCCAGGGCCAGATGGCTTCACAGGTGAATTCTATCAAACAATTCAGAGAAAAGCTAATGCCTATCCATCTGGAACTCTTTCAAAAAATTACAAAGGAAGCAACACTTGCAAGCTTATTCTACAAGGCCACCATCACCCTGATATGAAAGCCAGACAGAGACATCACAGAAAAAGAAAATTACAGGCCAATATCACTGATGAACACAGATGCAAAAACCCTCAACAAAGTTCTAGCAAACAGAATTCAACAACACATTAAAAAGGTTATACACCATGATCAAGTCAGGTTTATTTGAAGGATGCAAGGATTCTTCAATATACACAATCAATGAAATATGCCATATTAACAAATTGAAAGATAAAAACCATATGATAATCTCAATAGATGCAGAAAAAGCTTTGGACAAAATTCAGCACCCATTTATGATAAAACTCTTCAAAAATTGGCAGAGAAGTAATCTACCTCAAAACAATAAAGACCATATGATAAATCCACAGCAAATATTATGCTCAATGGTGAAAAATTGAAAGCGTTCTCTACTAGTTCAGGAATAAGACAAGAGTGTCCACTCTCACCACTATAATTCAACATGATTTTGGAAGTCCTAACTATATCAATAATAGAAGAAATATAAATAAAATGAATCCAGGTTGGAAAAGAAGAAGCAAAACTCTCACTTTTTGCACATAACATGATATTATACATAGAAAACCCTAAATATACCAGAAAATTACTAGAGCTAGTCAATGACTATAGTAAAGCTGCAGGATATAAAATTAACACACAGAAATCACTTGCATCCCTACACACTGACAACAGAAAATCAGAAACAGAAATTAAGGAATCAATGCCATTTACCATTCCAAGGAATAGAATAAAGTATCTACCTAATGAGACAAAAGAGCCATATACAGAAAACAGTAAGACACTGATGAAAGAAATCAAAGAGGACATAGACAGATGGACAGATATATTGTTTTCCTGGAGTAGAAGAATCAGTATTGTGAAAATGACTATACAACCAAATTCAATCTATGATTCAATGTGATTCTTATAAATTACCAATGACATTTTTCACAGAACTAGAAATAAAGATTTCACAATTCATATAGAAACACTAAAGATGCCGAATAATCAAAGCAATCTTGAGAAAGAAAAATAGAAATAGAGGAATCAACTTTCCTGATTTCAGACTATACTACAATGCCACAGTCATCAGGATGGTATGGTACTGGCACAAAAACAGAAATATAGACAAATAGAACAAAATAGAAAGCCCAAAGATAAACCTATCCATCTATGGGCACCTTATCTTTGAAAAAGGAGACAAGAAAATACAGTGGGGCAAAGATTGTCTCTTCAATAAGTGGTGCTGGGAAAACTGTAAAAGAATGAAATTAGAACACTTCCTAACACCCTACACAAAAATAAACTCAAAATAGATTAAAGACCTAATTGGAAGTCCTATATATTACAGAAACTATAACTCTTAGAGGAAAACATAGACAGAACACAGTGACATATATCACAGCAAGATCCTCTATGACCCACCTCTTAGAACAATGGGCATAAAAGCAAGTGGGACATAATTAAACTTAAAAGCTTTTGCACAGCAAAGGAAACTATAAACTAATGGAAAAGACAATCCTCAGAGTAGGAAAAAACAATAGCAAATGAAAAGACTGACAAAGGATTAATTTCCGAAATATACAAGTAGCTCATGCAACTCAATACCAATAAAACAAAAAACCCAATCAAAAACTGGGCAGAAGACCTAAACAGACATTTCTTCAAAGAGGAGAAGCAGATGGCTAAGAAACCCATAAGATGTTCAACATCGCTCATTGTTACTGCTCAGTTCAGTTCACTTCAGTTCAGTCACTCAGTCATGTCCAACTCTCTGCGACCCCATGAATCACAGCACGCCAGGCCTCCCTGGCCAACACCAACTCCCAGAGTTCACTTAAACTCACGTCCATCGAGTTGGTGATGCCATCCAGCCATCTCATCCTCTGTCGTCCCCTTTTCTTCCTTCACCCAATCCCTCCCAGCATCAGAGTCTTTTCCAATGAGTCAACTCTTCACATGAGGTGGCCAAAGTACTGGAGTTTCAGCTTTAGCATCATTCCTTCCAAAGAACACCCAGGGCTGATCTCCTTTAGAATGGACTGGTTGGATCTCCTTGCAATCCAAGGGACACCACAGTTCAAAAGCATCAATTCTTTGGCGCTCAGCTTTCTTCACAGTCTAACTCTTACATTCATACATGACCACTGGAAAAACCATAGTTACTGCTAGAGAAATGCAAACCAAACCTCAGTGAGATATTACCTCACACTAGTCAGAATGGCCACCACCAAAAAAAAATATATATATATACAAGCAGTAAATGCTGGAAAGAATGTGGAGAAAAAGAAACCCTCTCACACTATTGGCCAGAATGTAAATTGATACAGCCACTATGGAAGACAGTATGTTGATTCCTTAAAAAACTAGGAATAAAAGTATCATATGACCCAACCCCACTACTGGGCATATATCTTGAGAAAGCCATAATTGAAAAAGATTAGATGTACCCCAGTGTTCACTGCAGCACTATTTACATTAGCTTGAATATGTCAAAGCCTTTGACTGTGTGGATCACAATAAACTGTGGAAAATTCTGAAAGAGATGGGAATACCAGACCACCTGACCTGGCGCTTGAGAAACCTATACACAGGTCAGGAAGCAACAGTTAGAACTGGACATGGAACAACAGACTGGTTCCAAATAGGAAAGGGAGTACATCAAGGCTGTATATTGTCACCCTGCTTATTTAACTTCTATGCAGAGTACATAATGAGAAACGTTGGGCTGGAAAAAGCACAAGCTGGAATCAAGGTTGCCAGGAGAAATATCAATAATTCAGATATGCAGATGACATCACCCTTATGGCAGAAAGTGAAGAGGAACTCAAAAGCCTCTTGATGAAAATGAAAGAGGAGAGTGAAAAACTTGGCTTAAAGCTCAACATTCAGAAAACTAGGATCATGGCATCTAGTCCCATCACTTCATGGGAAATAGATGGGGAAACAGTAGAAACAGTGTCAGACTTTATTTTATTTATTTATTTATTTATTTGGCTCCAAAATCACTGCAGATGGTGACTGCAGCCATGAAATCAAAACACGTTTACTCCTTGGAAGGAAAGTTATGACCAACCTAGATAGCATATTCAAAAGCAGAGATATTGCTTTGCCAACAAAGGTCCATCTAGTCAAGGCTATGGTTTTCCCAGTGATCATGTATGGATGTGAGAGTTGGACTGTGAAGAAAGCTGAGCACCGTAAGAATTGATGCTTTTGAACTGTGGTGTTGGAGAAGACTCTTGAGAGTCCCTTGGACTGCAAGGAGATCCAACCAGTCTATCCTAAAGGAGATCAGTCCTGGTATTCATTGGAAGGACTGATGCTGAAGCTGAAACTCCAATACTTTGGCCACCTCATGCGAAGAGTTGACTCATTGGAAAAGACCCTGATGCTGGGAGGGACTGGGGACAGGAGGAGAATGGGACGACAGAGGATGAGATGGCTGGATGGCATCACTGACTTAATGGACATGAGTTTGAGTGAACTCTGGGAGTTGGTGATGGACAGGGAGGGCTGGCGTGCCGTGATTCATGGGATCACAAGGAGTCAGACAAGACTGAACTACTGAACTGAACTGAACTGAAAAGATGATGCTATTAAAATGCTGCACTGAATATGCCAGCAATTTTGGAAAACTCAGAAATGGCCACAGGACTGGAAAAGGCCAGTTTTTATTCCAATCTCAAAGAAGGGCAATGCAAAAGAATGTTCAAACTACCTAACAATTGCATTCACTTCACATGCTAGCAAGGTAGTGCTCAAAATCCTTCAAGCTAGGCTTCAGCAGTATGTGAACCAAGAACTTCCAGATGAACCAGTTGAGTTTTGAAGAGGCAAAGGAATCAGATGAAATTGCCAGCATTCCAGAAAAACATATACTTTTGCTTCACTTACTACATTAAAGCCTTTGACTGTGTGGACCACAACAAATTGGAAAATTCTTAAAGAGATGGGAATACCAGGTAACTTACCTGCCTCCTGAGAAACCTGTTTGCAGGTCAAGAAGCAACAGTTAGAACCATAGATAGAACAACAAACTGGTTCAAGATTGGGAGAGGAGTAAGTTGCTGTTCAGTCAGTCATTTCTGACTCTGCCACTCCATGGACTGCAGCCTGCTGGGCTTCCCTTTCCTTCACTATCTCCCAGAGTTTGCTCAAACTCATGTCCTTTGAGATAGTGATGCCATCCAACCATCTCATCCTCTGTCATCCCTTTTTCCTCATGTCCTCAATCTTTCTGAACATCAGGGTCTTTTCCAGTGAGCTGGCTCTTTGTATCAGGTGGCCAAAGTAATGGAGCTTCAACTTCAGCATCAGTCCTTCCAGTTAGTATTCAGGGTTGATTTCCTATAGGATAGACTGGTCTGATACCCTTGGAGTTTAAAGGATGCTCAAGAGTCTTCACCAACACCACAGTTCAAAAGCATCAATTCTTTGGTGCTCAAGCTTCTTTCTGCTCCAATTGTTATATCCATACATGACTACTGGAAAAACCATAGCCTTGACTCTACTGAGATTTTTCAGCAAAGTGATTTCTCTGCTTTTTATACACTGTCTAGGTTTGTCATAGTTTTTCTTCCAAGGAGCAAGCATCTTTTAATTTCAAGGCTGCAGTCACCACCTGCATTGATTTTGGAGTCCAAGAAAATAAAGTCTGTCACTGTTTCCATTTTTTCCCCATCTATTTGCCATGACATCATGGGACTAGATGCCATGATCTTAGTTTTTTGAATGTGGAGTTTTAAACCAGCTTTTCCACTCTCCTCTTTGACCCTCATCAAGAGGCTCTTTAGTTCCTCTTCACTTTCTGCTATTATTACCATCTGCATATCTGAGGTTTTAGATATTTCTCCTGGTAATCTTGAGTCCAGCTTGAGCTCCACCCAGTCCAGCATTCTGTATGATGCACTCTGTATATAAGTTAAATAAGCAAAGTGATAATATACAGCCTTGACATACTCCTTTCCCAATTTTGAGCCAATACTTTGTTCCATGTCTGTTTCTAACTGTTGCTTCTTCACATGCTTACAGTTTTCTCAGGAGGCAGGTAAGGTGGTCTGATACTCCCATCTTCTTTAGAATTTTCCATATTTTGGGGAAGGAATATGGTAGGGTTGTATATTGTCACCTTGCTTATTTGACTTAGACACAGAAAACATCATGCAAAATGCCAGTCTGCATGAATCACAAACTGGAATCCAGATTTCCGGGAGAAATATCAACAATCTCTAATGTGCATATGCTACTATATAATGGCATAAAGTCAAAAGGAACTAAAGAGCTTCTTGATGAAGGTGAAACAGGAGAGTGAAAAAGCTGGCTTGAAACTCAACATTCAAAAACTAAGATCATGGCATCTGGTTCTATTACTTCTAGAGAAATAGGGAAAAAATGGAAACAGTGACAGACTTTATTTTCTTGGGCTCCAGAATCACTGCAGATGATGACTGCAGGCATGAAATTAAAAGACACTTGCTCCTTGGAAGGAAGGCTATGACAAACCTAGACAGCATATTAAAAAGCAGAGACATCACTTTGCTGAAAAAGTTCCATCTAGTCTGAGCGACTTCACTTTCACTTTTCACTTTTATGCATTGGAGAAGGAAATGTCAACCCACTCCAGTGTTCTTGCCTGGGGAATCCCAGGGACGGGGGAGCCTGGTGGGCTGCTGTCTATGGGATTGCACAGAGTCGGACACGACTGACGTGACTTAGCAGCAGCAGCAGTCAAAGCTTTGGTTTCTCCAGTAGTCATGTATGCATGTGAGAGTTGGACCGTAAAGATAGATGAGCTGGAGAATTGTTACTTTTGAATTGTGGTGCTGGAGAAGACATTTGAGGGTCCCTTGGACCCCTAGGAGGTAAAACCAGTCATCCTCACAGGAGATCAATGCTGAATATTTGTTGGAAGGACTGATGCTGAAGCTGAAGTTCTAATACTCTGGCCACATGATGCCAAGAGCTGACTCACTGGAAAAGACCTTGATGCTCAGAAAGATTGAAGGCAGGAGGAGAAGGGGGCAACAGAGGGTGAAATGGGTGGATGGCATCACTGACTCAATGGACATGAGTTTGAGCAAACTCTGGGAGGTTGTGAAGGACAGAGAAGCCTGGTGTCTTGCAGTCCATGGAGCTGCAGAGAGTTGGATGTGACTCAGCAACTGACCCACAACAACAATAAACATTTGTACATATTTTGATGTATGTGTAAATTGTGAAATAATTACCGTACTCAAATACAGAAGTATATCCACACATAGCATTTTCTGGTGTGTGTGTGTGGTGAGAACACTTAAAATCTACCCTCTTAAAAAAGTGAAAGCTGCTCAGTCGTATCCGACTCTTTGCGACCCCATGGACTGTACAGTCCAGGTAATTAACAAATTTGTATATAATACAGTATTGTTAACTATGGGGGAGGAGGGGGTCCCAGGTGGTTCAGTGGTTAAGAATCTGCCTGTTCAATGCAAGAGACATGGGTTTGGTGCTTGAGTCAGGAAGATTCCGTAGAGGTAGAAACGGCAACCGAGTCCAGTATTCTTGCCTGGAAAATCCCACGGACAGAGGAGCCTGTGGGCTAGAGTCCTTAGGGTCACAAAGAGTGGACATGACGGAGTTACTGAGCACATTGTTAACTATTGACATATTTCTGAGTATAAGATCTCCAGAACTTATTCATTTTACATGACTGAAACTTTGTGCCCTTTGACCAATTTCTCCATATTTTGCCCTCCCTTAGGGTCTAGAAACTACCATTATATTCTCTGCTTCTATGAGTTCTACTATTTTAGATTCCACATATAAGTAAGATCATGGATTATTTGTCCTTGTGTGTATGGCTTATTTCACTTAACACAATATCCTCCAAGCCCATCCATATTGTTCTAAAAGGTAGGGTTTCATTTCTTTTAATAACATTTCATATATGTGTGTGTGTGTGTGTGTGTGTGTGTTACAGATTCTCTTTGTGATGCTAATTGTCTTACTGTTCCCACTGACTGCACTGTTCACTGAAGCCAGGGTAGGCAAGGCTTGAAAAAACACTGTGGTCTTTCATTGTTTAGATGACATAGCTATATAATAGAATTATAATGAATGTAAACTAGACAAATCATGTAAAAATTAATAATTTATGTTACTGAAAATAATAAAGAGTAATATGGTACAGTATATTGATGCAGTGTGGTGCATCATATATGATGATTATTTTATTGAGAGATTTTGAATTTCCATCTACCATGATTAAAATGAGTATGTTGTTCAAAAGTATATTTGTATTTCCAGAATATATGCCATTTGTAACTGTCATATAACAGGCGATTGCTATAATCCTACATAACATATAATTGTTATATAAATAGTGTACTGACTATATATTTTATTTGATGAACATGTGTTTTCTAAAATCTTATTCAAAAATTTAATGTGGGCTGATAGCAGCACTTTCCAAGTCAAATTTTTTCTTCATTAGGAGTTGTTTGGTTTTTAAGGAATAGAACTCACTCAACTGGTTTAAATTATAGAGGGAAACTTATTTAGGATAAAGCGATATTTTGTGGAATAAAAAAAATTGTAATAGAGCCAGTTTCCTGAAAGCCTGACACCAGGCACTAAAGAACAGTTGAATATCAAGAGATCCAAAGACTCTGTTTTTCTGGTTTCTTTCCAAATTACAATAAGCCCAGACTAACTTATCCAGTTTTGGTCAGCCAGCTCTGGCTAGGAGGGTAAGCAGTTTGGTGAGGTGACACTTCAAAGAAACCATGAAATCTCATTCAATGGGTAACAAAGGCAAATGTCACAAATGAGCTCCAACTGTGCTCTCTCTTCTCTTGAAGTCCTTTCTTCCTACCCTGCGTTATAAGGTTGACACCATCCTGCACAAAACAGAAAGCCTTTTAAGCTGTAGTGCTGGGCTTCTCATCTAATCCCTGAGTTCTTTTAGCTTATGCAAACTCTGCCATTATTTTTGGTTGTCAAAGGGATTAGCATGAGTGGGGACATAAGTAGGGTTCAATTCATGCTCATAAGCCAAAATTCCTAATCTTTGAACACTATAAATGAAAGGAGGCCTTTTGATTTAAAATTAGTTCTGACCTCTTAAATTCTGAATGTCCCTTAAATGCCCCTGAAAGGGCATCTGGAACACCCAGAGGTACATGGACTATACCTTAATAATTGTTGGAATACATTATTCAATTTTCCTGTGGGTTTATTTTAAGAATAAAGGAATATCTAATGGAATCAAAGAGTTGGAATTAGAAATGAAGAGAAGGTTGTCACACATAAGTGACTGGAGGAAAGAGATTCTGGACCTGAAGTAGGTATTGTTGTTTTTCAGTCACTAAGTCATGTCTGACAACCCAATAGACTGCAACACAACAGGCTCCCCTGTCCTTCACTATCTCCCTGAGTTTTCTCAAATGCCTGTCAATTGAGTCCATGATACTATCGAACCATCTCATCTTCTGCTGCCCCCTTCTCCTTTTTCCTTCAATCTTTCCCATCTTTAGGGTCTTTTCTAATGAGTCAAGAGAAGTAAATGGCAACCCACCCCACTACTCTTGCCTGGAAAATCCCATGGACGGAGGAGCCTGGTAGGCTACAGTCCATGGGGTCACGAAGGGTCGGACACGACTGAGTGACTTCACTTTCACTTTTCACTTTCATGCAATGGAGAAGGAATTGGCAACCCACTCCAGTGTTCTTGCCTAGATAATACCAGGGATGGGGGAGCCTGGTGGGCTGCTGTCTATGGGGTTGCACGGAGTCAGACATGACTGAAGCGACTTAGTAGCAGCAACAGCCAATGAGTCAGCTCTTCAAAGCAGGTGGCCAAAATATTTGAGCTTCAGCTTCAGCTTCAGTATCAGTCTTTCCAATGAATATTCAGTGTTGATTTCTTTAGGATCAATGGGTTTGATCTCCTTGCTGTCCAAGAGACTCTCAAGAGTCTTCTCCAGCACCACAATTTGAAAGCATCAGTTCTTTAGTGCTCAGCCTTCTTTATGGTCCAATTCTCACATCTGTACATGACTACTGCAAAACCATAGCTTTGACTATATGGACATTTGTCAGCAAAGTGATGTCTCTGATTTTAAATATGCTATCTAGGTTTGTCATAGCTTTCCTTCCAAGGAATAAGCATCTTAATTTCATGATTTCAGTCAATGTCTGCAGTGATTTTGGAGACCAAGAAAAGAAAATCTGTCACTGCTTCCTCTTTTTCCCCTTCTATTTGTCATAAAGTGATGGGATCAGATGCCATGATCTTAGTGTTTTTTTTGTTTTTTTTTTTTTGAATGTTGAGTTTCAAGCTAGCTTTTTCACTCTCCTATTTCACCCTTATTAAGAGGCTCAAGAAGGCAAGAGGCATCAAGAAGTATGATATCACAAAAAATTTTATTAGTCCTCATGCAATTGTGCTTGAATCTATGCAAGAGAGCCTGTACACAGAGTCTGAAATAGCTGTTTACACAGGGATTCTGCAAGATGTGGGAACTTGGTTGTTCTTAGGCAAGGTGTCATGATTCTGTACATTGAGAACCCCAATATACACAGGACTATTTGGAGAATAAGAAACTAAAACTCTTAAGACAGATATTAGCATTCTCAGGGCAGGTACTGTCAGATGTGGTAGTTGTGAGATGCCTTCATGGGGTGTGAAAGGAAATGGGCATCTGGAAAGGGTCAAAGCAGAATCTGGTGTACAGCACATTTATGGTCTCATATGTAACAACCCCAGAGGTACTCAGCAGTAATCCTATGAGAATTTTTAAGTGATGACAAAAGCGCTGTATTACCAGGTGGGTTCAGAGGCCAGGGGAATACTGGCATCATTTCATTTGCACTCATAGCTTGTGAGGTTTACATAAAGGGTAAACCTTTATTTTACTTTTATGATCATTTACTTGAATGCATTCCCTCCATTTACTGTCAAGACTCCATGAAACCTTTGGTTGAATCAGTACATTTTTTAACAGTAATTAAAGCCTAATATTTACAGCGTCCTCTCAAACTTGTGTTCTTTGATAAATGAGACAACATCTGTAACGCTGCGCTGTTCCACTTTCTAAGGTGTAGCTAATAAGTTTACAGTTCCTTCAGTTTAACAGGAAACAAAGTAGAAAATGGGCCATACTTACTTCTTGATTTATTTTTCCTTGAATTGGTTCCTATAATGAATTCTGAATTGTCCTTTTCCTGGCAGAAGTCACTTGGGTTTCCAAGGTATTTTCAAACCCAGTTTATAGGGACTTCAGCATGAGGGCCCCTATAAAGCCAAGTATGAGAGAAGTGCTCAACTACAGCACATTCATGGGAGACCTCTTTTCCTACTTGGGAGAAAAACAATTATCTCTTAGCCTTGGTTTTAGTCATCTCATTGCTATAGCAATCCAAATTGTTTCTACTCAATAACAATTTCCAAAGGCAAGAGAGAAATGTGTTGCCAAGGAGACCACTCACTTCAGAGGAAGAGGGGGTAGATGGTATCTATGACCATGCAGCTATGATTTCTCCTGCCTCCAGCTCTCAATCTTCAGGAACTCACAAAGCCTTCTCTATGAAACTGCAGTAACACAAAGTTATAGGTAAATTCTTCCTGCTCTTCAGATCATATTTCATGCCAATTCATCTCAATCCAGTAACTGTGATATACATCTTGAATAACTTCCTTGGTGGCAAACATGGTATGAACAAATAGAGAGCTCAGTTTTATAATTTTACTTTTTCATCAGCATAATGTAGTGAGAATGTGGAAGCAATATGTGGAATTACCTAAGAACTTGAAGAGACATATACTTGGTGTCACTGTATCCTGAAAAATCTTGGGGGACTTCCATACTCAGCAAACCTCTGTTAAACAGAGCTCAAAGTTATAAGTGTTAATATATTCTCCTTTTAAAAAATAATTGCACTTAAAATGAAGTGGAAAAAGTGAAAGAGTTAATCATTTACTTGTGTCTGACTCTTTGTGACCCCGTGGAATATATAGACTTCCAGGCTCCTCTGTCCATGGAATTCTCCAGGCAAGAATACTGGAATGGTTTGCCATTTCCTTTTCTAGGGGATCTTCTTGTTTCAGGGATTGAACCCAAGTCTCCTGCATTGCAGGCAGATTTTTTACCATGTGAGCCACCAGGGCAACCCTTAAATACCACATAATTAACTCGTTATTTCCATAATAAGGAAATCTAAAATTCTTAAAGGCAATTGAAAACAGTTAATGTTCTGCACACTAGCAATGTCAAATTACACTGCAGAGTCCAGGGTCTGTTCATCAGATGAGAAATGTGGAAAAGTGGTAAAGAAATGGCCTCTCAGGGATGGAGAAGTTCAGGTGGAATGTTTACCTGAGATGGCCAAAAGTAGCAAATCTAAAAATCACAGTCTTGAACAGAAACTAAAGATCATAGTCAGATAAGCTCTTCCAAGTTTTCAGACAAAAAGGCAATTTGAAAGTAATCCTATTCAGTACGCAGGGCTGTGATGGCCTCTCTTTCAGATTTGAGATGCTAGGTCTACAAGCCCTTTATTTTACAGTTTTTATCAAACTTTTAGCTCTTTAGATTATTTTCAGCTTTGTGTTCTATATTGAATATTTTTTGCCTAGAAAATGTTAATTTGCCATATAAGACCCACGTCCAAAATCATTTACTCATTCTTAAGTAAAATTAGTTGATCCAGCCCTGGTGCTTTTTCAACACTTAATATGTACTTTTATAACATGCATTAGCATGTTCCTCCATGACATGTGTTATCATGTACATCCATGACATGTACTAGCATGTACTTCCACAGCATGTATTAACAAGCACATGCACATGTGGTAATATGCACCTCTATGCCATGTGCCACCTTAAGATATGCTAACATGTACCTCCATAACTGTGTTATCTCCGTGATGTGCTTTAATGTGTGTCTCTATAAAATGTGTTAACAGGTACCTCCATAACACATGCCACCATGTACGTCTATCGTATATGTTAGCACACATCTCCATTATATGTTAATGTGTACTCCTGCAATGTGTTAGCATGAACCTCTATGCGTGTGTGTGTGTGCTGAGTCGCTTCAGTTGTGTCCGAGTCTCTGTGACTTTATGAACTGTAGCCTGCCAGACTCCTCTGTCCATGGAATTCTTCAGGCAAGAATACTGGAATGGGTTGCCGTGACCTGATCCAAGGAACTACCTGACCCAGAGGTTGCATCCACCATCTCTTAACATCTCTTGCATTGGCAGGCGGGTTCTTTACCACTAGTGCCACCTGGGAAGCATTAATATGTACCTTCGTAACATAGGTTTATATGTGCTGCTATGTGTTAGTCCTTTGGGGCTGCTAGAACAAAAATACCACGGACTGGGTAGTTTATAAACACCAGAAACTTATTTCTCATAGTGGTTCTGGGAAGTCCAAGATCGAGGTCCTAGTATATTTGGTGTCTGGCTAGGACTCACTTCTTGGATTATAGATGTCCATCTTTTTGACTGTGTGGAAGAGGTGAGGACCCTCTTTGAAGTTTCTTTTGTCAGGGCTCAACTCACCCACCATTGGGCTTCCCTGGTGGCTCAGAGGGTAAAGAATCCACCTTCAATGCAGGAGACTGGGGTTCTATCCTTGGGTCAGGAAGATCCCCTGGAGAAGGGAATGACAACCCACTCCAGTATTCTTGCCTGGAGAATTCCATGGACAGAGGAGCCTGGCGAGCCACAGTCCTTTGGGTTGCAAGATTCAGACATGAATGAGGGACTAATACTTTCACTCCCACTATCATGTGTCAACCACCTCCCAAAAGATTAGATTTCAACATATGAATCGGGAGGGGGACACATATGTTCAGTCTATAACTCTGCATGACATGTGTTAACATGTACCACTATAACATGTGTTAATATAACTATATAATATGTATTAATATGTATTCTTGCATATAGATAGGTGTACATGATTTAGTTCTTATAGACTCTCTGATTGTTTCACTCTAACTACTTTGTGTCATTAAGAGAAAAGCTCCTATTTACCTTAAGTGATCAAGTCATACTATCTTAACTAATGCATGTCTCTTTCATGCATTAGTTGAGCAGCTAATATGTTTACATATAAGATATGCAAGGCTTCATAAAGCTTACATTGTGAAGAACAGAGGTCTAATATTTAATAGACAAAAACACTAGTGGTGATAACTCCTGGTAATGATAAGTCCACAACCAAGATTGTCGGAAGAAATACCAATAACGTCAGATATGCAGTTGACACCACCCTTATGGCAGAAAGTGAAGAGGAACTAAAGAGCTTCTTGATGAAAGTGAAAGAGGAGAGGTGAAAAAGTTGGCTTAAAACTCAACATTCAAAAAACTAAGATCATGGCATCTAGTCCCATCACTTCATGGCAAATAGATGGGGAAACAATTAAAACAGTGACAGACTTCCTTTTCTTGGGCTCCAAAATTACTGCACATGGTGACTGAAACCATGAAATAAAAAGACACTTCCTCCTTGGAAGAAAAGCTATGACAAACCTAGACAGAATACTAAAAAGCAGAGACATTACTTTGCCAACAAAGGTCCATCTACTCAAAGCTAAGGTTTTTCCAAGTCATGTGGGAGTTGGGACATAAAGAACTCTGAGTGCCGAAGAATTGATGCTTTTGAACTGTGGTGTTGGAGAAGACTCTTGAGAGTCCCTTGGACTGCAAGGAGATCCAACTCATCCATCCTAAAGGAAATCAGTCCTGAATATTCACTGGAAGGACTGATGTTGAAGCTGAAACTGCCATATTTTGGCCACCTCATGCTAAGAGCTGACTCATTGGAAAAGACCCTGATGCTGGGAAAGATTGAAGGGGAGGAGAAGGGGAGGACAGAGGGTGGGATCACTGACTCGATGGACATAAGTTTGAGCAAGCTCTGGGAGTTTTTGATGGACAGGGAAGGCTGGTGTGCTGCAGTCCATGGGGTCACAAAGAGTCAGACACAACTGAGCAACTGATCTGAACTGAACTGAAATCCTACAAAAGAAGCATGCAAACACTGACAAAACAATTACGGTGAAAATTAACTTAGATGAGGCAGTCAGGGGAGACCTGAGGAGGGGACATTTGGAGGTTGAGAGTAGGCTAGTTATTTCCTTCATCTAAACTGCTCTGTAACAGCCACCATTGGCACAGTTTCTAGAACACGGTGGGTGTTCAGAGATAAATCAAAGAAAACTTAGAACATCAGCCTCATTTTAAAAATGTCTGTGTAATAAATGAGTGAGTGCATAATGAGTCGTAAAATCTGTATTTGGTGAAAACCCCCTTAAACTTAGAGTAATTACACACAAATTGATCTAAATTAAACCTAATTTAGCTTGCTATACTTTATTTTAGTCAAATTTGTTTTAAATTAGGTAATTAACATTCTGATCATTTCATAACACTTTTACAGAATGATGATTACAGTTGATAAATGAGCATTATATTATGAATATTTAATATTTTTCTCATAACAAAGGGGATTCCACATTCTTTAAAAGAATTTACAGTTGCAAAATGCTTTCAATAATTTTTCTCTCATGGATTATTGCTATGTTTGGATGTATCTTTTCTTTATCATTCATATCACTTAAAATCTCTCCCATAAAAACACTAGTCATTTCTCAATTTTAAGCCTATTATTTCTTAAGTGATGTCTCTGCACTGGTAAATTCCATTTCCTTTTGAATCTTAAAAGATAAGTAAAAATAGCAACATCTATGCTCTTCTGAGAGGTCAAACATCACCTGAAAATTGAATTCCTAATTAATATGTGCTATTTAGGGAATTATAATTATATAAATGATCATTAACATTATACCTGTATCCAGAATTGATGATAAAAGTATCAAATTTTGGTCTTGACTTGAAAATGTTATTTAACAAGAAGAACCCGCTGCTGCTGCTAAGTTGCTTCAGTCGTGTCTGACTCTGTGAGACCCCACAGACTGCAGCCTACCAGGCTTCTCCGTCCATGGGATTCTCCAGGCAGGAACACTGGAGTGGGTTGCCATTTCCTTCTCCAAACAAGAAGAAGAAGAGGACATAAAGACTTAAACATAATTTTTACTAAAGTTTGAAATGAAGAATAATATCATTTTCTTGTATTAATCTTTTTTATCATTTTATACTGCCCTTATCTATCTTTATGACTTCTGTTTTAAATAATATTTTGTCTGATGTGAGTATTGCAACCCTTGCTTTCTTGTCATGAAATGAAGAATAAAATGAGCTGCTTCTTTAGCCAACTCTTTGAAAGGCTATCCTTCCCAAAAGAATTTATTTTTTTTTCAATATAAACCACACAGAAAAATTAATCTTAGTCAAAAAATTAATCAGTAATAGTAAATTGTCAAATTAGAGGGTAAGTTTCTTAGTGATAGCACTGGTCAACTAACAGCATATTGGTAATTATTGGTAATACCTATCTTACTTATTCAAAAGACACAGAGTGGCTGATAGAATAGAAGAGCCAACATCATTATTTAACCTTAAATATTTCTAACACCATCCACCCAGGTGGACAAAGTACAGTGACTAAAAAGTACAAAAGCTAAGAGATATGGAAATAAAATGTTTTGCTTTTATATGGCCAAAGTAATAAACACACTAAGAAAAAAGTGAAAACAGCAAAATCCAATTTAGTCACTATACTATGAGGATTCACATATACTCTGCCTTTCTTCTAATCATTTTTTTAACTTTATGTTTGAGCATAGATTATGAAGATATTTTCTGGAAGATTTATTGTTTTTTAGCCAAAAGAAAGCAGAAATTTGAAAGGAATTTGGAAGGAATTTTTAGAAATTTGAGAGAAAGAGAAGAAGCTACAAGAAATAGCCAAGAAGAATGTCAGACAGAAGCTATGCATGTACCATTATTTTTTAAAAGCAATTTGCATACTTGAGCCATAAATTCTGTTGAAAGCTGTTATGAAATGAATGAAAGCAGAATGCAGAAAGCAGAATGAAAAATAGTTATTAAAATCAATCTGGACCCTGAATAGGAAGTAAAAGAAGTATATTTTCTTGAAAATCAAAACTTCAATTTTCTTATTTAATTACTGTTTTTAATACTGTCAGTTATAGTGAGGTAAGAGAACATGTTATCCTGCCTATATTTTGTTTAATGAAGATATTTAGCATCATATCAGATTGTTTTTATTTCTTTGAATCTAGAGAAAGTTTTGAATATTCAAATGGCTGTGACTTGGAAAACTTTTTTCTTATAATACGAATATTAAATATTTGGGGCTCATTATGAAATTGTCTTCTAAGAAGGCAATATGGCATGTATAGCAAATGGAATGTCATGTTTGGGAAGTTTCGAAATTGCTCTCAGGGAGCTGACTTAGAAGTTAGGTTTTGTAACAAAAATCATAAGACAAGCTTTTTTTTAAAAAATGCATCTTTTTTAAAAAATTTTTAACTTTACAATATTGTTAAAACTCTAAACTGCCTGTTAAACTTTTAATGAAACACAATTATTGTGTGCTTATTGTTTGTATAAAGATAATTCCTTTAGAGAATTGTGTATGTTTCATGAATAGTTAGATTTTCTCCATTATTCATCTTCCTATTTAACTGAAATCAAGCTCACATAGTAAACTTTTCTTACTTGTAACATTTGTTTTCTTGGTAACTTCTTTTGGTTAAGAACCACTGTGCTTAGAGAAACATGTAAGGGCCCTGGTAAAGTACAATTTTCACCTCTCATTTTAATTCAGTTAGCAACTTGAAATTTCTCCCCAAACAATTGAAATATAGTGTTCCAAGCCCTCCTCAAGTTAAATGCTCGGTGCCACTGTTATGATTGCTCTCGGTCTTTCACAGGTAATCGCTTGGCTGTCTTCCCCATCTTCCTTACCACTTGCGTGGGCAGTGGGGCAGCAATGCAGCCCACACGCCAAGAACAGAAGTGATTTGTGCCTCATTCACACCGGCCCATAAAATATCCAAAGTGTGATCCTCCATGCTTTTTCCCCTCTGCAGAGACTTTGGAGGTCACATGAAGATTATTGAGCACAAAGTAGAAAGAGTCAGAATTATAACATCTACTTTGAATGAAACGAACAGAGAAATAATCTTGTAGTGGATTGATGGATAAGATTTGAGGGTTTGTCTGTTACTGCAGTAAACAGTGCCTTAACTAATACATATTTATAAACAGAAATTTTACAGAATTGTGACTTGAAAGGAGCAGACAGCAATAGGTAGAGATGGACAAAAGATAAATAATGGAAAAAATTAGAAAAAAAGAGAATGTGTAGATGAATAAGTAAATAATAGACACTATTATTATTAAAACATCTGTACTACTTACATTCAAGTCTCCAAAGCCAACTTTTGATCCCCAAATTAAAGCTTTGAAGAGACACAAGACTGCTGGGTGTCTCACCTCCTGCCTTAGTAAGAGCTGTGGGCAGGAGGGATGCACCAGGGGAGGCCAGGAGGAAGTTCTCAAGACAGACAAACTCCAAGACCTAAAGGAACTTGACAGGAAAGAGACACTCAGTGGTTAATACTACCTTTAGGGCTCTCATTTCATCAACAGAGAAATGTAACCTTGAACACTTTGACCACGTATCAAGGTTTTTGAAACGTAGGAAAAAAGCAGGAAAAAAGAAATTTTTAAATCTGTAGCCTTGATTTCTACTTTAACAGAAGATGATTCCCCACTTTAATAATCACATAAAGGTTATATAATTAAAAAATTAAGTGTTTTATGGTCAAATAGCTATGGAAAAATTTAGCAATTTCTCAAATTTATCTGATCATAAGCTTGATTGTGGAGCCCCTCACAGTACACAAGGTAATAGGAGACAAAAATTGAAAAGAACATGAAAATACATGAGGGGAAGGTAGAGAAACATGCCATCCTAGTCTTGCCAGTAAATTGACAAACTTTCCACCATAGACTGAATGAAATTTCACCCAGCTATGTTTATTATCCTAGCATTCTCTGATTTTGTATTATAAGATAGCTAATCATGCCAACTGAAAGCCTTCTCATTTCACTGGGACCTTAGTTCAAACCATGTTTCAATATTCCAGGATGAGTTAGAGAAGAAACCGCAATAACCAAAAGTGCCTCATATAATGTAATTGGTTAATTGAAACAACTATATTGATCCCTGTGCAGTGTTCCACGGCTCTGCCCTTGGCGTTTTGGGCCCCATGTACCCAAGATGACTTTTATAGCTGTAATAACCAGTCTGTAGCTACTTTTTTTTGGCATCCGCTTCCTCTCTTCTATGTCTATCCTAATATGTCATTGTATAAATTATTGCTTGATTAACATTTGGTCTGCTTACAGAATAATCCAAATTGGATACCAATGGTCTGGAAAATGACCTTGGGAAACAGAGAAGAGTCAAACAGCAATTTCCTTCATCTTCTACTGCAACAGAGGAGAATCTGATACTGTTCCATGCCAGAAACAAATTTGAAAAACAAAAGGGCTATAAAAGTGTAATTTTTTAAGTTAATATCGTTGACTTTTCAGGTTCCCATCCAATGACAGGAGGACTCTGCAGACACAAAAGCAGCCTCTGTATTTCTACTACAAAATATAGGTGAGTGTGGAGAAATCAGCTACAGAAAACAAACACAATGAAAGCTACTCAGTCAACAGGACACCTCTCCATGATAATCATACCAGATCTTCAGAGAAGAGAAGTGTCCATTTTAATGTACACATAATCTTTAAATTGAAATTAAAGCAAATCTCATCTTTGGCCAATTTCCTTACCTTATGAAAGAGAAAGTAAAATAAATAATGTGCCCTCAGAGTCTGCCTAAGGAAATATACTTGCATTTTTTTACCGCAATTCTGAGTGTTTGTTTTAATCTTCTTTTCAAGTAGAATTAATCTTTCATCCATGTAGCAATTTTTTTGAAGTAGTACTCTCCTGTTTAAGAGCTGTTTTTCTTGGCCTCTATGACCTGAAATTGTACTTTTTTGGTGTAACTCATTTAAAATATTCTGTTGAGTAAGGAATAGAAAAGTAAAACATAGGGAACTATAGCCATTATTTTTTAATAACTTTAAATAGAATATGATTTATAAAAATATTGAACCATGAACCACCAAAAAAAGAGAAAAGCATGAAAAAACAAGAACCATCATGCATAGATTAGTCCACACTGTTTCAATATGATACATCCCATCATATTTTTTTTTTTAATGGTTGCCTGAGTCTTTGTTGCTGTGAAGGCTTTCTCAAGTTGCAGTGAGTGCGAGTACTCTTTGTTGCAGTGCACAGACTTCTCACTGTGGTGGTTTCTCTTGCTGTAGGGCTCTAGGGCACTTGGGTTTCAGTATTTGGGGCATGTGGACTCAGTAATTGTGACTCCTGGGCTCTAGAGCACAGTTTTAATAGTTGTGGTGCACAAGTTTAAATGCTTTGCAGCATTTGGGATGTTCCCAGACCAGGGATCAAACCTATGTCTCCTGCATTGGCAGGTGGATTCATTACCACTAAGCCACCAGGGAAGCCCTACCCTTTTATTTTTAAAATGAGGGTAGGGGGAAATGACCAGTCAGCAGCTGCTTCCTGCTAATACACAATGTAGGTCTTCCTGGGAAAGGAGTAAAACACCCAGGTGACTGTCCCTTCTCTCTTGGGAGAACTGTAAACCAATGTTGCACTGCTTAGTATCATCCTTTTATCCCTCTCGTATGTTAAACTTCAGAAGATAAGTTTTAAAAGACATAAATTAAAAGATATACAGTCATAAGCATTAGAGGAGCCATTGAAAGAAACTATAACCATGATTTTGAAGATTCAAACAATTTTTCCCAAAATAGTTTTCGAAACTGGAAAAGAGTCACTTAAGGCCTGAATCTGTATTTTTTTTAATCAGGCCCAGAATTTTAATGTTATGTACTTCAGGGTCTATTGATTCTTCTATCTCAGTTATAGATTTAATCTGTCCTTTATTTATAGTTAATATCATTTGATGATAAAGGTGACTTCTTTGTCCCTTGAGAGAGAGTGGCCCCTAATTTAGTTAATGTCATTTCATTTAGAAAAAATAGGACAGTCAGGCACAAACAGAAAATAATGTAGAAATGACTGGCCATTGATGTTGCAAAAAAGGGGTCCTAGTGAAGTGTTCCCTGTCTCTTTCCTGAAATTCCCTTCCATATTTCTTATGGTTATTAAAACTTCCAATCTCTTGGGTTAAGACCAAAAGTGCAGCACTGGTGTCTATAAGAAATTCTATCAAGTGGCCCACCATTTCGATGACCACCTGAGGCTCAACACTTGTTATATTGATGGTATTTTTAGGCAAAGACACTTCTGGCCTTTGATCCAATCAATCTTTTTGATTGTAAAACCATCAATGGCTGAAAGGCTCCCATTGCTTACCGGCATATGGAACATTCCCTCTGCCTATGTCCTGGTTGTTTGGAAAGGGTGCACTGATCTCAATCTTTCCTCCAGTGCCCCTTTTGCCCACATAGGGTACACTGGTTTTGTCTGGGTACCCCTGGGTCTTGTGGTCTACCACAGCCAAACTGGCCCACAAAGGCCAGCCTCCCTTTCAGTGGTATCTGAGTGGAGAAATTTGTCCACTGCTATCATTTGGGTCTTTTGTATATTTCCCTCTGCACATTCCTTGGAGAAGGCAATGGCACCCCACTCCAGTACTCTTGCCTGGAAAATCCCATGGACGGAAGAGCCTGGTAGGCTATAGTCCATGGGGTCGCAAAGAGTTGGACACGACTGAGCAACTTCATTTTCACTTTTCACTTTCATGCACTGGAGAAGGAAATGGCAACCCACTCCAGTGTTCTTGCCTGGAGAATCCCAGGGACGGGGGAGCCTGGTGGGCTGCCGTCTATGGGGTCACACAAAGTAGGACACTGAAGTGACTTAGCAGCGGCAGCAGCTATGCACCTTCAGCCTTTTGGGCCATATCCTTATTATTGATATAAGCACTGGAGCGGCGAGCAACCAAGAGGAGACACCCCATGTCCAAGATCTGGAGTGGCAGCTGCACTTCACTGGACCAGCCTTGTGGAGATACCCCACATCCAAGGTTAGAGAAACCCCAGTAAGACGGTAGACACTGGAGTGGCTGTGAGGAGATACCTCACATCTAAGGGCAAAGGAGAAGCCCCAGCAAGACGGTAAGAGGGGTGAATTCGCATTTAGCTTCAAACCCTGTTCCCACCAGAGACGCTCAGAGGGCTCAAACAAACCTTGTGTGCACCAGGACCTGGGGACTTGGCGACTAAAAAAAGATGTACAACTTGAGAGTTGTGAGTTAAGTTTTGTTTGGGGCAAAATGAAGACTGAAGCCTGGAGGCAGCATCTCAGATAACTCTGAGAGACTGCTCCAAAGTGGTAGTGAGGGAAAGACAACATATAAGGTTTTCGTGAAGCTGGAGTTCAATACCATGAAGCACTCATTTTACAAAAGGCTTTTTGTTACTCATGAGGATCTGATATCACCATGAAGGGATTTAGTGCTTCTCTAGATATGAGGAGATACAAGCATTGAGATCATAAAATCTGCTCCTAAAAACATCCAACTACCCACCAGATTCCCTAGAGCACAGAGTGCCTCACTCCACCCTGCACTCCCTCAGGGGTTGCTGAAGGTCAACAGCTGTAGCAGCATGGAGTTCAAGCTCTGTAGAGGCAGATGGCAAACACCTGTGTTGTTCAATCATTGGCTGTTGGTAAGTGCCAATTTGTAGTTAACAGATCTCACAGAGACTGAGACAGAACTGTGTTTGAGCATCGCCTATGGAGGTATGGGTCGGCAGTGGTCTGCCACAGGGACAGAGGCTCTGGGTGTGGGTATGCCATAAGTCATCCTGGAGGAGGTCTCCATTAACCCCACCATAGGGCTGCCAGAACTTACACAGGACTGGGAAATAGACTCTTGGAAGCCCAACAGAACCTTGTGCACCAGGACCCAGGAGAAAGGAGCAGTGACCCCAAAGGAGACTGTCCCAGACTTGCCTGTGGGGGTCTGGGAATCTCCGGTGAAGATGTGGGTTGGTGGTGGCCTGCTGCAAGGTTGGGGACATGGACTGTAGCAATACATGCATGGGATCTTTTGAGGGAAGTCACCATTACCTTAATTACCTCCACCATAGTTTGGCCCCAGGTAAGGGAGGGAGGGACCAGGGAGGGAACACAGCTCCACCCATCAACAAAAATTGGATTAAAGATTTACTAAGCACAGCCCCGCCCATCAGAACAAGACCCAGTGTCCCCCTCAGTCAGTCTATCCCATCAAGAAGCTTTAATAAGCCTCTTGGTCCCATCATTTCATGGGAAATAGATGGGGAAACAGTGGAAACAGTGTCAGACTTTGTTTTGGGGGGCTCCAAAATCACTGCAGATGGTGATTGCAGCCATTAAATTAAAAGACGCTTACTCCTTGGAAGGAAAGTTATGACCAACCAAGACAGCAGATTAAAAAGCAGAGACATTACTTTGCCAACAAAGGTCCATCTAGTCAAGGCTATGGTTTTTCCAGTGGTCATGTGTGGATGTGAGAGTTGGACTATGAAGAAGGCTGAGCACCGAAGAATTGAAGCTTTTGAACTGTGGTGTTGGAGAAGACTCTTGAGAGTCCCTTGCACTGCAAGGAGATCCAACCAGTCCATCCTAAAGGAGATCAGTCCTGGGTGTTCATTGGAAGGACTGTTGCTAAAGCTGAAACTCCAATACTTTGGCCACCTCATGCAAAGAC
>NW_011494718.1:1325073-1330203 GCF_000754665.1 Bison bison bison
CTCATTGGAAAAGACCCTGATGCTGGGAGGGATTGGGGGCAGGAGGAGAAGAGGACAATAGAGGATGAGATGGCTGGATTGCATCACCGACTCAATGGACATGAGTTTGAGTGAACTCCAGGAGTTGGTGATGGACAGAGAGGCCTGGCATGCTGAGATTCATGGGGTCGCAAAGAGTTGGACACGACTGAGTAACTGAACTGAACTGAACTATCCTTCTCCATCAGAGAGTGAAAAGTAAAGGAGAAAAGGAAAGATATAAGCAATTGAATGCAGAGTTCCAAAGAATAGCAAGGAGAGATAAGAAAGCCTTCCTCAGTGATCAATGCAAAGAAATAGAGGAAAACAACAGAATTGGAAAGACTAGAGATCTCTTCAAGAAAACTAGAGATACCAAAGGAACATCAGAGGGCAGACAGACTGAAAACCACAGTCAAAGAAAACTAACCAATTTAATCACATGGACCACAGCCTTGCCTAACTCAATGAAACTATGAGCCATGCTCTGTAGGGCCACCCAAGATGGACAGGTCATGGTGGAGAGTTCTGACAAAACGTGGTCCACAGGAGAAGGGAATGGCAAACCACTTCAGTATTCTTGCCTTGAGAAACCCATGAACAGTATGAAAAGGCAAAAAGAAAGGACACTGAAAGATGAACTCCCCAGGTTGGTAGGTACCCAACATGCTACTGGAGAGCAGTGGAGAAATAACTCCAGAAATAATGAAGAGATGGAGCCAGAGCAAAAACAACACCCAGTTGTAGATGAGACTGGTGATGGAAGCAAGGTCCGAAGTGACAAAGAGAAATATTGCATAGGAGCCTGGAACGTTAGGTCCACGAATCAAGGCAAATTGGAAGTGACCAAACAGGAGATGGCAAGAGTGAACATCTACATTTTAGTAATCAGTGAACTAAAATGGACTGGAATGGGTGAATTTAATTCAGATGAGCATTATATCTACTACTGTGGGCAAGAATCCCTTAGAAGAAATGGAGTAGCCATCATAGTCAACAAAAGATTCTGAAATGCAGTACTTGGATGCAGTCTCAAAAATGACAGAATGATCTCTGTCTGTTTCCAAAGCAAACCATTCAATATCAGGGTAATTCAAGTCTATGCCCCGACCAGTAATGCTGAAGAAACTGAACTTGAACGATTCTATAAATACCTACAAGACCTTCTAGAACTAATACCCAAAAAAGAGGTCCTTTTCATTATACAGGACTGGAATGCAGAAGTAGGAAGTCAGGAAACACCTGGAGTAACAGGCAAATTTGGCCTTGGAGTACAGAATGAAGCAGAGAAAAGGCTAATAGAGTTCTGCTAAAAGAATGCATTGATCATAGCAAACACCCTCTTCCAACAATGCAAGAGAAGACTCTATACATGGACATCACCAGATGGTCAACACCGAAATCAGATTGATTATACTCTTTGCAGCCAAAGATGGAGAAGGTCTATACAGTCAGAAAAAAACAAGACCAGAAGCTGACTGTGGCTCAGATCATGAATGCTTTACTGCCAAATTCAGACTTAAATTGAAGAAAGTAGGGAAAACCACTAGACCATTCAGGTATGACCTAAATCAAATCCCTAATGATTATACAGTGAAAGTGAGAAATAGAGTTAAGGGACTAGATCTGATAGATAGAGTGCCTGATGAACTATGGACAGAAGTTTGTGACATTGTGCAGGAGAGAGGGAGCAACATCCCCTAAAAAAGAAATGCAAAAAAGCAAAATGGCTGTCTGAGGAGGCCTTACAAATAGCTGTGAAAAGAAGAGATGGGAAAAGCAAAGGAGAAAAGGAAAGATATTCCCATTTGAATGCAGAATTCCAAAGAATAACAAGGAGAGATAAGAAAGCCTTCCTCAATGATCAGTGCAAGAAATAGAGGAAAACAATAGAATGGGAAAGACTAGAGATTTCTTCAAGGAAATTAAAGATACCAAGGGAAAATTTTATGCAAAGATGGGCTCAATAAAGGACAGAAGTAGTATGGACCTAGCAGAAGCAGAAGATATTAAGAAGAGGTGGCAAGAATACACAGAAGAACTGTACAAAAAAGATCTTCATGACCCAGATAATCACGACAGTGTGATCACTCACCTAGAGCCAAACATCCTGGAATTTGAAGTCAAGTGGGCCTTAGGAAGAATCACTATGAACAAAGCTAGTGGAGGTGATGGAATTCCAGTTGAGCTATTTGAAATTCTGAAAGATGATGCTGTGAAAGTGCTACACTCAATATGCCAGCAAATTTGGAAAGCTCAGCAGTGACCACAGGACTGGAAAAGGTCAGTTATCATTCTAATCCTTAAGAAAGGCAATGTCAAAGAATGTTCAAACTACCGCACAATTGCACGCATCTCACATGCTAGTAAAGTAATGCTCAAAATTCTCCAAGCCAGACTTCAACAATACATGAACCATGAACTTCCAGATATTCAATCTGGTTTTAGAAAAGTCAGAGGAACCAGAGATCAAATTGCCAACATCTGCTGGATCATTGAAAAAGCAAGAGAGTTCTAGAAAAACATCTATTTCTGCTTTATTCACTATGCCAAAGCATTTGACTGTGTGGATCACAACAAACTGTGGAGAATTCTCAAAGAGATGGGAATACCAGACCACCTGACTCGCCTCTTGAGAAATCTGTATGCAGGTCAGGAAGCAGCAGTTAGAACTGGACATGGAACAACAGACTAGTTCCAAATAGGAAAAGGAGTACGTCAAGACTGTATATTGTCACCCTGCTTATTTAACTTATATGCAGAGTACATCATGAGAAACGCTGGGCTGGAGGAAGCACAAGCTGGAATCAAGATTGCTGGGAGAAATATCAATAACCTCAGATATGTGGATGTCACCAACCTTATGGCAGAAAGTGAAGAGGAACTAAAAAACCTCTTGAGGAAAGTGAAAGAGAAGAGTGAAAAAGTTAGCTTAAAGCTCAACATTCAGAAAACAAAGATCATGGCATGTGGTCCCCTCACTTCATGGCAAATAGTTGGAGAAACAGTGGAAACAGTGGCAGACTTTATTTTGGGGGCTCCAAAATCACTGAAGATGTTGACCACAGGCATGAAATAAAAAGACACTTACTCCTTGGAAGAAAAGTTGTGACCAACCTAGACAGCATATTAAAAAGCAGAGACATTATTTTGCCAACCAAGGAACGTCTAAGCAAGGCTATGGTTTTCCCAGTGGTCGTGTATGGATGTGAGAGTTGGACTATAAAGAAAGCATGTATACCTGTGGCGGATTCATTTCGATATATGGGAAAACCAATACAATATTTTAAAGTTTAAAAATAAAATAAAATTAAAAAAAATAATAAAGAAAGCTGAGTACTGAAGAATCGATGCTTTTGAACTGTGGTGTTGGAGAAGACTCTTGAGAGTCCCTGGACTGCAAGGAGATCCAACCAGTCCATCCTAAAGGAAATCAGTCCTGAATATTCATTGGAAGGACTGATGCTGAAACTGAAACTGCAATACTTTGGCCAACTAATGCCAAGAACTCACTCATTTGAAAAGACCCTGATGCTGGAAAGACTGAAGGTGAGAGGAGAAGGGAACGACAGAAGATGAGATGGCTGGATGGCATCACTGACTCAATGGACATGAGTTTGAGTGAACTCTGGGATTTGGTAATGGATAGGGAGGCTTGGTGTGCCGAAGTCCATGGGGATGCAAAGAGTTGGATACAACAGAGCGACTGAACTGAAATGAACTTATTAATTGAAAACTGAATAAGCCAATTGGAGTAAATCATTCACAGGGGTCTGAGGGCCAGCAGTAGCTTTCTAAATTTTGCACCTGATGTCTGAGGCAGAGTGAACTATGAAGTGCATAATCAAAAAGACCTGTCCCTCCAGGGAGGAGGGATCTGCAATCATATATTTTTTAAAAGATTTTCATTAATCTCTCTTGAAAAACTGCAGGATTTTCATCTGGTTCCTTTTTGACTCAGGCTCCCATGTGGTTAGCATTGACTCTGGCTGTGAGTATTATGTCCTGTTCTTTCTCAGGTGTGAAGCCCTGGGATAAGATCTGTAAATCCATTCAAGTGAGAGCAAAAGATCTCATCAACCAGATAAATTCTTTGTGAAAAGTTCAGAATCCTCAGGAAACTTCCCAACTTATCCTCTGCCAGACTTGGATTGGATATTGAAAAACAAACAAACAACACATTAAACTCTTATTGTTCCATGATTTTTATCAGAAATTTCTCTTGAAGTGGGTTATTTTCAAATATCTTTTGATACTGATTTCTAACATAATTCCACAGTGATGAGAGAATAGATTCTCTCATCTGTCCTCTTTCATCTCTCATCATAAAGGTATGATTTCAATACCTTTAAGCCATGAAAATTGTGCAACTTGTTTTATGTTCCTGGATATGTTACAGTTTCTCCTGGTTTATAGTCTATAAGAACTTGAATAGAATTTGCATCTTTTCTAGAATGTGTGTATATATATATATATGTATGTATATATATATGTATATTGGATATTTGTGTGTATATATATATTCTATATTGAATTTTAGAAATGATGCATATATATACACATATGTGTGTGTATATATATATATTCTATTATACAAAAGCTTTCCCACTACACTTGATAAAGGCTAGAGAAACAACAATATCAAAAAGAAGAGAGATGGGGAAGTTGGAAAACACAAACTAAATGAAATGAAAGCACTGATTATGAAATAGAAAAAGTGAAAAAACAGGCTTGCTTGATGAAAGTGAAAGAGAAGAGTGAAAAAATTGGTTTAAAACTCAACATTCAGAAAACTAAGAGCATGGCATCTGGTCCCATCACTTCATGGCAAATAGAAGAGGAAACAATGGAAACAGTGGAACACTTTATCTTGGAGGTCTCCAAAATCACCACAGATGGTGACTGCAGCCATGAAATTAAAAGACACTTGCTCCTTGGAAGGACAGCTATGATTAACTTCAGTTCAATTCAGTTCAGTCGATCAGTCATTTCCGAGTCTTTGCATTCCATGAATCTCAGCACGCCAGGCCTCCCTGTCCATCACCAATTCCCGGAGTTCACTGAGACTCACGTCCATCGAGTCAGTGATGCCATCCAGCCATCTCATCCTCT
>NW_011494718.1:1330313-1330564 GCF_000754665.1 Bison bison bison
ACATCAGAGTCTTTTCCAATGAGTCAACTCTTTGCATGAGGTGGCCAAAGTACTGGAGTTTCAGCTTTAGCATCATTCCTTCCAAAGAAATCCCAGGGCTGATCTCCTTCAGAATGGACTGGTTGGATCTCCTTGCAGTCCAAGGGACTCTCAAGAGCCCTCTCCAGCACCACAGTTCAAAAGCATCAATTCTTTGGTGCTCAGCTTTCTTCACAGTCCAACTCTCACATCCATACATGACCACTGGAAAA
>NW_011494718.1:1330664-1333479 GCF_000754665.1 Bison bison bison
ACCACTGGAAAAACCACAGCCTTGACTAGACAGACCTTTGTTGGCAAAGTAATGTCTCTGCTTTTTAATCTGCTATCTAGGTTGGTCATAACTTTCCTTCCAAGGAGTAAGCATCTTTCAATTTCATGGCTGCAATCACCATCTGCAGTGATTTTGGAGCCCCCAAAAATAAAGTCTGACACTGTTTCCCCATCATCAACCTAGACAGCATTTTAAAAACAGAGACATTACTTTGTCAACAAAGTCTATCTAGGTAAAGCTATGGTTTTTCCGGTAGTCATGTATGGATGTGAGAGTTGGACTATAAAGAAAGCTGAGCACCAAAGAATTGATGCTTTTGAACTGCGGTGTTGGAGAAGACTCTTGAGAGTCCCTTGGTCTGCCAGGAGATCTAATTAGTCTTTCCTGAAGGAAATCAGTCCTGAATATTCATTGGAAGGGCTGATGTTGAAGCCGAAACGTCAATGCTTTGGCCACCTGATGCAAAGAACTGACTCATTTGAAAAGACCCTGATGCTGGGAAAGACTGAAGGCGAGAGGAGAAGGGGACGACAGAGGATGAGATGGTTGGATGGCATCACTGACTCAATGGACATGTGTTTGGGTAAGTTCCAGGAGTTGGTGATGGACAGGGAAGCCTGATGTGCTGTGGTCCATGGGGTCACATAGAGTGGGACATGACTGAGCTTAACTGAATTGAACTGAAACCATGCAACAAAAGCATGAGGCATGCATCAAAATGATAAAGCAATGGTGACATGAGAACTACATCCGGCCAAATGAGCTCAGTAAGTTAATGAGTCCTAGGACATGTTCCTGTGAGAACTGTTTGACTTTGCAGTTATGAAAACTTGCATCCTTGAGTGATCATTAACTTACAAGGGTCTCCCACACCTTTTTCTTTACTTATATTCCCTTACTGAGATTAACTATTTAAGTGCCTACTTTGCCCCTTTACTTATCAAAACTAGTTGGGGTGTATCAACTAGGTGCTGAGAATGAAGCCTATACAAACTTTTTCTGAGTGAAGATACTCAGACTCCTAGCAAAAAATACATATTTACAAATAAAAACAAGGCTCTCTGCCAGGAGTAGCTGAAGACTTAAACAACAGGTCTGGCAAGTCCAGTTGGTTGAATACCAGCTTACCAGTCACAACCACAGGCCTAGATAATATGGTGAGTCTAGCTTTGCAAGTATGAGGGAATGTAGGTATATCCATATCTATGCTGCTGCTGCTAAGTCGCTTCAGTCGTGTCCGACTCTGTGTGACCCCATGGACTGCAGCCCACCAGGCTCCCCTGTCCCTGGGATTCTCCAGGCAAGAACACTGGAGTGGGTTGCCATTGCCTTCTCCAGTGCATGAAAGTGAAAAGTGAAAGTGAAGTCGCTCAGTCGTGTCAGACTCTTAGCGACCCCATGGACTGCAGCCCACCAGGCTCCTCTGTCCATGGGATTTTCCAGGCAAGAGTACTGGAGTGGGGTGCCATTGCCTTCTCCAATCCATATCTATAAATAGTGTTTATTTATGGCATAACCCTCTTCCTCCTGTTGTTAAGTGATAATAATGGTCAGAGGAGTTTCATGTTATTTGGGAAACTTGATTATTCTTTTGTCAAATCATATTTGTCCTGAAGCCCTTCCCCAAAGTTGCATTTTTCCAACCTTCTGCCATCCTTATACAATACCATTTCTCCCTCTCTCTCCATAAACCAGTTTTTTTTCATCAATCAAGATGACAAATTTTGTATATGTTTAAATGTGTACTGGCCATGAGTTAAGCAAAATGACTTTTTTTTAAAATTTCAATTTAATGAATATCATTGAGCTGTGCTTAGTCATGTTTGACTCTTTGCAACCCCAACAGACCATAGCCCACCAGGTTCCTCTGTCCATGGTATTCTCCAGGCAAGAATACTGGAGTGGGTAGCCTATCCCTTCTCCAGGGGATCTTCCTGACCCAGGGATTGAACCAGTGTCTCCTTCACTGCAATGGATTCTTTACCAACTGAGCTACCAGGGAAGCCCAAACATCAGTGTAAGTTTAGCTATCATATAGTAGATAAAACTCGGAGAAGGCAATGGCACCCCACTCCAGTACTTTTGCCTAGAAAATCCCATGGACGGAGGAGCCTGGTAGGCTGCAGTTCATGGGGTGGCTAGAGTCAGACACGACTGAGTGACTTCACTTTCACTTTTCACTTTCCTGCATTGGAGAAGGAAATGGCAACCCACTCCAGTGTTCTTGCCTGGAGAATCCCAGGGAGGGGAAGCCTGGTTGGCTGCCGTCTATGGGGTCGCACAGAGTCAGACACAACTGAAGCGATGCAGCAGCAGCAGCAGTAGATAAAACTGAGATTTAGGTAAGGATCTAGCCCCAGAGAATTTCTTTTACTTATTTATATTGCTATTCAGATGCTCCCTGAGACTAAAATGTTTTTTGAATGTGTCAGTTCTACCTATTTCCACTTTCAATATTGGTCACTCATGTCCGCACAAACCCCATTCATGCATAATAATTGCCACAGAAAGCAATATAAGTTCTAAACATTTTACAAATCCAAATTTTACTTTTGCTTCTAGACAAGAAATTTTTAAGCTCATAAAAAATTGGATTACATATTTTCCTGGCCTAACTCTGATTTATTGAAGTGAAAGAGAAGAGAAGGTTGGGATTGTTCTTAGTTATATATCTCTGTCAATATCTCATCCTCAGCACCCCCTCATCAAGAACTGTTAATTTTCTGAAATGTTACGGGATTTAAAAGATAACAAGTTAGGCACAACTCATTAGCAGCTCATTGGTGCTGGTGGA
>NW_011494718.1:1333579-1334761 GCF_000754665.1 Bison bison bison
CTGGTGGAAGGCACAAGATTACTGGGTCAAAGACAAAGGACTTTATTACTCACAGCATATCAAAGGGCATAAAAATCAGCATATTTGCATTTTTCCTCTTGTCCCAAGTCCCACAGGGAGACATGAATAAGCCCCAGAGACAGCTGCCCACAAAGTAGTTTGCACTAAAGCAGAAGAATCTTTTTGTTGTTGTTGTTTAGTTGCTAAGTCATATCTGACTCTTTGCAACCCGTGGACTGTAGCCCAGCAGCTCCTCTGTCCTAGGATTTCCCAGGCAATAATATTAGAGTGGGCTGCCATTTCCTTCTCCAGGAGATCTTCCTGACCCAGGGATCAAATTCCTGCACCTGCAGGTGAATTCTTTACCACTGAAGCACCTGGGAAGCCCAGAAGAAACTTAATCTTCTGTAATTGGTGGTATGCATGCTTACTCTTTGCTTAGAGGGATTTTTATTGTTGTTGTTAGTTGACAATTAGCATTCCTGCTCTTTGTTTTGGAGAAAGACACTATCTTTTCACAGCTGTTTGATATACAAACATTAAAAGGTAGCTCAGAATAGGAGGGCAATTACTGCTTCTGTCACAAAACACATTGGAACTTTGAAAGATATGGAGGATGGTATCCTAACAGTAGAGATAAAAATTTGTTTTAAAAATCAACATTCTACTGGCTTTAGTTACAAATCTCCTAAATTCTCCAGATAATTAGAATTGGCAGACAAAATCCATGAAAGATTAAAAGTAATTATCATGTGTTTAACATTTCATTGTTTTCATTTGGTGACTCCATGAATAATATATGCCAAGACATTTGTGCATGAAGTAGAACTTCCTCTGGAATGACGATAAAATTTGGTGATGCATTTGACTTGCTCTTCATCACTCTCACTGTCCTTTCCCCCTTTCTTTTACATGAAGTGATGCAGCAAAATCACAAAGCACCACATACTCAACAGAGATTGTAAACTACATTCAAACAAGGATTTGTAGAATAAAAGATATTTCCTCAAGGATGAAGAAAGTGTTGTTCATTTAGTCATTTCCAACATCTGCTGGATCATTGAAAAACCAAGAGAGTTTCAGAAAAACATCTATTTCTTCTTTGTTGACTATGCCAAAGCCTTTGACTGTGTGGATCATAATAAACTGTGGAAAATTCTGAAAGAGATGGGAATACCAAAC
>NW_011494718.1:1335368-1363504 GCF_000754665.1 Bison bison bison
TAGTCATGTATGGATGTGAGAGTTGGACTGTGAAGAAAGCTGAACGCCAAAGAATTGATGCTTTTGAACTGTGGTGTTGGAGAAGACTCTTGAGAGTCCCTTGGACTGCAAGGAGATCCAACCAGTCCATTCTAAAGGAGATCAGTCCTGGGTGTTCTTTGGAAGGGATGATGCTAAAGCTGAAACTCCAATACTTTGGCCACCTCATGCGAAGAGCTGACTCATCAGAAAAGACTCTGATGCTGGGAGGGATTGGGGGCAGGAGGAGAAGGGGACGACAGAGGATGAGATAGCTTGATGGCATCACCGACTCGATGGATGTGAGTTTGAGTGAACTCTGGGAGTTGGTGATGGACAGGGAGGCCTGGCATGCTTCAATTCATGGGGTCACAAAGAGTTAGACAGGACTGAGCGACTGAACTGAACTGAACTGAACTGAACTCTTTACTACCCCATGGACTGTAACCCTCTGGGATTCTCTGTCCCTGGAATTCTCCAGGCAAGAATACTGGAGTGGGTTGCCATTTCCTTCTCCAATCCTCAAGGATATGAAGGTAATTTTGAACATCTGCACAAACAACACAACCCCTTCTCATCCCTGAAAGTTTGAAGATTGGTGGATGGATGCATGCTCAGTCATGTCCAAGTGTTTTGCAATCCTATGGACTGTAGCCTGCCAAGCTCTTCTATCCATGGAGTTTTCCAAACAAGAATAATGGAGTAGGTCAGCATTTCTTTCTCCAGGGCATCTTCTGCATTGGCAGGCAGATTCTTTACCACTAGAGCCATGTGGAAAATCCCTTGAAAGTTCCAGTGAACAGTGAAGTTGCTCAGTTGTGTCCGACTCTTTGAGATGCCATGGACTGTAGCCTACCAGTCCCCTCCATCCATGGAATTTTCCAGGCAAGAGTGTGTGTTGCCATTTCCTTCTCCAGGGGATCTTCCTGACCTGGGGATTGAACCCAGGTCTTATGAAAGTTCCAGAGTTAAGATCAAAAGAGACTACACCAGAGGCCCTCACAGAGTGCGTGCTTTATCTCCATCTCATGTGTTGCTCTGTTCTTTCACAGGTGCTGCACACGAGCAAGCTCTCCTCTTCAGCTACATGCCATTGAAGTTGAGGTTCATATACTCATTCTGAGATACTGTTGCAGGTAGGGGGACCCCTTCCATGGCCCAAAACTGGGCTTTTGTCTAACACTCAGAAATGAATTGTCCGAGGAAACACATGTGCTGACAAAGCAAGAGATTTTAGTGGGAAAGGGCACCCAGGTGGAAAGCAGTAGGGTAAGAGAACCCAGGAGAACAGCTCTGTCAAATGGCTTGCAGTCTCGGGTTTTATGGTGATGGGATTCGTTTCCGGGTTGTCCTTACCCAATCATTCTGACTCAGAGTCCTTCCTGGTGGTGCATGCCTTGTTCAGCCAAGATGGATGCCAGAGAGAAGGATTCTGGGAGGTGGTTGGACATGTGCTGTCTCCTTTTGACCTTTCCCAAACTCTTCAGGTTGGTGGTTGGTGGCTTATTAGTCCCATGTTCCTTAGCAGGACCTCCTGTCATAAAACAACTCATGGAAATGGTTACTATGGTGTCTGGCCAGGGTGGGCGGTTCCAGTCAGTGTCCTTCCCCTAACAATACCACACTTTGTATCTCAGATTTTGCTCTCCTTTTCTCCATCTGGTTCTTCTCTTATCCATTTGGCTTGTGATTCCAGAGCCATTGATCCAGCTTGGACTCAGCAGCTGTCCTATGTGACTGTGTAACCTCCTCCTCCAAAGCCAGGCTGTATTTTTATTTTTTACTATCCTCTCCATGGGCCTTCTGAATAAATCCTTCTCTCTGAACTTCTTCATAAAGCAATGGCCCAGATTAAGTCATTGATGTGAATCTTCATTTTAATTATTTTATTCACAGAAACATTAAGCTCCTTTCAGAGTTTGGCATGGCTTATTCTTTTTAAAAACATGATACCCTTGGTTATGAAAAAGAGCTATAAATGAGGCATATTAGAAACTGCTTTATCTGCTTTTTCTGACACTAGGATGTTTGGCTTGAAACTGCTTTTTAAAAGGCCTCCTAAATATGGTAGACCTGTTTTACTCTGGGTGTTTTCTTCCATTTCCCCATAGACATTTTATGTCATGTAAATTTTTTCTCCCTTCACAGAAAATGTATTTAATTCACTGATATGAAGTATGTGTGGTGGGGGGAAGGATGGTGGAGAGGGAGAGAGTGGTAGATCAAGATGCAAAAGGAATTTAGAAAAAAAAATATTAAAAATAAAAATAAATTTGCTACATAAGTGAGTTTGGTCTGAGTTCACTACAGAGACATTTTTATTATCATAAAAAGTTAAAGATTAAAGGTGAACCTGAAAGAATCTAGCTCTCCTTTATTTTACAAATGAGGAAATTAAAGGCCAGTGTCACCAAAGGAGTAAGAGGCAGAGCTTGAATTGAATAGAATCAGGATTATTAAGTTAATGTGCTGCCCATTGTAACAGAGCAAAAGCACTAGTCAGGTAAACATGCAGTGAAACACCTAAAAATGTCTTTATTTTATCTTGAGAATATAATGATCAGGAATATCCAAGTCTTGAGCTATTAGCCTCTGTCCTAGCGAACTCTTCGCTGATAGCTCAGTCGGTAAAGAATCCACCTGTAATGCAGGAGACACTGGTTCAATTCCTGGATTAGGAAAATCCATTAGAGAAGGGATAGGCTACTCACTCCAGTATTCCTGGGCTTCTCTTATGACTTAGCTGGTAAAGAATCTGCCTGCAATGCGGGAGACCTGCTTTCAATCTCCGGATTGGGAAGATCCCCTGGAGAAGGGAAAGGGCTACCCACTCCAGTATTCTGGCCTAGAGAAGTCCATGGGGTTGCAAAAAGTCAGACATGACTGTGTGACTTTCACTGGAGAACTCTGGAAAAGAAGAACTAATCCTGTATGGAAGCAGTTATTTATATATAAGTGGGGCTTCCCTGGTGGCACTAGTAAAGTGTGGCTTCCCAGGTTGCATGAGTGGTAATGCAAGAGACTGCATCACCCGCCTGCCAACGCAAGAGACTTAAGAGATGCAGCTCCTATCCCTGGGTTGGGAAGATCTCCTGGAGGAGGGCCTGGCAACCTACTCAAGTATTCTTCCCTGGAGAATTCTATGGACAGAGGAGCCTGGCAGGCTACAGTCCATAGGGTTGCAGAGTTGAACATGGCTGAAGTGACTTAGCATGCATGCATGCATGCATGAGCCCATTTCAGACATTGTCAAAGCAAGGCCTTTTGGTGAAAGCTGAGTTGGAGTATGTGACTCAGGCATGGTTGATAAAGTAGGACTCTTATCTTCTTTTGAGAGTAAATCTTGAATATCCCTGAAAGAACTGGGCCAAAGCAGTATAAAAAAGGCTTGAATCAAAGGAACACAAATCTTCAAGGATACTTAATTATATATTCAGAAGAGAAAGGGAGCGAGAAACCTGGCTAGGTTTCCCTAGGAGAGCAGCAGAGAGGGTCACATACTATTTTTAAACTATTTACACCTATTGATTTATGAATCTAGCCAACGAAGAAAATATAAAACCTAATTAAAAAAAAATTCCTAGAAAAATAATTTCCTCAATTATTCCTCAATTATATCCCCAGATATCAATCAGTTTAAATCTATCTTGCCTAGAACAGAAATGTACCAGTTTTAAAGAAACAGAAAGAGACTGGGGTAAAAGAATCCACCAGTTTAAAATGGTGCTAAGACCTCTGGTTCTAATTTTCTAGCTTAGCCTACTTTTGCTTATGTTTCAGAGCCTCTGAAGGTAGAAACAAGAGCACAGGCATTTCTCATTATTTAAATTAACAGCATTAAAATCTGCTATAAATACGCAGAATCTAGTCTGTCCAGAAGAAGAAAAAAAATTGATGATCCACTGGTCACAGTTATGACCTATAATTTATGAGCTTGTCACTACATTCAAAATAACTCTCCTTCAAAATGATCCTCAGAGCCATCTTTGCTACAATTTCAAAACAAGACCATCCAAACTAAACAAATGTTAAATTAGCACATTCAGAAGCCATGAAATCCCACAGTTACCAGAAAGTCATTGAACACTTTCTGAAATTTCTAAATTCCGGTACAAATATTAAGAAGACATCTGCCAGCCATCATAATGGCACATTCAGAAAAAGTCTTCCACCCACTAATCAGAGCAAGCTGAAATCAAAATCAAATCATTTCTCCTCTTCCCTCCTGCCATTGAACTGAACATAACAGAGACATAAAAGATGAAACCCACCTGACTGAAGAGTGATGTTGTAATTTGATGTGAGCCCTCCAGGTAGGTGAACTTTTCAGAACCTCTTCCCCCATGTGACAGCTGCCGCCATAGCTAGGCTTCAGAAAGATGTGCTAGGCCATTGCCCTGAGGTGGAACTGAAAGCTTCATTGACTGAGTATGCTACAAACTAACTTCTGCCAGCTTTTTTTCCCACAAAACATAATAACATAATTTTCTAAGAAAAATTATTTTTTAATGTCAATTAATTAAAACTAGACTGACTTACTAGGAGACCTATCCTCAGTCTGCAAGGGAGATCTCTCAGCTCTAAGGACTGGACTGAAAAGACAGATTTTCTTTCCCAGACCAATTATAAATCCAAGAACCTTCAGGAATCATGAGAATCTGAAATCTCTGCTGTGGTTTTAATCTCAAGATGGTCCAAATCCAAGTCTAATATTTACTTCCTCTGCCACATGTGTTACCCAGCTTCTCTGAAGTTCTGCACAGCCTTGTCATAGCCTCTAGAAGACACAGATAAGGCAGCTTTCCTTCCACCATCTGCCTTGGCTGGTGATTCCCTTAGTGTGGTAGTTACAAAGTTCTGAAGCAAGACTGCAAAGTTTGAATTCAGGCTCTTTACTCCATTAGTTACGTGATTTGGGACTCTGTGCCTTAGTTTCCTCTTTTGTAGTATTGAAATAATCATTGCATCAATCTCATTTTTTTAAGGAAAAAAGAAGTTACTACACTAAAAAGCACTCAGAATACTGGCAGCTACAAAGTAAGTGCCTAATATACGTGAGCTATTATATTTACCCTGATATTTAAGTGGAAAGGCAGATGGAGCCAGTGTTAATCTAGAACAGTGGGTCTCACTTACCTCCGTCTGCCCAGAGTCCTTTCCCCTAAGTGTCCCTTACAGGATTCTTTTCCTACCTCCCATCATCAGCCACTTATCTTAACTATTCCACTTTCTTGGTGCTAAAATTCTCATGATTAGGTTTCAGTCTTTCAGAGCGCACAAGACAGATGATAAAATAACCTCTGAGGATTTGACCCACATCTGTGAGATTGTTCAGTCGCTCAGTCATGTTTGACTCTTTGCAAACCGATGGACTGTAGCCCCCTGTCTCCTCTGGCCATGAGATTTTCTAGGCAAGAATATTGAAGTGGGTTGCCATGCACTTCTCCAAGGAGATTTTCCTGACCCAGGGATTGAACATGTGTTTCCTGAGTGTCCTGCATTGGCAGGCAGATTCTTTACTACTGAGCCACTTGGGAAGTACTATATCATTGGGAGTTGTTGTTCAGTTGCTAAGTTGTGTCCAACTCTTTGTGATACAGTGGACTGCAGCATGACAGGTTACTTTGTACTCCACTATCTTATAGAGTTTGCTCAAATTTATGTCCGTTGAGTCAGTGATACTATCTAACCATCTCATCCTTTGCCACCCACTTCTCCTTTTGCCTTCAGTCTTTCCCAGCATCAAGATCTTTTCCAATGAATTGTCTCTTTGATCAGATGGCCAAAGTATTGGAGCTTCAGCTTCAGCATCATTCCTTCAAGTGAATATTCAAGGCTGATTTCCTTTAGCATTAACTGGTTTGATATCCTTAAAGTCCAAGGGAAATCAGTCCAACTGAATTCAGGAAATCAGTTCTGAGTATTCATTGGAAGGATTGATTGTTGAAGCTGAAACTCCGATACTTTGGCCACCTGATGTGAAAAACTGACACCTTAGAAAAGACCCTGATGCTGGGAAAGATTGAAGGCAGGAGGATAAGGGGACGACAGAGGATGAGATGGTTGGATGGCATCACCAACTCAATGCGCATGAGTTAGAGTAAACTCCAGGAGTTGGTGATGGACAGGGAGGACTGATGTGCTGCAGTCCATGGGGTCACAAAGAGTTGGACACGACTGCACGACTGAACCGAACTAAACTGAAATCCAAGGGATTCTCAAGAGTCTTCTCCAACACCACAATTCAAAAGCATCAATTCTTCAGCACTCAGCCTTCTTTATGGTCCAACTTTCACATCTATACACGACTACTGGAAAAACCATAGTTTTGACTATAGACTTTGACTATGGACTTTGATAAGCACAGTGATGTCTCCTTTTGAATATGTTGTCTGTGGGAAAGCAGATTTTTATTGTTATACCCTTCCCAGATACTATATTTGTATTTTGTCAACAATCTTCTGAAGACGCAATAGCATGGCTGGTACCTCACACTGCCCACAGTACATGGATCATCTGAGGCCACCCAAATCTGAATCCAAATCCCAAGAACAAATTTTGTTTTAACAACAAATTTATTGAACTCTAGCGTATTGTACAATTTATCTTTTAAAAGTGTACAATTCACTGGTTATTCATACATAGAATTGTGCAATAAACACAATAAAATTTCAGAACATTTTTATCACCCTGGAAAGAAACCCTAGACCCACTAGCAGTCACAACACCCTTTCCTCTCCTCCAAGCCCTAAGCAACCACTAATTACTCTTTAGTCTCTACTGATTTATCTAATTCTCAACATTTCAGTAAATGGATACATGCAATATGTGTCCTTTTAGGACCAGGCATCATTCTTTAATGCTTTCAAGTGTCAGTCATGTTGCCTCATTTATTAATATTTCATTCCTTTTTATCATTGAACAATATTCCGTTATATGTATATACCTTTCTAATCCCAAAGAAAGGCAATGCCAAAGAATGTTCAAATCACTGTACAGTGAAATCATACACTCATTTCAAATGCCAGCAAGATTATGCTCAAAATCCTTCAATCTAGGCTTTAGTAGTACATGAACTGAGAACTTCTAGATGTACAAGCTAGATCCGGAAAAGGCAGAGGATCCAGAGATCAAATGCCAACATATGCAGGATCATAGAAAAATTAAGGGAATTAAAAAAAAAATCATGGACTTTTGCTTCATTGACTATGCTAAAGCTTTTGACTGTGTGGATCACAACAAACTGGAATATTCTTAGAGACTGAAATACCAGACCATGTTATCTGCCTTCTGAGAAGCCTGTATGCAGGACGAGAAGGAACAGTTAGAACTGGACATGGAAAAATGGACTGGTTCAAAACTGGGAAAGGATTACATCAAGGCTGTATATTGTCACCTTGCTTATTTAACTTATATCCAGAATACATCATACAAAATGCTGGGCTGGGTGACTCATGAACTGGAATTGAGATTGTGGGAGAAATATCAACAACCTCAGATATGCATATGATATCACTCTAATGGCAGAAAGTGAAGAGGAACTGAAGAGCCTGTTAATGAAGATGAAAGAGGAGAGTGAAAAAACTGGCTTAAAACTCAACATTCAAAAAAATGAAATCATGGTATCTGGTCCTAATCCTTCATGGCAAATAGATGGGGAAAAAGTGGAAACAGTATCAGATTTCATTTTCTTGGACTCTGAAATCACTGCAGATGGTGACTGTAGCCAAGAAATTAAAAGATGCTTGCTCCTTGGAAGAAAAGCTGTGACAAACTTAGCATATTTAAAAGCACAGACATCACTTTGCCTACAACAGTCTGTATAGGCGAAGCTAAGACTTTTTCCAGGAGTCATGTATGGATGTGAGAGTTGGACCTTAAAGAAGGCTGAGCCCTGAAGAATTGATACTTTCAAACTGTGGTGTTGGAGAAGACTCTTGAGAGTCCCTTGAATAGCGAGGAGATCAAACCAGTCAATCCTAAAGGAAATCAGCCCTGATTATTCATTGGAAGGACTCATGCTGAAGCTGAAGCTCCAATACTCTGGCAGTCTGATGCAAAGAGCCAACTCATTGGAAAAGACCCTTATTCTGGGAATTTGTGGGCAAGAGGAGAAGGGGGAGACAGAGGATGAGATGGTTGGATGACATCATTGACTCAATGGACATGAGTTTGAACAAACTCAAGGAGATAGTGAAGGACAAGGAAGCCTGGTGAGCTGCAGTTCATTGGGTTGCAAAACGCTGGACACCACTTAGCAACAAAACAACAATAACAATGTAGATATACCACATTTGTTCATCTGCTCATCAGGACACAAATATTTGGGATGGGTTATTCTTCTTTATCTAGAATCTTGAGATGGAAAATTAAGTCATTGATTTGAAATCTTTGTTCTTTTTAATATATACGTTCATAGCTATAAATTTTGCTCTGAATGCTGCTATAAGTGCACCCCATACATTTTGCTATGTTGTTTTTTCATTTCCATTCATTTAAAAGTATTTTTAATTTTCTTCATAATTTCTTCTTTGATTAAGATTATATTTTTTAAATTCATGTATTATAAGTTTTTCAAGTTTCTTTCTGTTAATGATTTCTACTTTTATTCTATTGTGGTTGGAGAACATATCTTAAATGATGGGCCTGATTTTCCAGGAAATATAATGCTTACAAATGATACTTTTTAAATGAATAAAATATATCAAAATATTTGGCAAAGGTAAATAAATACAATGGATTTGCTGGGAAATATTGATGTTAAGTGGAGAAGGGGGCAACAGAGAAGGAGATAATTGGATGGCATCAATGAACATGAGTTTGAACAAACTCTGTGAGATGGTGAAGGACGGGGATGCCTGGTGTGCTGCAGTCCGTGGGATCCAAAGAGGCAGACACAACTGAGCGACTAAACAACAAAATTTATGAGGCAGAAAGTTTATGAACATTTTACTGCAACTTGTTACATGGATGACATGCAAAAGAGCAAAACTAGAAATCGTGTTTTCTCTCAAAAAATGTGAGGTTTTTTGTACCCAGAGAGCAGAGGTTTTCTTTAATACCAAAATATTTTGTTTTGTTCTGTGCTTTTGACATATTCTTAAATCATTTCAACAAAATTTCCTAAAAAAATTTAATTATTAAAAATGTATTTCCTATTACTATATTTCTTGCCTTCAGATTCTAGCAATGTATATTCACATCTTGAATCCTCTAAATAATCATTGATTTTATCATCTAATTTACACCCTAATTTAAGATAAAACAAAAGCAACTTTTTTTTTTAATATATGAAATATCTTTAGTTTTCCTAAATGGCCATTAAAAACACAAAAATTTGCTTCTTCATATTATGGAAGGTACATAATAGAAATAATCAGACTTGCTTAATCTCCAAATTTTAATTTCCTCAATTTTATTGTGAGACTCTTTTTGTCCACCAAACTTAGGACAAAAAATAATCTGAACAATTAGAAGAGTAGTTCAACTTTCCTAGATTAATTAGAAGTTAAAAATGCTAACAAACTATGTTTCAATGATTGTGTACTTTTTGAACTGAAAAAATATCATATTCATATTCAAAGAATAGTGAAATATAGGTCTATTAAAAGATTTGCTTTTAGTTAAAAAATTCTTATCAGTCAAGGACAATTGTAATATATTAAATATAAAAAAAGAAAGTCCTTGGAGATTAATGTTTTCAGTTTTCACAACATCTTCTTAAAGGCAAAAAAAAGTCAGGACTTTTTTTTTTTTTTGGTCAAAAAATTACTGTTTATTCTGTCTAAGGAGCCCTCAAATACATACTTATATGTTATCTAATTTTAAAAAAGCAATTTATTCCAACTTAACTTCACTATGTTGGTAGAATTCTTTGAATGTACTTTACCTATTCAATGTAGTAATTCTTTTTTTTCCCCATTAATTTTACATCAAGTTTGTTTTATTGAATTTTACTATTATTTTCTTATTACAAATATGACAATAATTTTGAAACAATGCCTGGAAGAAGTGGTAAATTGCATAAGCTGTAAAAATACTAATAAAAACTACAATATATATACTTGCATTGGTTGACAAAACAGAGGAAACATTACTTGAAGTCATTACAGTTGTATACCTACACAACTATCAAAGAAAAATTGTCTTAGTATGAACTATTTAACAGACACTACTGGGACACCAGGAGGACATCTAGAAAAAGAATAAAATGGTGTTGAAAATACTGAATGTAAATGAGAATAAATGGAGAGGCTAGATAGTGTTGCTTGAAATGGGTGTGGGACTCGCTGGCCTGTAGAGGAAATCATTACAAAGACCCACTAAGTTTACAAGTTCCTTGGTTCCAGTCATATTACAGTTTCTACTTCATAGGTACAAAGTTAGTTTTCCTTGCCCCAACAAATATGCCTTTTGGGGCTTCCCTGGTGGCTCAGAGGTAAGAATCCACCTGCCAAAGCAGGAGACATGGGTTCAATCCCTGATCTGGGAAGATCCGACATGCCGCGGAGCAGCTAAGTCTGAGTGCTACAACTATTGAGTCTGTACTCCAGAGCCTGGTACCCACAACTACTGAGCCCATGCAGTCTAGAGACTGTGCTCTGCAATGAGAGAAGCCATCTCAATGAGAAGCCTGAGCACTGCAACTAGGGAGTAGCTCCCTCTTGCTGAAACTAGAGAAGAGCCCACACAGCAAGAAAGACCCAGCACAGCCAAAAATAAATAAATAATGTTTTAAAGTGTCCTTTGGAGGATATGTAATCATGATTATATCGTTATTATGACACTCAGTGTCTCTGCTTGACCATGTACAAGTGGAGATGAGTCATAATTCAAGCACTTAAAGTGAGGGGAAATTATGACACAGGCCAGCCATACCTGCCTCCAAAACCCTCTGACAAAGACAAATCCTGGGTTTAAATCAGAAGATTCATCATTTACTAATATATTTCCCTGATTGTAAATCAGCTGTCTTCCCCAAAACCACTCCTAAGAGAATATCATCTCCTTCAGGGCAGGTATCTTTGTAGATGTGTTCTACTGTTGCATCACAAGCACCAAGAATAGTGGCTTGCATAGAGTAGGTGCTCAAACAATAACTGTGTATTGAATGTATAGGCCTGCCTCCCCTAGGAGACTAAGACACTTGGGAGCAAGAACCATATTGAATTGGGTTTTGTACATTCGGCATCCAGTTCACTATCTGAGACCTCTTTGCATCAGTGAATATTTGTTGAATTAATTATTTGGAAGTAGAACCAGGAGAAAAAAAAATTTCTTTCCAATCCAGAGATAGTGCATTGGAATCTACCTTTGGGCCAAACATAGATGTCTTTTGTTTATCAGGTGTCCTACAAGCTCTTCTAGTCAGCTGTAGGGTTCAAGGACAAGTTGACAATGCAATTCAATTTTCTATGAAATTCACATAAAAGCTGATTCACTTCTCAGAACAGAGCATGAACTAAGGTGGCATTTACCGGACCTCAAGTATTTAAATATCACTCTTAAATTTGCTTCTTCCCCTACATCACAGCTGCACTGATATATTTTTCAATTATTTATTATGAAACAATTTTTGTTTTAAAGAAGAGTTGTAAAGATAGTACATAGAGTCCCCACGTACCCTTCACCCAGTTTCCCCTAATGCTGACATCTTATACAACCATGAAACATTTGTCAACACATGGAAATTAACATTGATACTGTACTACTAATTGTACTGTACTTGTATTTTACTAATTTTTCTACAGCATCATTTTTTTGTTCCAGAATTCAACCCAGAATACCATTTTGCATTTATAATGATTCCTTAGTCCCCTTCTAAACTGTTATAATTTCTTGGACTTTTCCTTGTTTCTTCATGATCTTGACTAACAGACACTTGTGAAGATTTGTGGTCAATAATTCTATAGACTCTTTTAATTTGAATACATCTACTGTGTCATGATTAGACTAAGTATATAGATTTGGAGGCAGAACCTCACAGAGGTGAAGTATACTAGTCCATTATTTTTGTATTCCAAATGATGCTGCTATTTTACAAAACAAAGTGAATATTTTGTATCACACACAACATCTGTCAAACTGGTGCGAGTATTGGGTTGTTCTAAGCCTAGAAATCCTGGTACATAGTTCTTTTGTTTACCAAAGCAATGGAATACACGCACTAGAGATACAAAGATAAGTTGGATGCCTAGTCCAGCTTGAGGTCAAGCTTGACCTCCAGCTTGACCTTGGAGGTCAAGACCTAAATTAATTGTGAGGGTGAAAACACCTGCCCCTCTTTTGGTCCTTCTAGTGACTAATCTCAGAAACTTCTGGAGAAAAGAAAATGAGAAAGAGACTATTTGGTGGGCAAACATCCAAGTTTCTTATATTGATGTCATGAGTAATGACAGTATAATAAATGGCATATTGTAAATACAATAAGTATTTGTTGATGAATAAACATATAAATGGCCAGGCAACAAAACCATGTCATCCGGTATGACTAACAGAATACTGAGTTCTCTGGACAATGGATCTGACCTAAAACGTCTGGCAATTTTTCTCTTCAGATGTCATAGCAACCTGCAAAATTAGCTTTACAATAGGTAGTTGAAGAGAAACTGCTGGTAATATCACATCAAAGGTTACATTAAGTATAAAAGTTAGAAATTAAGTCTAACCACACATAATAAGCTTCTTCTTGCTGCCTTTTTGAACCAAAAGGAAGATCCTAGGAAAAAATCATTTTGTTTCCCTTATTTTAATTAAATCAATATATCTAACAATCTTAAGGCATTTACATTTTAAATAACATTAAAATGAAGTATATTACAGACATTGCTGACAAGAACTTACTTTCTCTTGCCAAACTTAATGCAGACTATATTACTGGTCGTATTTTATTTTCATTATTTTTAAAAGCTTCACCTGGAGGAATCTGAAAATACACACATCACTGAAAAGGCAGTTTTGCTACTTCAGAAATAATTTCTCCTTAAAGAATGTCCCTGGCTTAAAAAAAAAATTTGGAAAAGGTTTTCTCTTTGAAAAAACTCATATAATTGAAGAGATTTCACCTTCAAAGTGTTTTACTTCAGAGGGAGCCCCCTTTGGGAATTTTAAGCTTTGCATGAGAAATGTATTCTTTGAAGATTTTCATGTTAAAAAAACAGTTGCATGACTTGGGTATCCTCTTTGAAGTTTTTTTTAAAACAATATTTAAAGGATTTCCCCCTTTGAATGTTTTCATGTTATTGAGTACTACTTTTCTGAAAAATGTATTCTCTGTTCGAGTGGTTTGCTTTTCTTTTCATTTTCCCTTATTATTAACATACCTTTAATTATTTTGTTCTAATAAGAGAGATTGAAGATATTAATATACCAGGACTCCTCCTACCTGCTATAAAACTAGGATTGGATTTCTCAGCCTCACCCTGCATCAGATCAGATTCAGAAGTACTATAAAAAGTACTACCCCATTTAAGGAACAAACATAGAAATATGACCTAGCATTGGACGCTCTGTAAGAATTGGCAGTGTCTGGATGAATTACTCAAGAGCAGCACTAAGTGATTACAGATAATAGACAACACCTTAATAAATTTTGTCATCATGCCCCTAAATCAGATACAGCTGAAGAGGAGGCAAGTCTTTCAGAGTAGACTAGATGAGTCATATAAAGATTAATATCTGCTTTCTTTCATTTGATTAACTTCCTATGAGACTCTAGAATATTGTATCAAATAGGACACAAAATAAATAAAATATTAGCCTTACTCTTGGGAAGTTTGCAATCTTACAAGAAGGCATAAAATGGACACACATAGCTATAATGTCAGATTTTGTGTTAATTAAGTGCATCAAGTAGTGAAAGCCCTTATCAGCGTAGAAAGAAAAGAAAAGCTGTTTCTGATTAGGGGGATAAACATCTTCGTATAGGAGGGGACATTTTAGATAGGCATTAAGGTAGTGTTTCCAACTGGAGAATAGAACAGTAACCCATAACTGGGTCAAGAAATCAATTTAGTGGGATGAGATTAGCATTTTCTTTTAGTGATATGGAATGATAAAGGAAAGAACACAAAACAATCAAAAAGAAGTTTTCTATGACTCAAAGTAAGGGATAATATATTTTCAGGAAAATTTTGCTTCTTTGTTGTTTTATGTACATATATATGTGCATTAGGTGGCAAGTAAGGTACCTTTCAGTAGGTCTCAGGAAAACAAAGCAAACAAAGCAAAAACCACTTTAACTCACTATGTTAAAACAGAAAAGATTCAAGGAAAAAAAATGAGCTGGAGAATAGGCAGAGTCTTGGCAGAGGTCAAAGGATGGAAACACACTGAAGGGAAAATCATTCAGTGTCCTGAAGATAGAGTTCACTAGAGGAGTGAGAAAAGAATGGAAAAGTAAAGTGAGGTGAGGAAAGGAATGAACTTTGAAGAAACTTGAGACCCAAGCCAAAGAATTCATGTATTATTCTAAAATAGGAACCACTGAAAATCTAGGGGAGGAAGGAACAATATCAGAGCTTGTACTAAGAAGATTAATCCATCAGGGATAGGTTGCAGGAAGTAGAAATTATACACGGGCAAGAGATTAGTGGTATTACTGGCTGAAGAACAGTGGGGTCTGTCATTTTTTAACTAAATATATATATATATATATGTATATACACATCATAAATACTTTAAAATTCTAAAATAAGGTTAGAAGCATAACTTATTCTGTTTTTCTTATTAAAAATAAGCTTTAAAATGTTTCCTTTTAATTGTATTCTTTAAATAAGAATGAAAAAAATTACACAACACTGTGAAAATGCTACAAGTAAACACTGGAAAAACTGGAAATGCATTCATAGATCTTTTCTTATTTTTTTTTTTATTATTATTGTTAGCTTTCTTTTTCCTAATCACTTAAAAATTAAAACTTCAAGAATTTTTGAAGCTGTGTCACTGTTATATTTAATAACATTTGGTTGCCATTGCCTTCTCCAGTATAAAGACAGAATTCATATTGTTAATATGGCTAAGCATCACCACAACTTAACAAAACTACCCAAATGCCAGAATTCTATCTCATACCCCACATATTTCAGCCTCTAGCATAATATCTGATAAATAGTAAGTTCATGGACATAACCAGATGGTCAGTACCAAAATCAGATTGATTATATTCTTTGTATCTGAAGCTGGAGAAGCTCTTTACAGTCAACATAAACAAGACCAGGAACTGACTATGGCTCTGATTATGAACTGCTTATTGCAAAATTCAGAATTAAATTGAAGAAAGTAGGGAAAACCATTGGACCATTCAGGTATGACCTAAATCAAATTCCTTATGATTATACAGTGGAAGTGACAAACACATTCAAGGGATTAGATCTGATAGAGTGCCTGAAGAACTATGGACAGAGGTTCATAGCATCGTACAGAAGGCAGTGATCAAAACCATACCCAAGAGGAAGAAATGCAAAAGGCAAAATGGTTGTGTGAGGAAGACTTACAAATAGCTGAGAAAGGAAGAAAAGCAAAAGGCAAAGGAGAAAAGGAAAAATATATCCATTTGAGTTCCAAAGAATAGCAAGGAGAGATAAGAAAGTCTTCCTAAGTGATCAATGCAAAGAAACAGAGGAAAACATCCTGGAGTGCAAAGTCAAGTGGACCTTAGGAAGCATCACTAGAAACGAAGCTAGTGGAAGTGATGGAATTCCAGCTGAATTATTTAAAATTCTAAAAGATAATGCTGCTTGAGTGCTTCACTCACTATGCCAGCAAATTTGGAAAACCCAGGAGTGGCCACAGGACTGGAAAAGGTCAGTCTTCTTTCCAATACCAAAGAAAGAAATTGCCAAAGAATGTCCAAACTACTGCACAATTGCATTCATCTCACATGCTAGAATTTTACAAGATAGGCTTCAGCAGTACATCAATGGAGAACTTCCAGATATTCAAGCTGGATTTAGAAAAGGCAGGGGAACCAGAGATCAAATTGCCAACATCCGTTGGATCATAGAGAAAGCAAAAGAGTTCCAGAAAAACATCTACTTCTGCTTCATTGACTATGCTAAAGCCTTTGACTGTGTGAAAGTCACTCAGTCGTGTCCAACTCTTTGCTACCCCATGGACTATACAGTCCATGGAATTTTCCAGGCCAGAATACTGGATCCTTCACCAGGGGATCTTACCAACCCAGGGATCAAAACCCAGGTCTCCCATTTTGCAGGTAGATTCTTTACCAGCTGAGCCACCAGGGAAGCCCAAGAATACTGGAGTGGGTAGCTCATCTCTTCTCCAGCGGATCTTCCAGACCAAGGAATCAAACCATGGTCTCCTACATTGCAGGTGGATTCTTTACCAGCTGAGTTACCTGGGACTGTGTGGATCACAACAAACTGTGGTAAATCTTAAAGAGATGGGAATATCAGATTACCTTACTTGAGTCCTGGAAAATCTGTACACAAGTCAAGAAGAAACAGTTAGAACTGGACACGGAATGCCAGACTGGTTCCAAATTGGGAAAGAAGTACGCCAAAGCTGTATATTGTCACCTTGCTTATTTACCTTGTATGCAGAGTACATCATGAGAAATACCAGACTGGATGACGCATAAGCTGGAATCAAAGTTGCAGGGGGAAATATTGATAATCTCAGATATTCAGATGACACCACCCTTGTGGCAGAAAGTGAAGAGGAACTAAAGAGCCTCTTGATGAAAGTGAGAGAGGAGACTGAAAAAGCTGGTTTAACACTAAACATTCAAAAAACAAAGATCATGACATCTGGTCCCATTACTTCATGGCAAATAGAAGGGGAAACAATGGAAACAGTCACAGACTTTATTTTCTTGGGCTCCAAAATCACTGAAGACAGTGACTGCAGCCATGAAATTAAAAGATGCTTGCTCTTTGGAAGAAAAGCTATAACCAACTTAAACAGCCTATTAAAAAGCAGGGACATTATTTTACCAGCAAAGGTCCATATAGTCAAAGCCACGGTTTTTCCAGTAGTCATGTACAGATGTGAGAGTTGGACCATAAGGAAAGCTGAGCATTAAAGAATTGATGCTTTTGAACTGTGGTGTTGGAGAAGACTCTTGCGAGTCTTGGACTGCAAGGAGATCCAACCAGTCCATCCTAAAGGAAATCAGTCCTGAATATTTATTGGAGGGACCGATGTTGAAGCTGAAGCTCCAATACTTTGACCACCTGTTGTGACACTGGAAAAGACCCTGATGCTGGGAAAGACTGAAGGCAGGAGGAGAAGAGGATGAGCTGACATCAGAAGATGAGTTGACAGGATGGATGACATCACCGACTGAATGGACATGAGACTGAGGAAGCTCTGGGAGTTGGTGATGGACAGGAAAGCCTGGTGCTCTGCAGTCCATGGGGTCACAAAGAGTCAGACACGATTGTGTGACTGAACTGAACTGAATTTTTCGATGCTTGGCATGTAGAACTACAGGATTCCCAATGAAATTTGAATTTCATATAAGCAATGATATTTTTGGTATAAATATGCTCCGTTTCAGAAAACAAATACTTTTTAAATATAAGTAGGTCCCATATATTCAAGTTACACATTTACACTAAAAAACTGATTTTTATGACATTCAGATTTCTCTGAGTGTCTCGTATTTTTATTTGGCCAACTCTAATAGTAGGTGTTTATTAATATTAAATAAAAAATGAATGCTTATACATATATATATATATTACTGTGATAAAATAGACATAATATAAAATGTATAATTTTAACCACTTTAAGTGCACAATTCAGGGGCATTTATTGCATTCATGTTGTCGTGCTACCATCACCATGATCTGCTTCCAGATTTTTCACCATCCCAGACTGAAACTCTGTACCCATTCTACCTTTTGTCTCTATGAATTTGTCTACTTAAAGTCTCTCATATATCTGGAGTGGGCTTTTTGGGTGTCTCAGTGGTATAGAATCCGCCTGCAATATAGGAGTTGGTGATGGACAGGAAATCTGGGTGATTGACCCAGGTTCAATCCCTGGGTCAGGAAGACCCCCTAGAGAAAGAAATGGCAGCCCACTTCATTATTCTTGCCTGGGAAATCCCCTGGACAGAGAAGCCTAGAGGGCTCCGGTTCACAGGGGTCACAAAGGAGTTCAACATTACTTAGTGACTAAACAACAACAGCAAAACTGAACCCCTGAATCCCTGACACATTGTCTGACCATGGATCCCTAACAAAGCCTTCTTCCCAACTGCTACTCTGTACTGGCTAATAACCTGTTACAATATGTTCAGTAAGCAACCATAGCAAATATTTGTTAGTGTAAGTTGTATTCTTTTTTATTATTTTGAAAAATTTACAATCGCTAATACATCACCGGCCATTTTGAAATGATGTGTGGTGACTATAAATTTAATTTTTAAAAAATCTTTGAGATATGTTTGTATAATAATATTTTGATATAGCTGAGATTTGTTAAATTTTCAGCTCTATTAAAGCAATTTTGTACAATTCTCCATATATATGGAGTGGTTGCTAAGGAATGATTTAATGTAAATATCAAGTAATTCAGGTTTGGGCTTCAAAGGGCAAAGAGCTAAATTTTAGAGATCATTGGAAGATAATAGTGGTTTTCTTTTTTTTTTTTGTCCCCACATTGAAAATGCAAAGAGATATTCTGAAGTCTCCTTTTGTTTCTGTGCAAGATGGATCAACCGTGCCCCCCGTGCTTGTCTATCATGACACTCATCCCGTCTTACAGTGATCAACAGCCTCCTTTGAACTAAGAATTATGCTGTGTGAAAACTGTCTTGTGTACCCTCCTCAGTTCCCTGGGTCTAATAAATTGCTATTTATTTTTTCTTTAAGAAATCAATTATATTTTGAAGAAACTTTTAAAATAAAAAAAAAACTGTAAATATACCACATATTCACCTTTTCCAGCATTTTCATTCCTTCAATAGGATTCAATTCCCTCTCTAGTATAATTTTCCTATCTGTGGAAACTATAGTACCAATATGCTGATAATTTCTCATCTTTGTCTGGAATAGAATTTCATTTTCCTTAACTTCTGAAATATATTTTCTCTGAATATAGAATTCTAGTTTGAAAGGAAATTTTTTCAACACTTTAAAGATGTCATTGCACATCATCTGGATTGCAATTTTTTCTGGAAAGAGATCTGCAATCATATTTTGTTTCTTCTGATTGATTTTAAGATTTTCTCTTCATCACTGATTTTCAACAATTTGATTATGATGTGGCATATGAAGGTTTTTGTGTGCTTATCATGCTTGGTGTTTGTTGAATTCTTGAATCTGTGAGTTAATAGTTTTATCAAATTTGGAAAATTTTCATTCATTAATTTGTCAAGTATTTCCAGTTTTCCCTTCCCTATTCAGAATTTCAATTACCCATGTTTTAGACTATTTACTATTGTACCATGGGACATTGAAACCCTGTTCATTTTTTCAGTCTTTTCTTCCTTCTTATATATCAGTTTGGATAGTTTCTATTGATTTTTATGTCTTAAGTTCATTGATCTTTTCTTCAGCAGTGTTTAAAAGCTCCATTAAACCTATCCACAAAATATTTTAGCTATTATCTTTTTCAGCTCTAAAAGTTCCATGTGATTTTTTAATTTCTTAATTATATACATTATATAAAAATGATTTTATATAAAATAATCTTTTTATATCTTTTATTTCTATCATATTTATAAGCATATATATAATCACTTTTTAAAACCAGCTAAAACCCATCATCCCTATAATTTCAAGGTATATTTCTATTAATTGACATTTTTCTTACATATGAGTCTCTTTTTCTGCTGGCTTACATGTCTTGTAAATTTGTATTGATTTTTGGACATAGCAAAGTTTACTTTTTTCTGTGTCTGTGTTTCATTGTCTTTTAAAGAGAGTTGAATCATTTTGGTAGACACTTAAGTTAGTGTTGGGCTTCCCTGACAACTCATATGGTGATAAAGAATCTGACTGCAATGCAGGAGAGCCTGATTCGAGTTCTGGATCAGGAAAATGCCCTGGAGAAAGAAATGACAACCCACTTCAGTACTCTTGCCTGGAGAATTCCATGGACAGAGGAGCCCAGTGGGGTACAGTCCATGGGGTTGCAAAGAGTTGGACAAGACTGAGTGACTAATACTGACTTTCAGATCATTTTAGCTACTTTCAGATCAATGTAACTCATTTTTGGGGGGTGGGGGGCTTGGTTAGTGAAGGTGAAAAGTAATCTTAACACCACTACGGGTTGTTTAGCTCCACTCTTAAAGCATGATATTTCTGGGGTCTCCATTGAATACACGGGAAATTCAATGAAGACTCTCTACCGTGGTTTGTGTGTGTGCTTAGTTGCTCAGTTGTGTCTGACTCTGTGTGACTTCGTGGACTGTAGCCCACCAGGCTACTCTGTCCATGGGATTCTCCAGGCAAGAATACTGGAGTGAGGTGCTGTTTCCTTCTCCAGGAAATCTTCCCGACCCAGGGCTCGAACCTGGTTCTCTTCATTGCAGGCAGATTCTTCACCATCTGAGCCACCAAGGCCATACCCAGACAAAGATACTGGAGCTCAAGTATCTCCCAGCCCTGTGAGAGCAATGATCATTACTCAGCTTACAGATCTTCAGTCATTCTCTGACCAGCTTTACAGAGGTTTATTCTCTGCATGTTTAGCTCAGTATTCGCCAGGAGACTCTAGGGTAACTCTTACAGATTTCTGGAGCAATTCCTCTGCTTTCCTTCTGTTTCAGTTTCTCATCAGTTCAAATTTCAAATGATTTAGCCTCTTCTAAATCTGATATCTGTCACCTCAACTTAGTGAGACTGTCATATTGTGCTTTGTTTAATTCTCTCCTCACCATATTTCAGAAAGTGCCTTCAGGGACAAGTTGGAGAGCTCATAGGGCTCACTTCATTTTTTTCCTTTTCTTGGTCTTGCGCTGTTTGTTGTCCAGTGTATGAAAACATTTGCTTATATTTTTCAAGTTTTATAGTGTTTCTTATCATTTTAATGGTAGGAGGGCATGTCAGGTCCCAATTACTTTTTATGGCCAAGGATACTAATGAGCCTAGCCCAGATTGTTATCTATGATTGACTTGTCTTGGCTATTTACAAGCAAAGTTTCCATTTTTCCTTGCTGTATTAGCCAAGAACCCTGATCTCACTATATAGATGTATGTTCAGGTTGATTACTCCTGAGAGCTAGATATAGAACATAGCAATCTTAGAAGAAGAAGTATATAGAGTGGCCTACTCCCTGTGGACATAATTTCTACTTTAGTGCAAGGACCTTTTCCACATTGCAGCTGGGCCAGATGCCCAGATTGGTGAACTTTATTGCTACCAGGGATTCACTCAGGTCTTGGCCACTATTTATTAAACCAGGTGGTATTAATTCCATTAATATTCTTTGTTTATGAGCACTTGTGTCTGGTATGGATGAAATATTTCATAGTAAAAATTGAGAGTTTCACACTGCAATACAATAAAGGATTTAGTAGATCAAGGTTGGAAAAAAATGTAGTTTCTACCCTCAAGGATCTATAAGGTATGTGTGGTAGTATAGTTGTGGGGCCCAGATTAAAGACAGAATTAGAAAATAACAGATAAAAATAGGTGATGGAGAGCCACAGGATATTATTACAGCAAAAAAAGAAAGAGTTTTAGTGTGACATTTTAAATGACTCCAGTAAAGTAAGTAGAAATTAATTAGGCGAATGAAATGTGTTATTCAGTGTGGCGTACCATGGGAAAGTTGGGAAGGTCATAAACAAGTGTAAACAAGGGCGTTCAGACAAGAATGACATGATAAGTGCAGGAACCATTGGTGTCCTATTTGTCTGGGGCATAAAATGGGAGACTGGGAGTGCCCAAAAGTGAGATTCAACACCATGAAGAGCTTGCATACCATGTAAATAAGCTTGGACTTTATCTACAGTGAAAGGGAGTCATTAAACATTTTTGAAAAGGATAACTCCATATTCAGATCTGGTTTTACAGAGATCCTGTGGAGTGTAGAGTTAATATGAATAAGAACAGTGGTTAGAAGAGTCAAAAGTTATTATAGTATTTGAGTTAAGAGAAGATGCTTGTCCCTGAACAAAATTAAGTGATAGTGGGAGTCATTGACAGATTAAGGCCTGGATGGTATTATATCCAGGAACTACAAGAGGTACCCTTCATCCTCAAAATTAGAGGAAAAGAGTAAGTGTGAATGGTTTATCTACATTATCTCATAGGTGAGAGATCTCCAGTTAAGAGAGATTATATATTATGGCCTCAGTTTTCTCAGTGGAAGTGGCCTGAAACTGAATGGAGAGTTTGATAAAATTTGTGCCAATTTGGATTCACAGTTGAGGGAGAGGAGGCTAAGTACAACTCAAGGGATTAATAGGAAAAGCTGAGGATCCAATTGAGTTTTGAAAATGTGATTTTATGGAGGCAACATCTGTAAGATTGGGAGATGTTTCACAAGTGGCACTTAACTGTTCAGGTGGAGGAAAGAGAAGGTGATAAATTAGAGCCTTGATTGGAATGCTATTGGGAGGAGTTGGGAGTATAGGACGTGGGAGTTTTGTTTTGTTTTGTTTTTTTGAGCAGTAGTAAAAAGCTTTCTCTAAATAATCAGATCTACCTTTTAAAATGTCTCTCTCCTACTCCTATAATGTTGCTGCTGCTACTGCTGCTAAGTTGCTTCAGTCATGTCCGACTCTGTGCAACCCCATAGATGGCAGCCCACCAGGCTCCCCTGTTCCTGGGATTCTCCAGGCAAGAACACTGGAGTGGGTTGCCGTTTCCTTCTCCAATGCATGAAAGTGAAAAGTGAAATTGAAGTCCCTCAGTCATGTCCAACTCTTCGCATCCCCATGGACTGCAGCCTACCAGGCTCCTCTGCCCATGGGATTTTCCAGGCAAGAGTACTGGAGTGGGTTGCCATTGCCTTCTCCTATAATGAAGGGGAGAGAAATGTATTCATCAGAATTCCTCTAGGGAAGAACAGTATTACAAGGAAAAATTATTTCTTGATGTTTTCAATGAGACTCTCAAAGACAAGTTGAATCAATAAATGGTGATCACTAAAACTACATGCATGAGAGAGGAAGGACATTTTGTTTTGTTTCAATGGAGAGGAGAGTACAAAATCAGGGAGAAGAAAAAGAAAGTTGTTGTAGAAGTCTGATCTCAGCACACTATAACTTCATTGTCACTTCCAAATATTCAGGATCAATCTTATGGACACTTGTTGGAAGCTGATTTACTATGTAAACTAAACAAGGGATTGAATTTCACATATATGTTAATGCAAGGTATAAGGATGTAGGAAATATAGGCACAGGAGCTGGTGGCAAAGTAGATCATGAGAATCAATCTCCCAGGAGTGGACACTGGTAATTCACACCAACTTTATCTTTAGGGGCAGGAAAGCTTCTACAATAGCTTATCAGGGGCAGAATTCAAACCAGTCTCTCCATATCTCCTGACTGCCTGGCATATGCCTTACACATGGGGAGCATTCAATAAACTCCATTCTGATTCATCTGTCTCAAGGATGCATGCTACCTTTTATAAGAGGAACAGGAAAGAAAAGAGTGACTGGATCTGTAAACTTTCACTTCCTTCAAATAAACAACTCAAAGCACAGTTCAGCCCTGTCATTTTCATACAACAAAGGCACAACATTTTCAAACACTGGAGTACTAGGAAAGCACAGGTAAATTTTATAAGAGAGACTGGACTGATAAAAACACACCTCCTTACGTTCAGTATCTACTGCAAATTTATGCAGCTGGGCTACAGGTAAAGCCACCCTTATAGCAATCTGCACCCAAAGCCATAGGTATCTATTTCTAAAGGTTAAATGCTGGCTCTCTGGATGGGTCAGGACATTATCTGCCAAAAACTTGTCATGTTGGCCACTAAAGTGGCTAATACTGGGTTAACCAATAATCAAGCTAAATTCATGCTTAGGATTCTAGCAAGATAGTAGCACCACATTTTTTTTTTTTTTTTTGTCAATGAAAGGCTTCCAAATAGTCACTAGAGGAGGAAAATGTATTGGGTAAGGTTTAGGGGTTTTTTCCTGCCCTAAATTTTGGATTAAATTGTGAGCTGGAGAGATTTGAAGCAGAGTTTTCTTAGGCTCCTTTAGAGTCCCTGGGATAATCAAATTGGCAAAGATTAACAAGAGAAAAGCATACAAATTTTATTGAATTTTTACATGTATGGGGAGCCTTCTCAAGAGAATAAAGACCTGAAGAAGTGACTAGAACAGGAAGCTGTTATCTTATTCCTCTTAGAAAAAGAAATAGTAAGTTTGTGAAGAATTGGCCAAAGCAGTTTGGGGTACGGGTGGTGAAGAAATAACCAGGAAGGTAAGGGTGAGTTTAACAAGGTTTGTTCCTGCAGATTTCCCCATCTCTGGTAATAAGAATGTTGTCTTTCATTCTGTTACAGGGAGTGAATCTTTCACATATTTTTCTTCTTCTTCAAAGAAGGATGTGGGGGGTGATGGGAGGTCAGAGTGACCTTCCTGCTTTTGCCCTTTTCAAAAAATAAGATATTAGCTGTACTAAAGGTTACCTATTTTAGTGAGTCCAGACCCCATAAGATGGAAACCTTAATTTTGTAACCAATTATGTCTTCAAAAAACCACTCTGTGGTCTCTTTGGGGAATATTTTCAGCAGACATATCCAACTTGGTCATTCAGATGGTAAAGAATCTGCCTGCAATGCAGGAGATCCAGTTTCTTTCCCTAGGTCAGAAAGATCCCCTGTAGAAGGGAGTGGATACCCACTCCAGTATTCTTGCCTGGAGAATTCCATGGACAGAGAAGCCTGGCGGGCTACAGTCCTTGGGGTTGCAAGAGTCAGTCACGACTGAGTGACAAACACTTTCACATTTCAACAGACATAATGGTCATGGGTCCTAAGCAAAAAGGTACCAAACAATACGGGATAGTCACTGAAGAAAAGGGAAATAAACGTCCAAGTTCACTTGACAAAGATGAAAGGCACCAACTATTTCATCATTTCGTTTTCTTCATTTGCTGCCAAGTCTGAAGTAACTCAAACTCTTCCGGCTAACAATATGTTGACTAATAAAAATCCTTAGGGAACTGATTGAACAAATAGATAAGAATTATTCATGAATTAACCATAATTATCATATCAATTGTATGTAAATTAATTATTTCTGAAGTACTTGAGGGTATTGAAGGTGCTTAGAAATAGTTTATAGTTAATGTTATTTTAAACGTTCTGCTTACACTTAGACAATTAAGTTGTGTTGTTTGTAAGTAAGGAATTCTTTTGGGAAGTTGAACTTTATACAAGTCTGACTCAATCTCCGAAGTTCTAAAAGCCACAAAAATCTGAATATTGTGGAGTTTTTCTTTTAAAGGTTTTATTGTAGCTTCTAAATCTTCTCTTTCTTCTTCTTCTTCTTCCTTTTTTTTTTTTTTTTTTTTTCAGAGATTTTTGGGAAGGAGATCCAGAAGATAGGCCTACACTTGACAAGTATTAAAAAAGGTCCAAAGATATATTTCATAAATTATTAAAACCTTGGCTTAAAAAGCACATATAACATCAGAGTAGCCAGGCTGCCATCTTCTAGTTAACTATATTCATGTGTCTGATGGAATGTAGGGAAGGAATATATCATGGATTAATAATAAATTAATTGTATAGTATATCTCAGCAATAGTTGAGTAATAGGTGGTGTGATCCCTCCAGGAGCCAGACATCCTGTAGTCTGAAGTCAAGTGGGCCTTAAGAAGCATCACTATGAACAAAGCTAGTGGAGGTGATAGAATTTCAGGCGAGCTATTTCAAAGCCTAAAAGATGATGCTGTGAAAGTGCTGCACTCAATATGCCAGCAAATTTGGAAACCTCATCAGTGGCAGGACTGTAAAGAGTCAGTTTTCATTCCAATCCCAAAGAAGGGCAATGCTAAAGAATGTTCACACTACCACACAATTGCACTCATCTCACACACTGGCAAAGTAAGGCTCAAAATTCTCCAAGCAAGGCTTCAACAGTACATGAACCATGAACTTCCAAATGTTCAAGTTGGATTTAGAAAAGGCAGAGGAACCAGAGATCAAATTTCCAACATCCATTGGATCATCAAAAAAGCAAGAAAATTCCAGAAAAAAATCTGCTGCTTTATTGATTATGCCAAAGCCTTTGACTGTGCAGATCACAACAAACTGTGGAAAATTCTTCAAGAGATGGCCAGACCACCTTACCTGCCTCCCAAGAAATCTGTATGCAGGTCAAGAATCAGCAGTTAGAACCAGACATGGAACAACAGACTGGTGCCAAATCAGGAAACAAGTACATCAAGGTTGTATGTTGTCACCCTGCTTTTTAACTTATATACAGAGAACATCATGAGAAATACTGGGCTGGATGAAGCACAAGCTGGAATCAAGACTGCTGGGAGAAATATCAATAACCTCAGATATGCAGATGACACAACCCTTATGACAGAAAATGAAGAGAAACTGAAGAGCCTCTTGATGAAAGTAAAAGAAGAGAGTAAAAAGGCTGGCTTAATACTCAATGTCCAAAAATCTGAGATCATGGTATCCGGTTCCATAACTTCATGGAAAAGAGATGAGGAAACAATAGAAACAGGGACCAACTTTATTATCTTGGGCTCCAAAATCACTGCAGATGGTGACTGCAGTCATGAAATAAAGGACTCTTGTTCCCTGAAAGAAAAGCTATGCCCAGCCTAGACAGCATATTAAAAACAGAGACATTCTTTTGCCAACAAAGGTCCATCTAATCAAAGCTATGGTTTTTCCAGTAGTCACAAATGGATATGAGAGTTGGACTGTAAAGAAAGCTGAAGAATTGATGCTTTTGAAGTGTGGTGTTGGAGAAGACTCTTGAGAGTCCCTTGGACTGCAAGGAGATCCAATCAGTCAATCCTAAGGAAATAAACCCTGAATATTCTTTGGAGGAATTAATGTTGAATCTGAAACTCCAATACTTTGACCACCTGATTGTGAAGAACTGACTCTTTGGAGAAGACCCTGATGCTGGCAAAGATTGAAGGCATGAGGAGAAGGGGATGACAGAGGATGAGATGGTTGAATAGCATCACCAACTCAACAGACATGAGCTTATCTAAGCTCCAGGAGTGGGTGATGGACAGGGAAGCATGGCATGCTGCAATCCATGGGGGTCACAAAGTCACACACAACTCAGGATTTCATCTCTTACATTTCCAAAATTAAGACTGGCATGATAAATTACCATGTATATCCATGTTACCTGTACAAGCAGACATCATACTCCTCAGTAATTATTCTTTCCTTAAGAGTCTTTGTTTTCCTGGCCTCATGCTGAATTCTTGTGAAAAATGTTCTCAGTCTAAAGATTTAATATGTTGCCCATGTACCTGTCTGGAATCCTTTCCTCATAGCTTGCTCCTCTGCAGTACTCCGCTCTGAAAATTCTGGCCACTTCAAAGTCCTTGGAGTCCTACTTCTGTCTCTTCAGCTCAGCAAGATTACTGGTTCCCCTCTTTGACCTACTGTTTATTAGTGTAATAGCTTCTTCCATGAAGAAATTTAGGACAATAAAATGATAGGATTCATCTTTTTTCCCCTTTTCTCAGAGATCAGTTTGAAGTTCTATTTTTCTGATGTCTGAAAAAGTTGCTGCATATAGTACCGAGATTTTCTAGTTTTTTTTTTTTGTTTGTTTGTTTGTTTTTTGGTGGGAGTTCAGTTCAGTTCAGTTCAGTCGTTCAGTCGTGTCCGACTCCCTGCAACCCCTTGAATCACAGCACACCAGGCCTCCCTGTCCATCACCAACTCCCAGAGTTCACTCAGACTCATGTCCATCGAATCAGTGATGCCATCCAGCCATCTCATCCTCAGTTGTCCCCTTCTCCTCCTGCCCCCAATCCCTCCCAGCATCAGAGTCTTTTCCAATGAGTCAACTCTTTGCATGAGGTGGCCAAAGTACTGGAGTTTCAGCTTTAGCATCATTCCTTCCAAAGAAATCCCAGGGCTGATCTCCTTCAGAATGGACTGGTTGGATCTCCTTGCAGTCCAAGGGACGCTCAAGAGTCTTCTCCAACACCACAGTTCAAAAGCATCAATTCTTC
>NW_011494718.1:1363604-1363759 GCF_000754665.1 Bison bison bison
AGCATCAATTCTTCGGCACTCAGCTTTCTTCGCAGTCCAACTCTCACATCCATACATGGCCACTGGAAAAACCATAGCCTTGACTAGATGGACCTTTGTTGGCAAAGTAATGTCTCTGCTTTTCAATATGCTATCTAGGTTGGTCATAACTTTCC
>NW_011494718.1:1363859-1368421 GCF_000754665.1 Bison bison bison
TGTTTCCCCATCTATTTCCCATGAAGTGATGGGACCGGATGCCATGATCTTCGTTTTCTGAATGTTGAGCTTTAAGCCAACTTTTTCACTCTCCACTTTCACTTTCATCAAGAGGCTTTTTAGTTCCTCTTCACTTTCTGCCATAAGGGTGGTGTCATCTGCATATCTGAGGTTATTGATATTTCTCCCGGCAAAGGTAAGTACAAATGCTTATACATTATCATAACTGGAATTTCAAATAACTTCCAAGAACAGATTTACACAGCTATGAATATATTTCAAAATCCTAGATGTTTTCCTCATCTCAAGGAAGACAATAATAAAATATTTACTGAGTCATCATATCAGTAATGACTTAATGTTTACCTCAGCATGTGATACTAAAAATGTATATCTAAAGACCATATGTGTTAATTCTATGACAGTGTACTAGACCGAAATATCTCTTCTTACTTCCCCTTACTTCCACTGTGAAATCTTGGCCCAGCTGTCTTACATGCCAATGCTCATTCCTTTCAAGTATTTTAATACCAAATCAAAAAGAGGAGTAGGAGTGATTTTCTCCACACATATCAATTTTAGAACATTAGGTTCCATGTAATTTTAGAGAAGCTAAGATCTCTGAAGAAGTCTTTTATTTCACTGCAGGCAAGATCTATTACATTTTATGTGATTTTTCTTTGCTTTTTGAAAAATCGAAAATGGGCTGCCATCAAATCAATACAGCAAAGCATCCAAGAACCAAGATGGTTGCAAAGTAATACAACCTTTTTACATTTAGTACAGCTGCTGAAAAATACTGAGTGAGCTGGCATTTCATCATCTGTGAATCTAACTTATGTTGCCTTTTGTACCCCTCCATCCTACCAGCCTGACTTGGACTTTACTATTCTCTAGAATTTGACTTCTCTTCACTAGGGAAATAAATAAGATATCTGAAAAATGCAGAGTTGTCAGGGAGTCTACTGGGTGTACCTTCAGAAGGTAAACATCCAATGTGAAGATCTTGAATAGAATCCTCAAGGTAAGAAATAATTCCAGAAAGAAAGAAAAAGAAATGGCACTACTACTAAGAACAACATTAAAAAAAAGTAGAGATATCAGTAAATAAATAAATAAAAGACCAAATGGAGAACATAAAAGGAAGCTATATAAAAGGGGGCAGGCAGGAGGGCCTATCCTGAGCCACAGGGTGCCTGGAGTAGGGGGTGGTGGTGAGTGGGTGTGCTGGGGTCGTTTGAGTCAAGCACTGGGGATTCATGTATGCATGAATATATATGGATTATTATATATATATATATATAATATATATGGGCTATAACATGGATTATTCTAATCCATGTTAATGGATTAGAAGACTCATATTAAAAGTTGTCAATTTTTGGCTTATGATTCAAGATGGTGGAGTAGAAGATGTGCACTCATCTCCTCCCGTGACAGCACAAAAATTGTAACTAGCTGTTGAACAACCATTGACAGGAGGATGCTGGAACCCATTTAAAAAAAAAGTTACCCCATGCACAAAGAAAAGAAAAAGCTGCAATGAGATGATAAGAGGGACACAATTATGATAAAATCAAACCCCTTACCTACAGGGTGGGTGACCCACAAACTGGAGAACAATAACACCAAAAGAAGTTCTACCACTTTTGTGACGGTTCTGAGCCCCATGTCAGGCTTCCCAGCCTGGGAATCTGACAAAAGGACTGGGAATCTGACCTTGATGGCCAATGGGATTTGATTATAGGACTCCACAGGGACCAGGGGAAACAGAGACTCTATTCTTGGAGAGCACAAAATATTGTATACACCACACCAGGGGAAAGAAGCAGTGACCACACAGGAGACAGAGCCCAAACTACATGCTAGTGTTGGAGGGTCTCCATTGAAGGTGTGGGTCAGCAAGAGCTCACCACAGGGATGGAGGCACTGCCAGCAGCAGCCCTGAAACTGTCTCCTTGGCTAAAGTCCTCTTAGCCCTATATAGAGCCTATAAACTCCAGGGCTGGGTCACCTCAGGCCAAACAACTAGTGGGCTGGGAGTACAACCCTACCCATCAGCAGATAATTGGATTAAAGCTTTACTAACCAAGGCCTTGCTCACCAGAGCAAGACCCAGTTTTTCCCACCTTGTCCCTCCCATTAGGAAGTATATAGAATCCTCTTAACCTCATCCACCAGAGAGCAGACAGAAGAAATTAGACAAGCCACAGTCCCACAGGGGCTAGAACAAAAATCACATTACAGAAATTTAATCAGGATGAAAAAAAGAGAGTTATGTCCCAGATAAAGGGCCAATAAAAAACTCCAGAAAAACGACTAAATGAAGTGGAGATGGGCAAACCTTCTGTAAAAAATTCAGAATAATAACAGTGAAGATGATCCAGAATCTCAGAAAAAGAATGGAGAAGATGCAAGAAACGTTTACCAAAGACCTAGAAGAACAAAGGAACAAACAAACAAACAAAGAGAGATGAAGATATGCTAGAAGGAACCAATAGCAGAACAGCTGAGGCAGAAGACCAGATACGTGACCTGGAAGACAGAATGGTGCAAATCATTGCCGCAGAACAGAATATAGAAAAAAAGAATGAAAAAAATTAAGACAGCCTAAGAGACCTCAAATATGCAGATGACACCACCTTATGGCAGAAAGTAAAGAGGAACTTATAAAACCTCTTGATGAAAGTGAAAGAGGAGAGTATAAAAGTTGGCTTAAAGCTCAACATTCAGAAAACGAAGATCATGGCATCTGATCCCAACACTTCATGGGAAATAGATGGGGAAACACTGGGAACAGTGTCAGACTTTATTTTGGGGGGCTCCAAAATCACTGCAGATGGTGACTGCAGCCATGAAATTAAAAGACGCTTACTCCTTGAAAGGAAAGTGATGACCAACCTAGATAGCATATTCAAAAGCAGAGATATTACTTTGCCAACAAAGGTCCATCTAGTCAAGGCTATGGTTTTTCCAGTGGTCGTGTATGGATGTGAGAATTGGACTGTGAAGAAAGCTGAGTGCTGAAGAATTGAAGCTTTTGAACTGCGATGTTGGAGAAGACTGTTGAGAGTCTCTTGGACTGCAAGGAGATCCAAACAGTCCATTCTAATGGAGACCAGTCCTGGGTATTCTTTGGAAGGAATGATGCTAAAGCTGAAACTCCAGTACTTTGGCCACCTCATGCAAAGAGTTGACTCATTGGAAAAGACTCTGATGCTGGGAGGGATTGGGGGCAGGAGGAGAAGGGGACAACAGAGGATGAGATGGCTGGATGGTATCACTGACTCGATGGACGTGAGTTTGAGTGAACTCCAGGAATTGCTGATGGACAGGGAGGCCTTGCATGCTGCAATTCATGGGGTCGCAAAGAGTCGGACATGACTGAGTGACTGAACTGAACTGAACTGAAGAGACCTCTGGAACAACATTAAACACACCAACATTTGCATTATAGGAGTCCCAGAAGGAGAAGAGTAAGAGTAAGGACCCCAGAAAAAAACTTAAAAGACATAATAGCTGAATATCTCCCTAACGTGTGAAAGGAAATGGTCAACTAAGTCCAGGAAGTGCAGAGAGTCCCAGGCAGGATAAATTGAAGGAGGAACACACCAAGACATGTAGTAATCAAGCTGACAAAAATTAAAAACAGATGAAATATTAAAAGTAACAAAGAAAAAACAACAAATAACATACAACGAAACTCCCATCAGGTTATCAGCTGATTTCTCAACAGAAGCACTACAAACCAGAAGAGAATGGCACGGTATATTTAAGTGATGCAGGGAAAAAAACTACAACCACTTCTACCCACCAAGACTCTTCTGCAGATTTGATGGAAAAATTAAAAGCTTTCCAGATAAGCAAATTTAAGAGAATTCAGCACCACCAAACAAGCTTTACAACAAATGCTAAAGGAACTTCTCTAGGCAGGAAACATAAGAGAAGGAAAAGAACTACAGAAAATAAACCCAAAGCAATTAAGAACATGGTAATAGACTTGATAAATACCTTAATTGGAAATGGGTTAAATTCTTCAACCGAAAGACTAATAATGCAAATATTACCTGGACAGATGAAAACACGTGTATATGTCCACTTATCATATAATTCTGCTTGACCCCTCAATTTTATATTTTTAGGTTAATCGTGTTCCCATTATGGCTCAAAATTTTAAATATCTTTTATTTTTTATCTGACTATTGATTATGAAAACTAATAAATATCTTTTACTCTCATGGCTATGTAACTATTACTCATTTAATAGCGTTGTATCATGATTGGTCAACAGTAAAATATAGAATTCTATATCACCAAAACTGCCATATAATAGAAAAAACTGTAATCATTTTTTTAAAATCCAGATTCATATCAGAATTATCTTGGAAATTAAAAAAAAAAATACAAATGCCCATGTAATGCTATTTTTCTTCCAAAAATCTAGATATGCTTATTATGAGCATTGCTGTTAAAAACAATTAGAATATATGATAATCTTTTATATAGTTTGCTTCATTTTTCTATTTCAGATTAGAGCTTTCATTTCATTTAGTTTATATTTT
>NW_011494718.1:1368521-1369347 GCF_000754665.1 Bison bison bison
ATATATATATATATATGTACACACACACACACACACACACACATACACTGGAGAAGGGAATGGCAAACCACTTCAGTATTTTTGCCTTGAGAGCCCCATGAACAGTATGTAAAAGCAAAAAGTTATGACACTGAAAGATGAACTTTCCAGGTCAATAGGTGCTCAATATGCTACTGGAGAAGAGTGGAGAAATAACTACAGGAAGAATGAAGAGACAGAGCCAAAGTGAAAACAACACCCAGATTTGGATGTGACTAGTGATGGAAGTAAAGTTAGATTCTGTAAAGAACAATATTGCATAGGAACCTGGAATGTTAGGTGCGGGGAGCCGGTGAGGCATTCCACTCGTGACAAAGGTCATGAGGAAGGAGGCTCGGCATACGCAAAGGCGGGATCGAGCCTCAGGAGTCCCCCCGGATATTCTCGAGCATTTTCCCCCAAAAAACCAGAGTCTGCCTACTTTATTGCTTTGTGCTCTCACCTCTGACTTTACTGGGGGCTGTCCCCTACCACCATCTCTCTCTCTCTGTCAAAGAGTTAACTTACAGCTCCAATTAATAAAGTTCCTGGGCAATTAGGAGTGTTTAAATCCAAACCCCTCAGATGGCTCTCTAACTCGCCTGACAAGTTTACCCGGACTCCTGCAGCTATGCATACGACTGTTTACAGTCTCCTAGCCTCCAGAGGCACGGGAAGCTTAAGATATTCAAATAGCTTAGAGCCTCTCAGAGAGTTAGAAACTGTCAGAATAAACTAGTAAAGGATTTCATTGATGAGTCAATGCTTGTTGCCAAGTTTTCACATCCCCTGAATTGTATCCTTGAAT
>NW_011494718.1:1369468-1377972 GCF_000754665.1 Bison bison bison
AAAAAATCCCTTAAAAAAAATGGAGTAGCCATCATAGTAAAAAAAAAAAAAAAAAAGAGTCCAAAATGCAGTACTTTGATGCAATATCAAAAACGACAGAATGATCTCTGTTTGTTTCCAAGGCAAATCATTCAATATCATGGTAATCCAAGTCTATGCCCCAACCACTAATGCTGAAGAAACTGAAGTTGAATGGTTCTATGAAGACCTACAAGATCTTCTAGAACTAACACCAAAAAAAAGATGACCTTTTCATTATAGGGGACTGGAATGCAAAAGTAGGAAGCCAAGAGATACTGGGGTAACAGGCAAGTTTGGCCTTGGAGTACAAAATGAAGCAGGGTAAAGACTAATAGAGTTCTGCAAAGCGAATGCACTGGTCATAGCAAACATCCTCTTCCAACAACACAAGAGAAGACTCTACACATGGACATCACCAGATGGTCAACACCGAAATCAGATTGATATATTCTTTGCAGCCAAAGATGGAGAAGCTCTATACAGTCAGCAAAAACAAGACCAGGAGCTGACTGTGGCTCAAATCATGAACTCCTTATTGCCAAATTCAGACTGAAATTGAAGAAAGTAGGGAAAACCACTAGACCATTCAAAGTGAAAGTGAAAGTGAAGTCACTCAGTTGTGTCCGAATCTTAGCGACCCCATGGACTGCAGCCTACCAGGCTCCTCCATCCATGGAATTTTCCAGGCAAGAGTACTGGAGTGGGGTGCCATTGCCTTCTTCCTAGACCATTCAGGTATGACCTAAATCAAATCCCTTACAATTATACAGTGGAAGTGACAAAGAGATTCAACTGATCTGCTGGAAGGTGTGCCTGAAGAACTATGAATGGAAGTTCATGACATTGTAGAGGAGGCAGTGATCAAGACCATCCCCAGGTGAAAAAAAATGCAAAAAGAAAAAATGGTTGTCTGAGAAGGTCTTACAAATAGCTGAGAAAAAAAGAGAAGCTAAAAGCCACAGAGAAGAGGAAAGATATACCCTTCTGAATGCAGAGTTCCAAAGAATAGCAAGGAGAGATAAGAAAGCCTTCCACCATGATCAATGCAAAAACATAGAGTAAAACAATAGGATGAGAAAGACTAGAGATCTCTTCAAGAAAGTAGAGATTTCAAGGGAACATTTCATGCAAAAGATGGGCACAATAAAGAACAGAAACAGTATGGACCTAAAAGAAGCAGAAGATGTTAAGAAGAAGTGGCAAGAATACACAGAAGAACAATAAAAAAGAGATCCTAATGACCCAGATAACCATGATGGTATGAATACTCACCTAGAGCCAGACATCCTGGAGTCTGAAGCCAAGTGAGCCTTAGGAAGGATCACTATGAACAAAGCTTGTGGAGGTGATGGAATTCCAGCTAAGCTATTTCAAGTCCTCAAAGATGATGCTGTCAATATGCCAGTAAATATGGAAAACTCAGCAGTGGCCACAGGACTGGAAAAGGTCAGTTTTCATTCCAATCCCAAAGAAAGGCAATGCCAATGAATGTTCAAACTACTGCACAAGTGAACTCATTTTACACACTAGCAAAGTAATGCTCAAAATTCTCCAAGTGAGGCTTCAGTACTACATGAACTGAGAAGGTCCAGATGTTCAAGCTGGATTTAGAAAAGGCAAAGGAACCAGAGATCAAATTGCCAACATCTGTTGGATTATAGAAAAAACAAGAGAGTTCCAGGGAAAAAAAAACATCTATTTCTGCTTTATTGACTATGCCAAAGCTGTTGACTGTGTGGATCACACCAAACTGAGGAAAATTCTGAAAGAGATGGGAATACCAGACCACCTGACCTGCCTCCTGAGAAATCTGTATGCAGGTCAAGAAGCAACAGTTAGAATCAGACATGGAACAGTGAACTGATTCCAAATTGGGAAAGGAGTACATCAAGGCTGTTAATTGTCACCCTGCTTGTTTAACTTATATGCAGAGAACATCATGTGCAATGCTTGGCTGGATGAAGCACAAGCTAGAATCAGGATTGCCAGGAGAAATATCAATAACCTCAGATATGCATATGATACCATCCTTATGGCAGAAAGCGAAGAAGAATTGAAGATCTTCTTGAAGAAAGTGAAAGAGGAGAGTGAAAAATCTAGCTTAAAACTTATTCAAAAAATGAAGATCATGATATTCAGTCCCATCACTTCGTGGCAAATAGATGAGGAAACAATGGAAACAGTGATCGACTTTATTTTCTTGGGCTCTCAAATCACTGCAGATGGTGACTGCAGCCATGAAATTAAAAGACATTTGTTCTTGGAAGAAAAGCTATGCCCAAGCTAGACAGCATATTAAAAAGCAGAGACATTATTTTCCCAACCAAGGTCCTTCTAGTCAAAGCTTTGGGTTTTTGGTTTTTCCAGTAGTCATGTAAGAATGTGAGAGTTGGACCATAAAGAAAGCTGAGTGCCAAAGAATTGATGCTTTTGAACTGTGGTGTTGAAGACTCTTGAGAGTCCCTTGGACTGCAAAAAAATCAAACCTGTTAATCCTAAAGGAAATCAGTCCTAAATATTCATTGTAAGTACTGATGCTGAATTATTTGACCACCTGATGAGACGAACTGACTCATTGGAAAAGACCTTAATGCTGGGAAAGATTGAAAGCAGGGGCAGAAGCGTATGACAGAGGATGAGATGTTGGGTAGCATCACTGACTCTGTGGATATGAGTTTGAACATGCTGTAGGAGTTGGTGATGGACAGGGTGGCCTGGCATGCTGCCTTCCGTGGGGTCACAATGAGTCAGACAGGAACGTGCAACTGAAGTGAAGAGATACATGTACGTATATATATATATGCAATATATATTATATATATCATGTATTTATATATATTAGAAAAAAATTATAAAGTCAATTTACCATAACAATTTGGTATAAATTCCATTCATTCATAATTTAAATCCAAACAATATTTTTATCAAGTTGAAATCCGGAGTTTAAAATTTATATGGCATAATTGTAGTATAAGAAGAGCTAAGATAATTCTTTTGAATGAACAAAGAGAGGCAATGTGCCCTGACAGATAATATTTATTATAAACATATAGTATTAATAATTAAAACAACAACAATACAGCAGTAAAAAAAATAGATCAATAAACAGACAAAGATGGGAAAATATTGTATAACAACTTGATATACAATAGTACTGGCATCACACATCAATGGGCCTCTCCATAACTTTGGAGCACTAAACTTTCTGTATGGAATAAAATAAGATCAGATCCTTTTAACACACCACACAGAAATAAGTGCTAAAGTAAGATCTTGCTGTGGCTCAATTTCCCCAGGAAACAGCTCTCAGATTTATATGCAGGAGATTTGTTGAGGAGTTCTCACAGGAATGAGAAAATCAGAATTGGACAAATGCAGAAATTAACTGTGATTCAATTGCAACAGGTTTCAGCTAATCTCAAAGGAAACTTTAAGGGCTCTTCAGAGACATCAACAGACTGCCCTCAGAAAGGGGAGGAATCTTCTAGGTAACCACAGTACCCTCTGACTGAGGATAATTCCTATGGAGGGATCCAGCTATGAAACTTAATCAGGCAAAACTTCCAGAAGCATGTGTCTTATGGTTTAAGGAAGACCTTGGAAGTGTATTATAGTATTCACTCCAGTCTGTCCCTCACACTTCTCAGATCTAATTGCTTTGGATAAGTTTACCCCATTAGGAAGAACTCCAGGGTTCTTATTGATCTCTTCTCTAGGGGACACTTCTAAAGATGCCTTCCACTGCCACACTGGTGTCTAGTGGTCACAAAAATGTTCATCATCTTCCCCCTCTACTGTTCATTTTTTTAATTAAATTTATTTATTTTTAATTGAAGGATTATTGCTCTACAGTCTTGTGTTGGGTTCTGCCAAACGTCACCAAGACTATACTTTCAGGGATCATTTCTATAGTTTGTACTCCTCCTTCATTCCTTCCACTCTGAGCTAATACTATCCGGTGGAGTAGCTTAGATCTTCATTTCTAAGTGCTCTGAGCCACTGGTGACCATGCCCTCCTTTTTGACTTTTATATTTATGATTACAATTGTCAGGGGGTACCAAGTGATTTTCCAATGAATTACGTGGGTGCAAATAGAGTCTTCCCCACTCCTACTACATAACAGCACCCCTGGCTTCTCCTAAGGGTAAGTGTCAAACATCTCTGCCAAAATGATAACTCTGTTTTCAGCCATATCTTAAAGTTTAATGCCCTCTTGCTGTTTCCCCTGGTAGAACTATTCTCTCTTTGTGAAATAGGATCTTTAGCCTGAAGAGCCTAGATATCCAGGAACAAAAGCCCAAATATGAAAATGACCTGGTAGAGGAAAGGAAAGGAGCTATTCATACTCTGAAGCCTTGATTTCTAGAGCATGTATTTTCTCTATTAAAAGAAAAAATAATATAAATAAAATAATATTCTCTATTATTTTCTCTATTAAGGATAATAAATATTCAATTCATGGATTTAGTTAATATACCATTGTGGCTGAAACTCGGTCTCCGTTCACAAGTGCTGAATAGAAACTTGGAGACAGAGTTTGGAGTAAAGTAGAAAAGAATAGCTTTATTGCTTTGTCAGACAAAGGGGGCCACAGCAGGTTAATGCCTTCAAGACTGTGTGCTGCACCCTGACAGGGGTAGCAAGGAATCACAGTGTTCAAGGAGCAGGGAGGCTTTAGCTGGTGGACATTCTTCTGATTGATTGGTGGTGAGGTAATTGGTAATTGGTGAGGTAAAGCCTTCAGATTCCAAATGACAAAAGGGCAGGTGGGGGACATGGGTGGAGGTCTATTTTGGGAAGGCCTTATAGGATGCTGCTTGATTATACCATGTCTTGGAGCATAATGCCCCATTCTTAAGGGTATTGTCTCTAAGTTGGCACCTTCTAAAAGCTGTCCCATCACTCTAGCTGGAAGCTGCCCAGTGGTATAGCATGTAATAGAACCAGCAGATCTTGTGGTCACAAGCCTCTTGTTTCATTTCCTTTGCTTTTAAGTTACTCCCTCAGTTTGACATAATTATATGAAGAATCCCTGCCAGTTGTTGAAACAATCTTTAAGTCTTTATAATGGTGCTGAGTAAAGTCTTGCACTCAAGAAAGGCAAAACAACTCAAATCCCTTCTAGACAAATTACTGCTTCTGCGGGGTGGAAGAGGTTCAAAGTAATCAACCCATTACCAAAAGCCTGGTGGTTTCCCTAGAAAGATGATGCCATGTTGAGAGCCATAAGACAGTAGCTCATTTCCATTGTTAACAGGTGGGAAACTAAACAACAGCAATAGTTAAAATCATTATTGGTGAGTGAGAGTCCATATTGCTGGCCTATCCATATTACCTATCTCTGTTGCAGAGATTATTCTATTTTTGTACCCACTGTGCTAGTAATAAAACGGTCCCTAGCAGAAGATGGTTGGTGTCAACTGGCTAAATCATTCCGTCTGCTTAGATGTTTAGTGACTGCTACACAAGTGATGTTCCCTAGTAGGTATAAACATGTAACATAAACATTGTAACATTCTCATCCATTACAGTTGTTCCCATTACAATTGTTCCCATTTTGCTTCTGATTCTTGAGCACTCCCACTTGATCTCTAATTATTCACGGATCATACAATCTCCTTTGCAATGATCTTGGTCCTACCACCAGACTTGATCTACAGAGGACAGCCACCACTAAGTTTCTAAACATTATATCTCAACATTATTTTGGCTCCTCTTACAAGTAAGTGCACTTCTTATCATTATCATTATTTTTCTGGACCGTCACATGGAACATAATTGCTGGTGGTGTCCAGCCTCGTGTGATATTTTTCTGCAGTATGTCCAAACTCCTCCCTAGCATGTTCACTTATCTTGCTCCTGTCTTCCACCACCTGTAATGATGCTGGCATTTCACTTTCTCCAAGATTTTAGGAACCATCTGAATTGTGTGCTCGCACTGACTCCTGGGTCCTCATCAGGGTGTTAAAGCTTTGATCACAAACCTTTATTCCCATATCACTGAAGTCTCCCTTATTTAATCTTATACTCCATCTTCTTTAATCTAGAACGCTCAGCATGTTATGGTACGAAACAAACATTCCCATCTCCTGTTGTTACATGCTGTAACTCTCAGGTGTATCCTCCCCTCAGCAGGCTCAGTCCTTCCCTGGCTAGATCCTGTTATGATTTAACCCTAGTAACTGATGTGATAGTCAAAGGATGAGGAGCCAGGGAGATCTTAAGGAAGGAAACTGTTGTCTTTGGATGGAAGGCCTCCACATAATCTTAATGTAAATAAGAAAGTGAAAAGTGAAGTGAAGTCACTCAGTCGTGTCCAGCTTTTTGTGACCCCATGGACTGTAGCCTTTCAGGCTCCTCCATCCATGGGATTCTCCAGGCAAGACTGCTGGAGTGGGTTGCCATTTCCTTCTCCAGGAGATCTTCCTGACCCAGGGATTGAACCCAGGTCTCCCGCATTGTAAGCAGACACTTTACTGTCTGAGCCACCAGGGAAGTAGCAAGGAATAGGTGGCTTATTCAAACCTGGATTGTTCAGGAGAATCTAAGGATTCAAAATTTTTGAGTGTCAACACAATTCTTAGAGTCTCATCTTCCCAAACACTGCCCTGAATTTGGTGTAGCAGACTTTCAGGGCTAAGAATTCAGCTTTCTTTGGAGCTTCACTATTTTTATGTTGAAACTGTGGGTTTTCTCTCCAATGCAAAAGCTGAGAATATCTTTATATATTGCCAAGGATATCCTCTGGCTACAACAAAGCCTTAAATTGGTGATTAATTGTCTTCAACTTTTCTTGACTTTTTCTAATACATCAAAAGCCCTCAGCAACAGCTATCTGTTATAATTTTAATAAATTAACACTTGTTAAGTAGAGCACAGGAGTGTATGGAATGGTGAGCCAGAGTTCAAAAAAGACTACAAGGAAAAATGAAATGGAGAAGCTTACTATTTGCTGAGTCCTGGAGGAGGAACACAGCATGAGGGAGGCCAAGGCAGGACCGGGAGAGGAAGAGTACCAGCAGCTGCACGTGCTTTTATTCGGGTCTGTTGGTAGAGTGCTTTGGAGTGCTCAGGCTAAAGCTGGAGAGCTTGATTCAAACCAAAAACAGCTGGGGTTTTGGCAAGCTTCCTGAGAGTATTATCTAAGGTGGGTACAAGGGGAAGGCCCTGGGCACAAACAGAGAATGCTTATCACAAAGGCCATTAGAAGAGTCATATCAGGAACTTACATTTACTTGTTACTCTGTGGGCTATGATTTAGGGAATGGGAGGCTGAGCTAGTGCCAGTTCAAATTGAAGGCCCCTACAGGCCTCCTGACCACACAAAATGAATGCTGAGGCAATGATATTATGGACTAGTTAAGCTAAACTCTCAACACCATCCAATTCCAAACTCCTTTCTTATAAATCTTTGCTACCTCTGATCCTCTCAATCACTTGACATACTGCACCCACCAGTACATTTTCTTCTAGCAATATGCCATCTCAGTTTCCCCCAGTGAAAGTTTTAAAAGTTCCTAGGCTGCCAAAATTTATTTTTGCTTCATCTATGGCATATATCATCATTACCAGCCAGGTATCAGGTGATTCAGCTCCAAAAATTCATTTTAAATTCTGTTTACTAGGACCACTTCTAACAATTGTCACAGATCAGGCTCTCTGGAAAACAGATTCTGAAGTGGAGACTAGCAATGAGAAATGCAATATTTCTTGCTGTATCAGTAAATAAGGATGTCGTAGTCATCAGTGATTGCAGCCCTCCAACGTGAGCCTGGGAGTCCTCTTGAATAGTAGAGAGATGCTAGATCAATAAGAATATCTTTGTGACATTAAAAAACATTAAATAACTTCTTAAGACATTTAAAGTTTCAACTATAAAACCAAAGATTGGTGGATTGACTATATAAAAATTAAAATCTGAATGTAACTAAGGGCAAAATTAAAAAAGATAAATAACAAGGAACAGCCCTGGAGACTTCATTAAAAGTGTACTGAGAGACTTCATATCCAGAATAGATAAGGAACTGATGTAAACCTTTCAGAAGACAAACAATATGAGAGTAATAAAAATCAAAATATATGAAAGGTGACTTATACAACAGTTAGTGTAATGGCCAATAAATAAGAAAAAAAAAATGGTTAACTTCATCAGTATTGAGAGAAGCCAAATTAAAGTAACAAACCCCTATTTTGTACCCTTTAGGAGTTCAAAAATTAAAATGTGTGACAAAGTCTAGTGATGGTAAGGCTGTAGGGAAACTATGGCCTGTGCTTGTATGTGCTGGGAGAATGTGAACAAGCACCTCAGGGAAGGATTTAGCAATGTAGACCAAACTGAAAGCAATCATGACAAAAATACCAGCCATTGCGCTTCTAAGTCCAGGGAACATCTTGCACATAGTAGAAGGAAAAGTGAGCAGAAATTTTCAGAGCAGTGCTGCAGCAGAAACTGAGATAAAAGCAGCCAAATGGCCATCCATTA
>NW_011494718.1:1378072-1378659 GCF_000754665.1 Bison bison bison
TTAAGAAATAAATAAAATGTAGTTTATCTATAAGATGGAATGCTGTGCAGTAGGTCACGGCTGTGAACATGGTTCATACATATCAACAGATATGTCTTAATAATGCCTGCTCCTGGTTAGGTGAGGGGGAGGACTCGGAACCCCATGTGCTCTGGGTGAGTCTCCTTCCCTGCATTTCACTTCCAGGCAGCATGCAGCCTGGCAGCTCCTGTCACCCCTGACATGCGCAGAGCTCATCTCACGTGCCCAGACTCCTACCCCAGCCCTCTGCATTCCTTTTTCCTATTCTTTCTGTAATATTATCATCATCTGACATAATACATATTTTACCACTCTATTTGTTTGACTCTTTCCAATTAAAATATAAACTCCAAAGGGCAGGTTAGTAGTTATTAATCTCTAACCTTATCACCTAAAATAGTGCATAGAACATTGTGGACACAAATATCATATTTGTTGGGTGAACAAATAATGCAGAGTGTAAAAACCAAGTTGAAAGAATGAATAATATGATACAACTCAAGTAAAATTTTAAATAAAATATATTATATATATATAATTCATATAATATATAATATATTATATAT
>NW_011494718.1:1379072-1380930 GCF_000754665.1 Bison bison bison
TACTATATTATGTTATATATCATATATTATATACATATAATGTATACTTTATTATATATAATTAATATATGTATAATTATACATATATTATATATAATATATATAATTATATATTTTTTAATGTATTATATATATATATATCATGCCCTCAAAGCATTTACTGTCAATTCTTTTAAGCAAATAGACATTAACTAAATGATAACACAATATATATTGAAAACTGTGATATGAACTATACAAAAAATGTGCATAGAGCTCTGAGAATTTTAGTTAGATGATACGACTTAGCAATGTCAGAGAATCCCACCTTAGAAGCTGACTATTGATCTGAGATCAAAGAGCTTTCTTGGAACTAAGGGGGAAACAGGGAAGTTGAAAACTTTGTGTGCAAAGGCCCTGAGGTAACATAGCATATTTGAGGGTACAGGGAAACACCCTTAGTTCAGTTTTGAATATTCAAAATAGAGATGCCTGTAAGATAAGAAAGCAGTTGACTTCCAGTTTGGATCATGACCCTATTGCCTAATCCCTCTGGAATGCCTCGCTAACAGAAAGTGAAAACACAGAGAGCCAGAAGAGAGGGAGAAACATCTTTTAGACTTCATTTTCATGATCACTTTTTTTTGTGCATAAAGTGTTCTCTAATGGGTATCCAGGATTCTGATTTTACAGACTTCTCTCTTCTTCCTCTTCATAGGATCCCAGATTCACTCTGGAAAGACAGTAGGTGTTCCATGTTTGAAGCATCCATCTAGGAAATAAGATGAACAGAGCTAGAAATCGCTTATGGTGGAGGCTTTAGGAGGATGTTTCAGAGTAGAATATCTGTAAGACAAACAAAAATCTATGTCCAAATACTGACTATTTTTCATAGTAGGACTTCAACATATGTGAACTAACAAAATCCCTAAGTAAATAGAACTTAACATGAAGACACTGGAGTGGGTTGCCATTTCCTTCTCCAATGCATGAAAGTGAAAAGTGAAAGTGAAGTTGCTCAGTCGTGCCTGACTCTTAGCGACCCCATGGACTGCAGCCTACCAGGCTTCTCCATCCATGGGATTTTCAAGGCAAGAGTACTGCAGTGGGTTGCCATTGCCTTCTCTGAATTTTATTTCTACTAAACCACTATTGAGGAACTGCTGAAGATTTTCCTTCTTCTGATGGCAAAGAAGTGGTGAAATTTTGAACTTACATTGTATTTATTCCTAATGAATTAACATGCCAAATGCATTAAAAAAATTTTTTTTAATATTCATTTATTTTTAATTAATTGATGTTTGCTTTACAATATTGGTTTTATTTCTGTCATACATCAACATGAATTAACCATAGGTATACATATGTCCCCTCCCCTCTTGAATCTCTCTCCCACCTCCTGCCCATTCTCACCCCTCTAGGTTATTGCAGAGCCCCAGTTTGAGTTCCCTGAGTCATACAGAAAATTTCCATTTGCTATCTATTTAAATGTGTTAGTGTGTATGCTTCCATGCTACTCTGTCCATTCGTATTATCTTCTCTCTCTTCTCCCCAACCCTTGCCTATAAGTCTGTTCTCTATGTCTGCATCTCCATCACTGCTCTGTAAACAAGTTCATCAGCACCATCCTTCTAGATTCCATATATATGTGCCAATACATGGTACATCAAACACCCTTTTGCTGCTCAGTCTCTGAGTCATGTCTGACTCTGCAATCCCGTGGACTGCAACACGTCAGACTTTCCTGTCTTTCGCCATCTCCTGGAGTTTGCTCAGACGCATGTCTACTCAGTCAGTGATGCCATCCAACCATCTCATCCTCTGTTGTCCTCTTCTCCTCCTGCCCTCAATCCTTCCCAGCATCAGGGTCTTTTCCAAT
>NW_011494718.1:1381030-1381777 GCF_000754665.1 Bison bison bison
ACCACTGGAAAAACCATAGCCTTGACTAGATGGACCTTTGTTGGCAAAGTAATGTCTATGCTTTTTAATGTGCTGCCTAAGTTGGTCATAACTTTCCTTCCAAGGAGTAAAGGTCTTTTAATTTCATGGCTACAATCACCATCTGCAGTGATTTTGGAGCCCAGAAAAATAAAGTCAGCCACTGTTTCCACTGTTTCCCCATCTATTTGCCATGAAGTGATGGGACCGGATGCCATGATCTTCATTTTCTGAATGTTGAGCTTTAAGCCAACTTTTTCACTCTCCACTTTCACTTTCATCAAGAGGCTTTTGAGTTCCTCTTCACTTTCTGCCATAAGGGTGGTGTCATCTGCATATCTGAGGTTATTGAGATTTATCTTGGCAATCTTGATTCCAGCTTGTGTTTCTTCTAGTCCAGCGTTCCTCATGATGTACTCTGCATATAAGTTAAATAAACAGGGTGACAATATACAGCCTTGACGTACTCCCTTTCCTATTTGGAACCAGTCTGTTGTTCCCTGTCCAGTTCTAACTATTGCTTCCCTGACCTGCATACAGATTTCTCAAGAGGCAGGTCAGGCGGTCTGGTAGTCCCATCTCTTTCAGAATTTTCCACAGTTTATTGTGATCCACACAGTCAAAGGCTTTGGCATAGTCCATAAAGCAGAAATAGATGTTTTTCTGGAACTCTCTTGGTTTTTCCTATGATCCAGCGGATGTTGGCAATTTGATCTCTGGTTCCTCTGT
>NW_011494718.1:1381877-1383244 GCF_000754665.1 Bison bison bison
TTCTCCTCCTGCCCTCAATCCTTCCCAGCATCAGGGTCTTTTCCAATGAGTCAGTTCTTTGCATCAGGTAGCCAAAGTATTGGAGCTTCAGCATCAGTCCTTCCAATAAATATTTAGGTTGATTTCCTTTACGACCGACTGGTTTGATCTCCTTGCTGTCAAAGGCACTTTGAAGAGTCTTCTCTAGCACACGTACAAAAGCATCAATTCTTTAGCACTTGGCCTTCTTTATAGTCCAACTCTCACATCTCTACATTTCTTCCAGTCCAGCTACAGGTTAAACTCTTCTGCTGGGCTTTACTGAGGTGGCATTAAAGGTCGTCCTTTTCAGAACCAGAATATGTGCCAACACCAGGCTTGTGTAAGTGTTTACAAAAGGGGTCTTCTCTTCCTTAAGCCTAAAGAGACTCTTCTTAGAAGGTAGAGGTTTAGATGTGTCACATGCTTAAACAGAAATAAGAACAAAGAGTGGGAAATCCCTGAACTGGACTGGGATCAATACTCTAATTTCTGGTACTCATGTGTGACGATCCCTCTGAACTATACAAAACCATGAAGATCCTCATGGTGACAGTGTGTGACCTTGCTACACAACTAACGTTCCTCCACCAAGAAGTAGCTGTCCTGAGGACGTGAAGATTGGAATCTCCTTGGTCTGGAAGGGAAACAAAGTTGGGCATGCCAAGGCCTAAAGTTTTCTCAGAAAAGCCCAGACTGTGGTTAGGTCTGGAAAGTTAGGGTCTGGAAAAAGGAGGACAATTCAACATAGTGGGGGGAGAGTGAATTCCTAGGCAGACTGACAAGAAGTCTGGGGTCCCTGAGGAGAAGAACGGGGTCTGGGGCTCTCAAGGAGGAGATAGGGATCTGGAATTCTCAAGGAGGAAGAAAGGACACACATCTTTTTTTCTTTACATTCTTTAGTCTTAGTCACATAAAATATTTTTTACCTTAAGCTTGATGATTACAACAAAAAACTCAGTTTAAACTCTCTACTAGAGATAATATAAAAACAATGTATATTCTGTACTGCTTGAGGACAGTTTCTCCTTCCTGAAAAGCTTCTGACTAATCCTGATATCTTAGAATGTATATTGTGGGAGTGGGTCTGGTAAAATTTTTACAACCTTGAGACATTCTTTTGATTTACTGTAATCAGTTCAGTTCAGTAGTTCAGTCGTGTCTGACTCTTTTCTACCCCATGAACCACAGCACGTCAGGCCTCCTTGTCCATCACCAACTCCTGCAGTTTACACAAACTCATCTCCATTGAATAAGTGATGCCATCCAACCATCTCATCCTCTGTCGTCCCCTTCTCCTCCTGCCCTCAATCTTTCCCAGCATCAGGGTCTTTTCAAGTGAGTCAGCT
>NW_011494718.1:1383344-1429852 GCF_000754665.1 Bison bison bison
TTGATCTCTGGTTCCTCTGCCTTTTTTAAAACCAGCTTGAACATCTGGAAGTTCACAGTTCACATATTGTTGAAGCCTGGCTTGGAGAATTTTTAACATTACTTTACTAGCGTGTGAGATGAGTGCAATTGTGCAGTAGTTTGAGCATTCTTTGGCATTGCCTTTCTTTGGGATTGGAATGAAAACTGACCTTTTCCAGTCCTGTGGCCACTGCTGAGTTTTCCACATTTGCTGGCATATTGAGTGCAGCACTTTCACAGCATCATCTTTCAGGATTTGAAATAGCTCAACTGGAATTCCATCACTTCCACTAGCTTTGTTCGTAGTGATGCTTTCTAAGGCCCACTTGACTTCACATTCCAGAATGTCTGGCTCTAGGTAAGTGATCTCACCATCATGATTATCTGGGTCATGAAGATCTTTTTTGTGCGGTTCTTCTGTGTATTTTTGCCACCTCTTCTTAATACCTTCTGCTTCTTTTAGGCCCATACCATTTCTGTCCTTTATCAAGCCCATCTTTGAATGAAATGTTCCCTTGGTATCTCTAATTTTCTTGAGATCTCTAGTCTTTCCCATTCTGTTGTTTTCCTCTATTTCTTTGTATTTAACACTGAGGAAGGCTTTCTTATCTCTTCTTGCTATTCTTTGAATCTCTGCATTCAGAATCTTATATCTTTCCTTTTCTCCTTTGCTTTTCGCTTCTCTTCTTTCCATAGCTATTTGTAAGGCCTCCCCAGACAGCCGTTTTGCTTTTTTGAATTTCTGTTCCATGGGGATGGTCTTGACCCCTGTCTCCTGTACAATGTCATGAACCTCATTCCATAGTTCGAAAAGGCTAATGACATTATTAAAGACACCCATGTAAGCTAACTCAGGAAACACAATAGAGTTGGTTTAAAGTTTTACCCATAGCTTTAATGAGGGCTCAAACTAACCCTATGAAGAAGGGACTGTCTCTGTGACAGACTGTTTTTGTGCACAGATATTGTCATAGATTCTGAAGTCTTAAAATTAACTATGTGACTCAGCTTTTAGCTTTTCAACAGATACTACTGGGACATTAACTCCTGATCCAGCCTTTTAGTTAAACAGACTGCTGTTTGTGCCAGGAAATGAGATGGGCCTGAGAATCTAGGTGGGCTTGCTTCTGCTAACTCCAAAAGTCCTGAGTCTGCCATTTGACCCTAACGACAGCACCTTCCTGAACTCATTCCTATGCTGCATTCCACAATCAGTCTAATTGCTGGGTCTGTGGAGCACTCCCCACTTCATCAGTTGAAGACTCCCCATGGTGGGTTTTTCTGCTTCAAGGAAAGGACTTTCTTCAACTCTGTGATGACATCTAACAACCCTAAGATGGACTGATGTAACTATGGACATAATGTGACTTTTAATCTTGATTATGTTTTAACTTAGTTTAATGACTGTTTTGCCTTACATCTGTAACTGTAAAATGGGGTTTGTTTCTAATGGTCTGAAAGCTTTTAAGTTACAAATGGTTGTCCAGGCTCCTACGAGTGCCACAACCTCCTCCAGCAACTATTACTTGGGGCCCCTGGATCAAAGATGGTCACTATGAGGGTTAGGAGAATATGTTGTCTCGACAGTTTAGGCACCATGCCCCTCAACAGCAGAAAGTAGTTATGGAATGAAAATGACGCTCCTTTCCCTTAGCAACATAATTCCCCTAAAAGAAAATTCGGTGGGGGTTGGGGGGCAGGTGATGAGAGAGTCAATTCCTAGGCATGTTGATAAGAAGCCAGGGTCTCTGAGGAGGATAAAGGGGTCTGGGGCTCTCAAGGAGAAGATAGGGGTCTGGAATTCTCAAGGAGGAGGAAAGGACAAACATCTTGTTTTTCTTTATATTCCTTGGTCTTAGCCACATAAATTTTTTTTTTTTTTACTTTAAGCCCAGAACTGGTGATTACACAACAAACAACTCAATTGAAACTCTGTACTAGGGATTACATAACAACAATGTATATTCTGTACTGCTTGAGGACAGTTTCTCCTTCCTGAAAACCTTCTGACTAATCCCGATATCTTAGAATGTATATTATGGTAGTGGGTCTTTCTGTGCTAAAAACTTGGAGTTTCTCAGAGCCCCTCTAAAACACCACATTGGAGTTTCACTTTTACACACACACACACACACATATATATATACACATATATAATCTCCTACTGATTCTGCTTCTATGCAGAACCTTGATTAATACACTATTTTAAGACCCACTTCATTCATGAAGCATCTCTAGGTACATGTTTCACATGGATCTCTTTTGACTTTTACTTCCTTTCCCTTCTCCTGGCCCTTAACCTTCTGTTCTCTCTCTCTTTTAATTGTTCTCTAATTATAAGTGCAATAAAAATGACAAACATTTAGCTCAGTATCTGGCATATCAGATCAGATCAGTCGCTCAGTCGTGTCCGACTCTTTGAGACCCGATGAATCGCAGCACGCCAGGCCTCCCTGTAGCATATTGGGCACCTACTGACCTGGGGAGTTTCTCTTTCAGTATCCTATCATTTTGCCTTTTCATACTGTTTATGGGGTTCTCCAGGCAAGAATACTGAAGTGGTTTGCCATTCCCTTCTCCAGTGGACCACATTCTGTCAGATCTCTCCACCATGACCCGCCCATCTTGGGTTGCACCACGGGCATGGCTTAGTTTCATTGAGTTAGACAAGGCTGTGGTCCTAGTGTGATTAGATTGACTAGTTTTCTGTGAGTATGGTTTCAGTGTGTTTGCCCTTTGATGCCCTCTTGCATATAATAAGTGCTTAATAAATGAATATATGAATCAACTGCCTCAAATATACTAGGTATTTACTCTCTCAATATCAAGAACTGTTCAATTCCTTCAGCAGGTATTCAGTTGGCTACAACAGACAAGAACCTCACCCGGTTCACACATTTGTACCAGTTGCTTGGAACAAGTCATACGTTTGTGCCCTCTCAGACAAATACTCTGTTTTCCTTTATACCAGAATTGGATTGCAGGGTGGCTTTTTCCCTCTACCATTCCCAGCAGATTTGGGAGCATCTTATTTCAGCACGTAGATGAATTGCTACACTTCCAAAGAAGCCTGAGGCCCCCAGCAGTAACCATTTTTATTCCAAAGTATTTTTCTTCTTTTGATGATCATAGGATTAACAGAACATATAGAAAAGATTATCTTTTTATTAAAACCGCATTGTGTTTCTGATGAGACTACCACATAGTTTGAGAAATGGCAATGGAAGCTGAAACACCGGCTCTGTAGGACAATCTTTCTACTGAAAAGGCATTGTGGGGATTTGACAACAGTGGCAGCTCAGTGACAGCTGCTGGTTTCCCCCAAATGCGAGTGAACAAGAGCGGAAAGGCGGCCATCCCGACAAGCTACAGTTGTCATCTTTTTACTATTACTACTCTTATTTTATTTTATACTTGCAAAAATTTCTACAATTCAGATAAAAAAGGGCTGCCAATATTTCATGTATAAGATACAAATGAAAATATATACTGATAATATAACTAAAGATACATCTTAGAATGTTGAAGGATAAACTAAACAATGATTTTACAGCACAGTGAGGGTGTGGGGGTGGGTGGCCGAGAGGGCACAGGGAAGCTGCATCTGAGCGAGATGAGTCGGAAATCACTCCAGTGGCCGTGTTGCTGTGGTAATTCTGTATTTGCTCTCTAATGCATTGACTGTATTTGCCCTCTAATGCGTTGGAGAAGGAAATGGCAACTCACTCCAGTGTTCTTGCCTGGAGAATCCCAGGGACGGGGGAGCCTGGTGGGCTGCCATCTATGGGGTCGCACAGAGTTGGACACAACTGAAGTGACTTAGCAGCAGCAGCGTTGACTGTAATCCAGAAAGCTAAAGCCTTCTCCCTCTGCTTTCTGTCCTAGGTGAACTAGGGCAGCCAAGGCCATCTGGCACAGGAGGCTCTGAGTCTGAGAACTTGGGGCAGCTGGGCAGTAGTGGTGGAAGAGAGGGCAGAAGCCACGTTACTGTGCTCCCAGGCTGGAGTTGAAGAGGCCCTGGAGCCCTCAAAAGCTATTTAGCTTTCTATTGAGATATGGGAACTTTAGATGTGAGATACACTTGTGGAGTCTCTGGAATATTCATAGAGAGCATCCCTCTACAAAACCCCTTCTTCCCATTGATAGCTTATGGTGAACAGTGTCGGATTTGTGATCTCTGAAGAAGAAGGTTTAACTTCAGGACCAGGGACCAGGCTTGATCACTCAAGAGCTTTTGTATAGCAGAGTTTTATTAAAGTATAAAAAGGGACAAAAAGCATCAATTCGCTGGCGCTCAGGTTTCTTTATAGTCAAACTCTCACATCCATACATGATAGTTGGATGGCATAAATGACTCAATGGACATAAGTTTGAGTGAACTCCGGGAGTTGCTGATGGACAGGTAGGCCTGGCGTGCTGCAGTCCATGGGGTTGCAGGGAGTCGGAAACGACTGAGCAAATGAACTGAACTGAACTCTTTCTTCAGTCTTTCCCAGCATCAGGGTCTTTTCAAATGAGTCAGCTCTTCACTTCAGGTAGCCAAAGTATTGCAGTTTCAGCATCAGTCCTTCCAATGAATATTCAGGACTGATTTCCTTTAGGATGGACTGCTTGGATCTCCTGCAGTCTAAGGGACTCTCAAGAATCTTCTTCAACACCACAGTTCAAAAGCATCAATTCTTTGGCGCTCAGCTTTCTTTATAGTCAAACTCTCACATCCATACATGACTACTGGAAAAACCATAGCCTTGACTAGACAGACTTTGGTTGGCAAAGAAATGTCTCTGCTTTTTAATATGCTGTCTAGATTGGTCACAACTTTTCTTCCAAGGAGTAAATGTCTTTTTATATCTTGGCTGCAGTCACCATCAGCAGTGATTTTGGAGACCAAAAAAAATAAAATCTGCCAGTTTCTACTGTTTCTCCATTTATCTGCCATGACGTGATGGGACCAGATGCCATGATCTTAGTTTTCTGAATGTTGAACTTTAAGCTAACTTTTTCACTCTCCTTTTTCACTTTCATCAAAAGGCTCTTTAGTTCTTCTTAACTTTCTGCCATAAGGGTGGTGTCATCTGCACATCTGAGGTTATTGATATTTCTTCCACAATCTTGATTCCAGCTTGTGCTTCATCCAGCCCGGTGTTTCTCATGATGTACTCTGCATAGAAGTTAAATAAGCAGGGTGACAATATACAGCCTTGACGTACTCCTTTTCCTATTTGGAACCAGTCTGTTGTTTCATGTCCAGTTCCAACTGTTGCTTCCTGACCCGCATACAGATTTCTCAAGAAGCGGGTCAGGTCACCTGGTATTCCCATCACTTTAAGAATTTTCCACAGTTTGTGGTGATCCACACAGTCAAAGGCTTTGGCATAGTCAATAAAGCAGAAATAGATGTTTTTCTGGAACTCTCTTTCTTTTTCAATGATCCAGCAGATGTTGGCAATTTGATCTCTGGTTCCTCTGCCTTTTCTAAAACCAACTTGAACATCTAGAAGTTCATGGTTCACGTATTGTTGAAGCCTAGCTTGAAGAATTTTGAGCATTACTTTGCTAGTGTGTGAGATGAGTGCAATTGTGTGGTAGTTTGAGCATCCTTTGGCATTGCCTTTATTAGGGATTGGAATGATAACTGACCTTTTCCAGTCCTCTGGTCACTGCTGAGTTTTCCACATTTGCTGGCATATTGAGTGCAGCACTTTCACAGCATCATCTTTTAAGGATTTGAAATAGCTCAACTGGAATTCCATCACCTTCACTAGCTTTGTTCGTAGTGATGCTTTCTAAGGCCCACTTGACTTCACATTCGAGGATGTCTGGCTCTAGGTCAGTGATCATATCATCGTGATTATCTGGGTCATGAAGATCTTTTTTGTACAGTTCTTCTGTGCATTGTGGTCACCTCTACTTAATATCTGCTGCTTCTGTTTAGTCCATACCATTTATGTCCTTTATTGAACCCATCTTTGCATGAAGTTTTCCCTTGGTATCTCTAATTTTCTTGAAGAGATCTCTAGTCTTTCTCATTCTATTGTTTTCCTCTATTTCTTTACACTGATCATTGAGGAAGGCTTTCTTATATCTCCTTGCTGTTCTTTGGAACTCTGCATTCAAATGGGTCTGTCTTTCCTTTTCCCCTTTGCTTTTCACTTCTTTTCTTTTCACAGTTATTTATAAGGCCTCCTCAGACAGCCATTTTGCCTTTTTGTACTTCTTTTTATTGGAGATTACCTACTCCCTGTCTCCTGCACAATGTCATGAACCTCCGTCCATAGTTCATCAGGCAATCCGCCTATCAGGTCTAGTCCTTTAAATCTATTTCTCACTTCCACTGTATAATCATTAGGGATTTGATTTAGGTCATACCTGAGTGGTCTAGTGGTTTTCCCTACTTTCTTCAATTTAAGTCTGAATTTGGCAATAAGGAGTCCATTATCTGAGCCACACTCAGCTCCCGGTCTTGTTTTTGCTGACTGTATAGAGCTTCTCCATCTTTGGCTGCAAAGAATATAATCAATCTGATTTTGATGTTGGCCATCTGGTAATGTCCAGAGTCTTCTCTTGTGTTATTGGAAGAGAATGTTTGCTATGATCAGTGCATTCTCTTGGCAGAACTCTATTAGCCTTTGTCCTGCTTCATTCTGTACTCCAAGACCAACACAATACTATAAAGTAATTATCCTTCAATTAAAAATAAATAAAGTGTATATCAGAGTGTGTCCAAAGCAGCAATAATAGAAAAGTTGTATGGGACACTTGGAAACAGACAAAAAACACACCTCAGAACATCAGGTTACTCCCTCCCTGGTAACCATGTCCCATGGTGATCTCTCCAGGAAGGAAGAGGTGAGCTGACCCTGAGATGGAAAAAGTACATAGTATTTTGGAACTGTAGCTGAGACTAGCAGGCATTTCAAGATCAGGAACCTATTTTAGCTTAAATGCAGGCCTTATAATTTGTTCCACATATAAAATTGCCTTGTTTTGCTTTAAAATTTTAGCTACCTGTAACTACTTTATGAATTGAGAGGGATAAATTTGAAGGACACATTTTAAAATATTGCTTATTAAAGCTGAGTTTTTTGCCTGCTGTAAATCCTCTTTCCATTTAAATGGAAGCAAAAGCAGAGAAATCGCTTTCGTGATACTCTTATTTGTGTTTCTATGGAAACAGATTCTTGATTAGGAAATGGAAAGCTAAAGTACAAAACCTTATAAGCAGGCAGAGCATAACTGAGGGGTTTTGTTGGCCATATTTCATCCAATCCAAGGTAGCATAATGTTAAAGTAGCCCAGACTTACAAAAATGGGCCCTCATATTCCCAGTCTACCCAGTCTACCTATTTGATCTCTCATATTTTCCTGACTACACCCTAACCAAAGTCTGGCAATCACAAGACCCCACAGCCTTGCCTAAAAGACCCTTACTACTTGGTACAGCAGGTTTCATTGGATCTTGTTTTTTAATATTTCTCTTAATTAATTTCCAGAACATGATGCTTGCCCTAAGGTATATGTTTAAGAGCAAAGGAAACTTTTGGGAAATCACTGAAAGAATGCAGACTAAAAAGAAAAAATAAAACGAGAACCTGAATTTCAAAGAGTAAACAATAATTTGCTATAATTTTTGCTTTTACACCACAACCATCTCTTAATAGCTCACATTTGAATTAAAGGTGTCAAATCTATACTGTCCCTATTCTGTGAAGAAGTGCCATACAAAACCTACTAAAAACTTCCATTACACAAACCATGGTTTTGGCACACAATTACAATTAATTACACAATTATTATTTTCAAAACCTCAGTGCTATGGAAAGTGCTGATATATATATTTGCAGAACAAGACTAGAAAAATCTTAGTTTAAAATAAGTCCATGTAACTGTATAAAATGTTAAAAAACAATTCAACCAAAACAGAATAGCTTATATCAAAATCTATTATAAAACTTAAGACGGGTAGTATACTACCCAAAGCAATTTATAGATTAAATTCAATCCCTATCAAGCTACCAACAGTATTCTTCACAGAGCTAGAACAAATAATTTCACAATTTGTATGGAAATACAAAAAACCTCGAATAGCCAAAGCAATCTTGAGAAAGAAGAATGAAACTGGAGGACTCAACCTGCCTGACTTCAGGCTCTACTACAAAGCCACAGTCATCAAGACAGTATGGTACTGGCACAAAGACAGAAATATAGATCAATGGAACAAAATAGAAAGCCCAGAGATAAATCCACGAACCTATGGACACCTTATCTTTGACAAAGGAGGCAAGAATATACAATGGATTAAAGACAATCCCTTTAACAAGTGGTGCTGGGAAAACTGGTCAACCAGTTGTGAAAGAATGAAACTAGAACACTTTCTAACACCATACACAAAAATAAACTCAAAATGGATTAAAGATCTAAACATAAGACCAGAAACTATAAAGCTCCTAGAGGAGAACATAGGCAAAACACTCTCTGACATACATCACAGCAGGATCCTCTATGACCCACCTCCCAGAATATTGGAAATAAAAGCAAAAATAAACAAATGGGGCCTAATTAAAATTAAAAGCTTCTGCACAACAAAGGAAATTATAAGCAAGGTGAAAAGACAGCCTTCAGAATGGGAGAAAATAATAGCAAATGAAGCAACTGACAAACAACTAATCTCAAAAATATACAAGCAACTCCTACAGTTCAATTCCAGAAAAATAAATGACCCAATCAAAAAATGGGCCAAAGAACTAAATAGACATTTCTCCAAAGAAGACATACAGATGGCTAACAAACACATGAAAAGATGCTCAACATCACTCATTATCAGAGAAATGCAAATCAAAACCACAATGAGGTACCATTTCACGCCAGTCAGAATGGCTGCGATCCAAAAGTCTACAAGAAATAAATGCTGGAGAGGGTGTGGAGAAAAGGGAACCCTCTTACACTGTTGGTGGGAACGCAAACTAGTACAGCCACTATGGAGAACAGTGTGGAGATTCCTTTAAAAACTGGAAATAGAACTGCCATATGACCCAGCAATCCCACTGCTGGGCATACACACTGAGGACACCAGAATTGAAAGAGACACGTGTACCCCAATGTTCATCACAGCACTGTTTATAATAGCCAGGACATGGAAGCAACCTAGATGTCCATCAGCAGATGAATGGATAAGAAAGCTGTGGTACATATACACAATGGAGTATTACTCAGCTATTAAAAAGAATGCATTTGAATCAGTTCTAATGAGGTGGATGAAACTGGAGCCAATTATACAGAGTGAAGTAAGCCAGAAAGAAAAAACACCAATACAGTATACTAAGGCATATATATGGAATTTAGAAAGATGGTAGAAATAACCTTGTATACGAGACAGCAAAAGAGTCACTGATGTATAGAACAGTCTTTTGGACTCTGTGGGAGAGGGAGAGGGTGGGATGATTTGGGAGAATGGCATTGAAACATGTATAATATCATATATGAAACAAGGTTCGATGCACGATACTGGATGCTTGGGGCTGGTGCACTGGGATGACCCAGAGGGATGGTACCGGGAGGGAGGAGGGAAGAGGGTTCAGGATGGGGAACACGTGTATACCTGTGGCGGATTCATGTTGATATATGGCAAAACCAATAAAATATTGTAAAGTTGAAAAAAAAAAAAAACAAGACGGCAATGTTGATGTCATTCTCTTAGCTGTTTGGCATGAAAGATATGTGGTGTATCATATATAAACTCAGTACCTCTAAACTTCTGGATCAGCATAAGAATGAATTTGTATGCTAGTATACCCTGCCTAGGCTTCTCTGATAGCTCAGTTGGTAAACAAGCTGCCTGCAATGTAGGAGACCCCAGTTCGATTCCTGGGTCAGGAAGATCCACTGGAGAAGGGATAAGCTACCCACTCCAGTGTTCTTGGGCTTCCCTTGTAGCTCAGCTGGTAAAGAATTCAACTGCAATGCAGGAGACCTGGGTTTTGATCCTGGTGGGAAAGTCTACCCACTCCAGTATTCTGGCCTAGAGAATTCCATGGACTGTATAGTCCATGGGGTCACAAAGAGTTGGACATGACTGAGTGACTTTCACGTTTCATACACTGCCAAAAACCTCCCTGGTTTCTTTAGTTCCAAACACCCTATTATTACTATCTGCATACCAGAAATCTAAAGGCTAGCAATTAGGAGAAATTTGTCACAAAGAAGTTAGAATTTCTTTTAAGTGTAGTGTAACTATAAAGCTATAATATTACAGTATTGCTCAGGATAATAATCAAGGGAGAGGAAAGAAAAAAACAAAGAACGAAAGGAAGGAAGGAAGGAAGAGGGAAGGCAAGAGGAGAAGAGGAGGGAAAGAGGGGAAAAGAGAAAGAGAAGAGAGAAAGAAAGTATAAGAAAGAGAAGAAAGGCATGAAATAAGCTTAGAGAAGGAAATAAAGATAGGAAGGAAGGAAGAAATTTGGATATCACTGAGTCAATAATTGTTTTGAGATGGAGAAAAAGATAAATATAATCAAAAGCGAACACTAATCAATTCTCCTTTCATGCATCGACCATAGAAATAGTGTTGTTTAACATTACTAAAGAGCCAGATGCAAATAAGTGAGAAGAGACACATAAGAAAAGACTGAGAGAAAGGGAGAGGAGAGAAATCCCAATAATACATCAGTGTCTCTGCAACATACCCTGGTCACTTGTGTTTCTGCTGATGAGAAACAAATGGCATATACACCAGGCCTGTTGCAATAAGGTCTCTTTCGATGTTGGATATACTCACAGAGAATAAGATGAGTGCTATGGGTAAAAAATAAAAGAAGAAAAACTAATATAGTTGCACAATAAATGCCCATAAAAACATAATCATGTTAGCATTTAGGCCGTTTATATGGTTGTATATTTCAGATCATCTGTTAAACAAAATAACACAATGACACCCATTCATTTTGTGTCTCAGCTGTTGGGGAATAAGAATACTCACAGAGTAAAAGATATTAACTTGAAAAGATCTTTTGAAATTCATTATACAGCTTTTCTGAAGGGACAGCACTTCCTTCAGTTCAGCTCAGTAGCTCAGTCCTGTCCAACTCTTTGTGACCCCATGGACTGCAGCACACCAGGCTTCCCTGTCCATAGCCAACTCCTGGAGTTCACTCAAACTCATGCCCACTGAGTTGGTGATGCCATAAAATTAAATTAAGTATTTTTTAAAGCCTTGTAAAGCATTTTTTTAAAAAACTCAACGGTTTGATCAACAGATTATGTTTAAACCAGACTGAAGACTTAGTTGGTCTGACATGATAAATGGGGTGAGGGAAGACATCAATAAGATCAGAACATACATAGCCACAAGGAAATAGCATTGGTCTTTTGCAAACATGATTATAATAAATGTAAGATTTGACGCGTATACCTGTGGCGGATTCATTTTGATATTTGGCAAAACTAATACAATTATTTAAAGTTTAAAAATAAAATAAAATTTAATAAATAAATAAATAAATAAAACAAAATATAAAACAAAACACTAGCAGAGCTTTGAGATTTTGCTTTCCTTGTATCAACCCCAGCACCTGCTGCCTGTCCTCAGGCTCTTCACTGAGGAGTGCTGTAAGTATGGAACTCAAGGCAGTCCAAACAGGCAAGGGTTGGTTAAATTCCAGAAGAACAGGAGTCAGCAGAGGAATATGATTTTGAATTTTGTAAGATTGCTGTTGACAGTGCTTGGACTGGTATCCAAGTGAGAGTTGGACTATAAAGAAAGCTGAGAGCCAAAGAATTGATGCTTTTGAACTGTGGTGTTGGAGAAGACTCTTGAGAGTCCCTTGGACTGCAAGGAGATCCAACCAGTCCATCCTAAAGGAAATCAGTCTTGAATATTCATTGGAAGGACTGATGCTGAAGCTGAAACTCCAATACTTTGGCCACCTGAAGCGAAGAGCTGACTCATTTGAAAAGATCCCCATGCTGGGAAAGATTGAAGGCAGGAGGAGAAGGGGACAACAGAGAATGAAATGGCTGGTATGACTACTGGAAAAACCGTAGCTTTGACTAGATGGACCTTTGTCAGCAAAGTAATGTCTCTGCTTTTTTAATACTTCCTTAATCCTTCTTATTATTTGCATTACATTTCTTCATGTAAGAAAGATGACATAGTCATTACAAATTGCTGACCAGGTGTGCCAGGTAAATAAATGACTTGCTGCCAAAAAATAAAAACAAACACCTGAACTTTGCAAGACTAATAGATCATTGAAAGGTAACCAGAAAATCACATTGTAGGAAACCGGAGAGTATTTTCCATTTGGGGACGTGTAATACAACTGATTTCAGTCCAGTCCCATGTAGAATGATGTTGAAGCTATAGTTTTCTATGAAGCATTCTTTTATCTTCCCTGAGCTTTTTGCCACACAATCCCATAGTCATTTCTTGATTTCCTCCCAAAACTGGTCTGTGCTGTGTGCTTAGTCACTCAGTCATGTTTGACTCTTTCTGACCCTATGAACTGTAACCCACCAGGCTCCTCATTTATGGGGATTTTCCAGCCAAGAATACTGAAGTAGGTTGCCATGCCCTCCTCCAGAGGATCTTCCCAACCCAGGGATTGAACCCAGGTCTCCTGCATTGCAGGCAGATTCTTTACAGTCTGAGCTACCAGGGAAGCCCAAGAATACTGGAGTGGGTAACCTATCCCTTCTCCAGGGGAACTTCCTGACCCAGGAATTGAACCAGGATCTCCTCTACTGCAGTCAGATTCTTTACCAGCTGAGCTACCAGGGAAGCCCTAAACTGGTCTATTAGGTTGTATTGATGTCTTTTGAAAAGACAATTGATATCCTATTTCTCTACTCCCTTTTCTAAGGGGTCTAGATGTAGTAGTCGTATCCATGTGGACAAAGAGAGAATGATGTGTGTAGCATGGTACAGTTAGGGATAGGACAAACACGTGAATGACCAGGGAGCAAAGATACGTTCTGCTGAAGGAACCTAATGGGTTCAGGCATAGACCGGGTTGAGGGTTCTACTCTAGACTTGGAGAGATGGAAAAAGCAAAAGGATCAAGTGGGAGTTCTTTCAGGAAAAGGGCAGCAAAAGGTGAGGAAGTGTATTCTAAAACATCTTTTCTTTAGCCTAATTAAGTGTCACTTTGAAGGTAGAAAATAAAAAATTATACGGTGACTGTTACCTTTGTTGGAAACAGGTGATAAAAAGATTTTTGGTCAAATGCTTAAGTTTAACGAAATAATTGCTGTAAAGCAACAACTAACATTTCTGCTTGTTGCCCCTAACAAGCTAATTATTTGAGGATCTATTCTTCTTACCAAAATGAAGTACTCAGTGATAACTAATATTCATCAAGAATTTGGTAAATATAAGGGCAATATTCACCAGGGGAAGGTGATAAGTGTACAGTTTCCTTAATTTAATAAGGTTCTCAGCTCTAATCAACACGTGGGGAAATATATCTAGATAAGTCTTTTTACTAGTAAAAGAGGAAATGACCAAATCTTTTACTCAGCCACACTAATCAATATAAAAGGAAACTCACATAGATCAAAGAGAGAAGGAGAAAGCAGGACATGGAGCTGGGAAGTGTGAAGGACAGAATGAGGGGTGAAAAGAAAGGGGCCCTATTGACGTCACATTTATCAGACTACAGTCTACTAAAAAATGATCAACTCTACAGATGTTTGACAGTTTGTAGAAGTAGAGGTATACTCGAGTGTATGCAATATTTGTGAATTTGACCTAAAAGTTTGGAATTGGAGCACCAATTTAAATAAAGAGGTTTTTAAACTGTCTTGGTTCATGTTCCCCATAGCATCTCAGTAATCTTTCATTCCCTTCCTAACCAGGTCAAAAGAAATATCTAAGAGATCCAAATAGCTTAATAAGGTTTGTTTCCTAGTGTTTAAGAACTATGTAAAAAATAATACATATACCTTAAAAGGTAAAAGTAATCTTTTTTACTTCAGTCCCAGCCATCATTATATATAATGAGATGCAGGAGCTTGGTGGGTATTGTGCACTTCTCAGTACCTGGAATCACAGGGGGAACTAACATCCTGCTTTTCTGTTCCACATTAATTTTCATGCATCACTTGCCTTTTATCACAAAAACCACTAAACTCCAGCTTCACAAAGATATAATGTTATTGAAACACAATCAAATGTGGAACCATAAGTATCTCCTGTGGTGTCCACATGATGTTGCTGTAGTTCTCCCAAAACATTAAAGTATCCTGTAGTTCCCCTGTGAAAAGTCTGTGGCATCCCAAGGTGCACTGGTGCACAATTTGAGAACAATAGGAAAAATAATTCGTAGGCATACATGATAGAAACTGATGTACTAATAAATTAGATATATCAAATAGAAATGTGCTGCTGCTGTTTAATTGCTAAGTTGTGTCTGACTCTTTACCACCCCATGGACTGTAGCCTGCCAGGCTCCTCAGTCCATGGGATTTCCCAGGAAAGAATACTGGAGTGGGTTTCCATTTCCTGCTTCAGGGGATCTTCCTGATCCAGGGAGCAAACCTGCATCTCCTGCTTGGCAAGCAAATTCTTTACTACTGAGCCACTTGGGAGGCAAATAGAAGTGTAGAAATAGTATTTTACAACTAAATAGTATGAAGAAAAGTTTAGAAGATTAAAAATGCATGTTATGTTTGAAGAATGGTATTAAGAAAAAGAACAAAGATGTGTGTGATACCTCTTCTGTGTCAGGAATGGGGCCATGGATGTGAACAGGGCTCACATGATCACTGCCTTCATGTAAAGGAGATATAATGAAATAAGCAAGCAATTGCAATACAATGGAATAAGGATGAAGATGGGAGAAAAAAACAGGAAAGGATTTCTGAGCAATTGATGATGAAAAGTAAATCTTAAAGATTCACAGGAGTAAGCCAGGTGAAAGAGGGTCTGGAGAGTTCTTCAGATGTATGTACTCAACACACAGGTCTATTCAATCATTCATTCACTAAATATTTATTGAGCATTATTATTTATCAGATGTGTTCCAGGCTCTGGCGATACAGCTGAGAACACAACAAAATCACTGCTGTCCTGGAGCTGCATTATGGTTGGGGAAGACAGCTGATAATTAATATAGATTATGTCAGAGATTGAGAACTTCTAGGCAGAAAATTAAGACAGGAAAAAAGGATACAGAAAGAAGTTTTAATAGAGAGGTTCTGTAGGAGTGAGCCTTGAAGGGCTCAAATTGCTAAAAATCCTTCTGCGTCACCGGGCCTCAGAGTGGCAGAGCGGGGCTAAGGGCGGCTGGGAGTAAATGATAGGAGATGAGCCTGAAGACGGTGTACTAGGCAGTGGGGATGGACTTTTCTACTTTAAAAGTTACCAAAAAATGAGAGAGAGAGAGAGAGAGAAAGGAACAATATCAAAAAAGAATTTTAACCAAAAAATAATTTCATCAAAAAAAGGACTGCAAGTTAATTGATGGTAACATTAAATTCTTGCTTTATAAAGCAGTCTTTTATTTTCTGAAATGATATTTTTGGTTAGAATTCTTTTTTAATACTGCTGCCTTTTTACTTTCTTTCTTTTTTTTTTTTTTTTTTTTTTTTTTGTTCACAACTCAAAGTAGAAAAGATAAGTCACAAAAAAGTCTTAACAAATGTAAGAACACTGAAATCATACCAACTATATTTTATGATCACAGGAATACAACTAAAAATCAATGGTAGAGGTAAAACTGGAAATTTCATATACATGGAAATTCAACAATATAAATGTGAACAGCCATAGCATTTAAGAAAATCAAAAAGGGAATTAGAAAACACCTCTGATGTGCTTGTGGACCATGGAGGTAGAAATGAATAACAGATGGCTGGATATTTAGGCCTGAAATTTAGTATAACTTCATTGTTAAGTTAGTGCAACCATGCCATATACAAGCAAATTTTAGCTCATAGAGTTGTTAGTATAAAAATAATGATTTATAGTTTCTAGTTTTCGCAATTTTACCATCATTTTCTTAAGGGAAAGAGTGTTAAAACATAAATTTTACACTTTATTGTCCTACCATGCTGATACATCTCAAATTACAAGACAGTTCTAGGGGTGTGCTGGGCAGTTATGTGGTTACGACTCTGCACATCCATGCAAGGGAACTAAGATCTTGCATGCCCTGTGGCACGTTCAATAAATAAATAAGTATGTTTTTAAAAGACAGTCCTACAATAGGTGTGACAGTTTGAAGAATAACTCTATACTCTTTACAAAGCAGCCAGCATTCTTCTAACTGTCGACTTTCTGTAGGCAACATATCAGCTAATACACCTGAGTGTTCTTTGTCCTTTTGCCAACTGTTTGTGTGTTAGTTGCTCAGTCGTGCACAACTCTTTGCCACCCCATGGCCTGCAGCCCACCAGGTTCCTCTGTAGATGGGATTTTCCAGGCAACGATATTGGAATGGTTTGCCATTTCCTTTTCCAGGGGATCTTCCCGACACAAGGATCGAACACAGGTCTCCTGCGCTGCAGGCAGATTCTTTACGAACTGAGTTATCAAGGAAGCCTTCAATCAGTTCTCCAAACTGGTGCTTTAGTTGATCAAGTCACCAAAACAACATAAATAATTTCAAATGCCTCATCCTGTGTAGAGAGCAAGCCTTCTGTCCACATTCCTGTTGGGACTCAGACGCGATGAAACTTCTGGCCAAACTTCCATCTCTGGGAGAAGACTACAGCAGTCACACCCTCTTGCCTCTGCAGCCTGTTACTTATCTGAGAGGACAATGTCTGAGGTGAGGTTAGTTACTGTGTGCAAGAGAACAGACTTAGAAAAGTAGACTACTACAACTGATGAAATAATGATGTATGGCTTTGTAGGACTTATTTCTTTATTTTACTTTGTGAACCCTAGCTCTTCCTTGTTCTCAGCTTGGGTCTTACCAGCTATAATATGCTGCATGGAGCTCAGTTTTCCTGCTGACAACCCTAGATGCCTAAGTTAGTAGAAGGGTGAGGAGGCCGGCTGTCATCAGTCACTGAATGTTTGGATCTTCCCAGGCTGTAGGATAATGAGACTGTTTTGAAAATGAATCCACTTAAGGTTAAAAACTTACGAAATCCTTATTGCTAAATTCAGACTTAAATTGAAGAAAGTGGGGAAAACAACTAGACCATCAGATATGACCTAAATCAAATCCCTTATGATTATACAGTGGAAGTGAGAAATAGATTTAAGGAACTAGATCTGATAGAAAGAGTGCCTGATGAACTATGGACAGAGATTCGTGACATTGTACAGGAGACAGGGATCAAGACCATCCCCATGGAAAAGGAATGCAAGAAAGCAAAATGGCTGTTTGAGGAGGCCTTACAAATAGCTGTGAAAAGAAGAGAAGTGAAAAGCAAGGGAGAAAAGGAAAGATACAAGCATCTGAATGCAGAGTTCCAAAGAATAGCAAGAAGAGATAAGAAAGCCTTCCTCAGCAATCAATGCAAAGAAATAGAGGAAAACAACAGAATGGGAAAGACTAGAGATCCCTTCAAGAAAATCAGAGATACCAAAGGAACATTTCATGCAAAGATGGGCTCGAAATAGGACAGAAATGGTATGGACCTAAAAGAAGCAGAAGCTATTAAGAAGAAGTGGCAAGAATACACAGAAGAACTGTACAAAAAAGATCTTCTAGACCCAGATAATCACAATGGTGTGATCACTCACTTAGCCAGACATCCTGGAATGTGAAGTCAAGTGGGCCTTAGAAAGCATCACTAAAAACAAACCTAGTGGAGGTGATGAAATTCCAGTTGACCTATTTCAAATCCTGAAAGATGATGCTATGAAAGTGCTGCACTCAATATGCCAGCAAATTTGGAAAACTCAGCAGTGGCCACAGGACTGGAAAAGGTCAGTTTTCATTCCAATCCCAAAGAAAGGCAATGCCAAAGGATGCTCAAACTACCACATAATTGCACTCATCTCACACACTAGTAAAGTAATGCTCAAAATTCTCCAAGCCAGGCTTCAGCAATAAGTGAACCATGAACTTCCTGATGTTCAAACTGGTTTTAGAAAAGGCAGAGGAGCCAGAGATCCAATTGCCAACATCTGCTGGATCATCAAAAAAGCAAGAGACTCCCAGAAAAACATCTATTTCTGCTTTATTGACTATGCCAAAGCCATTGACTTTGTGGATCACAATCAACTGTGGAAAATTCTGAAAGAGATGGGAATACCAGACCACCTGACCTGCCTCTTGAGAAACCTATATGGAGGTCAAGAAGCAACAGTTAGAACTGGACATGGAACAACAGACTGGTTCCAAATAGAAAAAGGAATACATCAAGGCTGTATATTGTCACCCTGTTTATTTAACTTCTATGCAGAGTACATCATGAGAAATGCTGGGCTGGAGGAAGCACAAGCTGGAATCAAGATTGCCAGGAGAAATATCAATAACCTCAGATATGCAGGTGACATCACCCTTATGACAGAAAGTGAAGAGGAACTAAAAAGCATCTTGAAGAAAGTGAAAGAGGAGAGTGAAAAAGTGAAAAGTGAAAAAGTTGGCCTCAGAAAACTAAGGTCATGGCATCTGGTCCCATCACTTCATGGGAAATAGATGGGGAAACAGTGGAAACAGTGTCAGTTTTATTTTGGGGGGCTCCAAAATCACTGCAGATGGTGATTGCAGCCATGAAATTAAAAGACGCTTACTCCTTGGAAGGAAAGTTATGACCAACCTAGATAGAATATTAAAAAGCAGAAATATTACTTTGCCAACCAAGGTCCGTCTAGTCAAGGCTGTGGTTTTTCCAGTGGTCATGTATGGATGTGAGAGTTGGGCTGTGAAGAAAGTTGAACACCGAAGAATTGATGCTTTTGAACTGTGATGTTGGAGAAGACTTGAGAGTCCCTTGGACTGCAAGGGGATCTAACCAGTCCATCCTAAAGGAGACCAGTCCTGGGTGTTCATTGGAAGGACTGATATTGAAGCTGAAACTCCCATACTTTGGCCACCTGATGCGAAGAGTTGACTCATTGGAAAAGACCCTGATGCTGGGAGGGATTGGGGGCAGGAAGAGAAGGGGACGACAGAGGATGAGATGGCTGGATGGCATCACCGACTCGATGGACATGAGTTTGAGTGAACTCCAGGAGTTGGTGATGGACAAGGAGGCATGGCATACTTCAATTCATGGGGTCGCAAAGAGTAGGACATGATTGAGCCACTGAACTGAACTGAAGGTTAAAAAAAATTGTATTTTCTTCTATGTTTCCCTTCTCCTTTCAAATATTTCACATTTTAGGAGAGTAAAACCAACTTCCTGCCCAACCAAATCCTGCCCGTTTCACTGGGCCAGCTGGCCTGCCCTTCCAATGTCTTTTCAGCGAGTCCCCACATCCTCATCAGCCTGTCACCCTCCACTCCAGCAGAGCTTACTGACTACCTCTCCCCACTGGCACTTGTTCACAGCAATAACAATAATTTCTTTTCTGAACAGCTTTGTTGGGAGTCTTACCACATTAGGGGATAGACATGAAGATTATTTTTTTCAAAGAGTAACTGTGCTCTGCTCACCTCCCAGCCTCCCACCACATAGCAGACCCTATTGTGATGTCCCAATTTGCTTCCTTAAATTTGTCACTTTCTTTTTCATACTGACTATTGTCTTTTACTTACTAAGGCTTAATCCTGATGATGTTTAAACTTAATCTCATACACGAATTCATCTGTCTCCAAAATCCCCTCCTCCTTCACCTTACCCATGAAGGACTAAATTGGAGTGGACAGGAGAGGTGTGGAAATACTTGCTCTTATGAAAGAGCCCCTTTCTTTCTCACATAGATTCCCCTGGTTCTGGGGAAAAGAGTGGGAAAAGCCATCATCTTTCATGGTAGATGACTTCTTTGGATTGACTATCTTTTTCTTCATGAGTCATAAACAATCATGTTAATGGTGGTGGCTCTTGTTCTGTTGATAATCACACTGATAATCACACTGGATTATTGTTTCCAGGTCCACATGGTGAGTGGAAGCCCAGAAGACCTGTTGAGATGCAACTGATTCCTACAAAAACTACTCTTAGTGGTCACTTGCAGAGTCCAGCTACATTTTCAAGCTGGTAGAATCAGTCTCCCTATCCCTCTAGCATTTGCCACTTCTCCACACTGTGTTGGTCTCAATGAACCTACATCCTGGTCTCGTTCATTTCTTAGTACCCTAATTCTCAGGCTGTGGAAGCAGCTCCACAGTCTGCACTATTTGTGAAATTTAAGGGGGTAATCTCTGCCTGACCACACTGCTCTTTCTGCAGTTCTGGGAGTCCATGAACAAGTCAACAAGACTTATTCCTAAGTATTTTATGCTTTTTGTTGCAATGGTAAATGGGATTGTTCCCTTAATTTCTCTTTCTGATTTTTCATTGTTAGTGCATAGGAATGTGAGGGATTTCTGTGTATTAATTTCATATTCTACAACTTTACTATATTCATTGATTAGCCCTAGTAATTTTCTGGTAGCATCTTTAGAGTTTTCTATGTAGAGAATCATGTCATCTGCAAACAAACAAGAGACCTACCTCAAACCTAGGGATACATAAAGACTGAAAGTGAGGGCCTGGAAAGAGATATTCCATGCAAATGGAGACCAAAAGAAAGCAGGAATAGCAATACTCATATGAGATAAAATAGACTTAAAAATAAAGACTCTTATGAGAGACAAAGAAGACACTGCATAATGATCAAGGGATCAATCCATGAAAAAGGCATAACAACTATTAATATATATGCATCCAACATAGGAGCACCTCAATACATAAAGCAAATGCTAACAACTATTAAAGAGGAAATAGAAGCAATATAATAATAGTGGGAGAATTTAATACCTCACGTATACCAATGGACAGATCATTCAGACAAGAAATAAACAAAGAAATGCAAACTTTAAATAATACATTGGACCAGTTGGACTTAATTGATGTCTATAGGGTATTTCATCCAAAAAAAAAAAAAAAAGAAAGAAAATTAGATTTCACTTTTCTCTCAAGCGCACATGGAACATTCTCCAGGATAGATCACATCCCGGGTCTGAAATCTAGCCTTGGTAAATTTTAAAATATTGAAATCATTTTAACCATCTTTTCTGATCACATTGCTATAAAATCTTATCAGCTACAGGAAAAAAAAAAAAACTGTGAAAAACACAGACAAATGGAGGCTAAGCAATATGCTTCTGAATAACCAACAGAGAGTCGGACACGACTGAGCGACTGAACTGAACTGAACACTGAATGAATCAAAAAAGATATCAAAATATACCTAAATGCAAATGACAATGGAAACATGGCAACCCAAAACCTATGGGATAAAGTAAAAACAGGGCTAAGAGGGAAGTTCATAGCAATACAAAACCTACCTCAAGAAACAAGAAAGACATCAAATAAAGAGCCTAAACTTAAACCTAAAACAACTAGAAAAAGAACAAAAAAGCTCCCACGTTAGAAGGAAGAAATCATAAATATCAGAGCAGAAATAAATGAAAAAGAAATGGAGACTAGAGCAAAGATCAATAAAACTAAAAGCCGGTTCTTTGAGAAGATAAACAAAATGTTACAATCATCAAGGAAAAAAAAAGAAGACTCAAATCAGTGAAAGCTGTGGTACATATACACAATGGAGTATTACTCAGCCATTAAAAAGAATACATTTGAATCAGTTCTAATGAGGTGGATGAAACTGGAACCTATTATACAGAGTGAAGTAAGCCAGAAAGAAAAACACCACTACAGTATACTAACACATATATATGGAATTTAGAAAGATGGTAACAATAACCCTGTGTACGAGACAGCAAAAGAGACACTGATGTATAGATCAGTCTTGTGGACTCTGTGGGAGAGGGAGAGGGTGAGGAGATTTGGGAGAATGCCATTGAAACATGTGTAATATCATGTATGAGACGAGTCGCCAGTCCAGGTTCAATGCACGATGCTGGATGCTTGGGGCTGGTGCCCTGGGACGGCCCAGAGGGAGGGTATGGGGAGGGAGGAGGGAGGAGGGTTCAGGATGGGGAGCACGGGTATACCTGTGGTGGATTCATTTCAATGTTGGGCAAAACTAATACAATACTGTAAAGTTTAAAAATAAAATAAAATTTAAAAAAAAAAAGAAATGAAAAAAGAGAAGTTACAACAGACAACACAGAAATACAAAGAATCATAAAAGACTACTATGAGCAACTATATGCCAATAAAATGGACAACTTGGAAGAAATGGACAAACATTTAGAAAAGTATACCCTTTCTAAAATGACCAGAAAGAAATAGAAAATATGAACAAACCAATCACAAGCAAACAAATTGAAACTGTAATCAAAAATCTTCCAACAAATAAAAGCCCAGGATCAGATTGCTTCACAGGTTAATTCTACAAAAAATTTAGAGAAGAGCTAAAACATATCCTGCTCAAATTCTTCCAGAAAATTGCAGAGGGAGGAAAACTCCCAAACTCATTCTACAAGAATGCTATCACCCTGATACCAAAACCATCCAAAGATGCATACAAAAAAAAGAGAAAATTACAGGCTAATACCACTGATGGACATAGATGCAAAATCTTCAACAAAACTCTAGCAAACAGAATCCAAGAACACATTAAAAAGATCATACATCATGATCAAATGGGCTTTATTCCAGGGATGCAAAAATTCTTCAATATATGCAAATCAATCAATGTGATAAACTATATTAACAAATTGAAAGATTAAAAACCATATGATCATTTCAATAGATGCAGAGAAAGCCTTTGACAAAACTCAACACCCATTTATGATAAAAACTCTCCAGAAAGTAGGCACAGAAGGAACATACCACAACATAATAACGGCCTTATACAACAAATCTACAGCAAACGTTATCCTCAACTGCAAAAAACTGAAAGCATTTCCTCTAAAACCAGGAACAAGTGTGCCCACTCTCACCAATATTATTCAACATAGTTTTGGGAGCCCTAGCCACAGCAATCAGAGAAGAAAAGGAAATAATAGGAATACAAATTGGAAAAGAAATAAAACTCTCACTGTTTGCAGATGGGATTCTATGTATACTATTTAATTGAATCAAATTCAAGCAAATTCCTGTCAGGAACAATAGAAATACAACTACATTTCCCTGAGGTGAGAATTTCTCTCTTACAAGATACAAACACACTTTACAAATACATTTTAATTCAAGCTCCTAACTTTCCCTATCCTCCCAGTGTTTCTGACTGTGAAATCATATGCTTTCTAACAGAAATAGCAACAGAAATTAACTGCACTCACGGTACTTACTAGAGGAGATAACCCCAAATTCACAGTCACTGAATATTTCTCAGAAGCTTAGTTAGGAGAAATAATATTTATGGGGAGTTTCCTATTTATATAATAGAGTGAAATCCATTCTTTATTAATTTTATTTTCCTCAAAAGGTAAGATCTTATTGTCTTATATTACATTATGCCATATTTTTATATGAATAAATAACTTTAGTTTGTTTGCCTAATAAAATAAAAGCTTCTACCCAGGTTACTTGACAAATTCTAGAGGGGTTTACACAGTCCACCAAAGCTACTCTTGTTTTGAGCCTGAATTACCAAACTTTCATAAAAACAAATAAAAGCCCATTCATGGGAATGAAAAAAATTCAAATCTGCCCATACCCAACAACATCATCACTCAGTTTTGTATGTATCACAGTGAACTAAGTAAATAGAAAAGAATTTATTTAAATCTTTTTTTTTTAATTTGTAAATAGGAGAATTGAAATCTCATTCTGTGAAGCATTATGTGTCAAATTATTTCCCATTACTCTGGTTGTTTGTCTCCTATGCTAGAAAGGTGTGACTGCAGCAAACAGTTATAATAAGAAATTGATCCTCTTCTAATATTATCTAGAAAATGTTTTATGTTGCTAAAAAACAATTGAAAAGAGCATCTATAGGAGTGTTCACAATACTTCATTTTAAGAGTTGACTGATTTTAAAAGAAATGTCCACTTGTTCATTGTATACATAAATATTTAATGACACCTGCATTGTGCCAAACACTGTGACACCCAATTCCTGGAAAAGACTTTTGCTTTTAGTGGACCTCAGTGCCTTCTAATATACTGCTTTCTTCTTTGTGTTTGTATTGCAGCCTTTCATCCTGTTGACTCATTTTTAATTTAAAAGCTTGCTTCTTACTTTCTGTCGTTTTTAACTTGACAGATTTTATTTACCTGGACTCCAAAACCATTGTGGATGGTGACTGCAGTCATGAAATTAAAAGACTCTTGCTCCTTGGAAGAAAAGTTGTGACAAACTAGACAGCATTTTAAAAAGTGGAGACATCACTTTGCCAACAAAGGTCCATGTAGTCAAAGCTATGGTTTTTCCAGTAGTGCGTACAGATGTGAGAGTTGGACAATAAAGAAGGCAGAGCACTGAAGAACTGATGCTTTCAAATTGTGGTGCTGGAGAAGACTCTTGAGAATCTCTTAGATAGCAAGAAGATCAAACCAGTCAATCCTAAAGGATCAATCCTGAATATTCATTGGAAGTACTGATACTGAAGCTGAAGTTCCAATTCTTTATCTGATGTGAAGAGCCAACTCATTGGAAAAGACCCTGATGCTGGGAAAGATTGAGGGGAGGAGGAGAAGGGGTGAGATGATTGGATGGCATTATCAATTAAATGAACATGAATCTGAACAAACTCCAGGAAACAGTGAAGGACAGGGAAGCCTGGCATACTGCAATTTATGGGGTTGCAGAGTCAGACACAATTTAGTGTCTGAACAACAACATAATACACACAGAAGTATGTACAACTCACAAAAGTACATATTTATGAATTTTCAAAAAGTGGACCCATCCGTCATGCCAATACTCAAATCAAGAAATAGAATCTCATTCCTTCTAAAAAATTGCAATCAAAAGGACATGACATAAAATTCATTTTCCCAGTTTTCAAGTGTATAACTCAGTAATTTTCAGTATATTTGCAATGTTGTATAACCATTACCACTAATTCCAGAACATTTCCATCTCCCTAAAAAGAAACCCCATACTTTTCAATACCCTCTTCTCCCTGCTGCTGCTAAGTCACTTCAGTGGTGTCCGACTCTGTGCGACCCCAGAGAAGGCAGCCCACCAGGCTCCCCCGTCCCTGGGATTCTCCAGGCAATAACACTGGAGTGGGCTGCCATTTCCTTCTCCAATGCATGAAAGTGAAAAGTGAAAGGGAAGTCGCTCAGTCGTGTCCGACTCTTAGCGACCCCATGGACTGCAGCCTACCAGGCTCCTCCATCCATGGGATTTTCCAGGCAAGAGTACTGGAGTGGGATGCCATTGCCTTCTCTGACCCTCTTCTCCCTACCACTCCGTAATGGGGAAACTACTAATCTACATTCTGTCTCGATGATTTGACAATTCTGAACATTTCTATAAATGAAATGATAGAATATGTGACCTTCTATATATGAATTCTTCCACTGAGCATTGTTTTCAAGCTTCATCCACATTGAAGCAGTACTTCATTTCCTTTTTTATGACTGAATAATATTCCATTATATGGATATACCACATTTTCTTTATTTCTATTGTTCTGACCATCACCACTATCCATCTCCAGAACTTTTTTCACCTTCTAAAACTAAATTTCATATCCACTAAACAATAATTCCCCATTTTCTTCCCCCCCAGTCACTGGCAACCACCATTCTACTTTTAAGCTCTATGGATTTGACTGTTCTGGGTACCTCAAGTAAGTAAAAAAAAAAAAAAGAAATAGAATCTTACCAACAGCCTTGACGTTCACTTCATGCTCCTCCCTCTCACCACCCTTCTCTCCAAGGATAATCATTTATCCTCACCACTACCAATATGTCAGTTTGACATTTTTTGTGTTTTACATAAGTGCAATCATATTCCCTTGCTTTATTTGCTCAACATTCTATTTGAGAAATTCATCCAGTGATGTGATGGTAGAGTTTTAACAAGTGAATGATTTCAAGCTATCGTCTTGAGTCATTGATCACAGAGTTGGGAAGTTTGTTGGCATCAGGCAGCTTCTTACGCAATACTGAATTCATCTATATTGTTGCAATTTCATTCTCATGATTACAATGCCCCGAGTTTTATCATATTTAACTTTATGTACCAATGTATATTGTCTCAGAAAAGCTCAGATCTCACAAGTTCATATGTGAGTTGATTAGCTAGCTGTTGTTTTTTCTTGTTGCATTTTTCTATCTTTCTTACACATAAATGAAGGCAGATCTGGAACATTTTCCAGAATATTTGGGGAAGTTTATTTTCCACAATTTTATAAACTAAATTCAGTTGTTCCATAATCACAGCTCCCACTTTTCACTGGGTCTTACAAATACATTCTCACATTAAACAATTAATTTAAAGTTCAATATTTTTTAAGTGTGCCTAAAGTTATGACCAACCTAGATAGCATATTGAAAAGCAGAGACATTACTTTGCCAACAAAGGTCCATCTAGTCAAGGCTATGGTTTTTCCAGTGGTCATGTATGGATGTGAGAGTTGGACTGTGAAGAAAGCTGAGCACCGAAGAATTGATGCTTTTGAACTGTGGTGTTGGAGAAGACTCTTAAGAGTCCCTTGGACTGCAAGGAGATCCAACCAGTCCATTCTAAAGAAGATCAGTCCTGGATGTTCTTTGGAAGGACTGATGCTGAAGCTGAAACTCCAGTACTTTAGCCACCTCATGGGAAGAGTTGACTCATTGGAAAAGACTCTGATGCTAGGAGGGATTGGGGGCAGGAAGAGAAGGGGACGACAGAGGATGAGATGGCTGGATGGCATCACTGACTCGATGGACGTGAGTCTGAGTGAACTCCAGGAGTTGGTGATGGACAGGGAGGCCTGGCGTGCTCTGACTCATGGGGTAGCAAAGAGTCAGACACGACTGAGTGAATTAACTGAACTGAAAGAAGAACAATTTGAATTTTAAGTTCTGATTCTCACCAGTGTCTTTATACTGTGAGCTTTATATACTCAGATTAAACTTTGCTAGGTTTATAATTAAGTCTATTCTATTTTTGAAGGGAAACATTTTATTTCTTACAAATTAGAGGATTATTAAAGATAAGCATGAATAAATAATTTTACTTCTGCAACTTTGTTTTTGAAACATCCATTTTTGATAGTGTACACTGTTCTTTGTATAAAGATCTGTTGGATAAATTTCTTTCTGGATTGTACTAATTGTATCTCTCCCATTTTGTGCTGACTCCCAAAATCTTTGGGACAAATCAGTGGCCCACTTCATATTAATAAACAGGAACTTGCAGCATACAGTTTGTATTCAAACTTCACTGCTGTCTCCATTATGTCTTCTTTATTCTGATTTTCCTCTGTGCCTCCCTTTTCCTTCATGCAGTTATTTAATTTTTTGATCATGTATTGTCAAGTAAGTTAAGCAGTCTATATTAATTCTCTGCTGCTATGTGGTAAATCACCCCAAAACTTTGTAGCTCAGAGCAAGTAAACTATTTTTTTAATATATTTTCTGTGGCTCAAGAATCTGGGACATGCTGATGGTTCTGACCCAGTGTCCACATGTCAACTAAGACTGCAGACAGCTGAGATTCCATCAGGACTGGAGGTTCCACATCCAAGAGGAGGCCTCAGCATCTCACCACATGGACTTCTTCATGGGCTGCTTATAACATAGCAGTTAGATTTCCCCAGAGGAAGAGGGAGCGAGGGGGAACAAAAACCTAAAATAGAAGCTCCAGTCTTTTAAATTTTGTTTTGGAGATGACACATGATCTTTTATGTGTGCTGTGCAAGATCAATGTGAGAAGGAGGTATAGAGAGACATGAGTAGCAGGAAGTGGGTTCCTTGGTCTTGGAGGCTGATGGCCCTGCCTCCAAATATTCACTGAAACAAGGTCCCTATACGAAAGTGTCAAATATGGAGGTGGGAGGAGACAGAAACTTTGTATAACTTCCTTTTAAATGCAATTTTATGTCCATTCATGACTTATCTTACAGACTAAAGGTTTCTAAGACAACACAGACACCATATTTAGGTGAGGGGGGAGAGAGGAGTAATGAAAAAAAGAAAGACTAACATTTGGAATTTTAACTGGTTTCAGCAAACTGAAGTTGTTAAAAACAAAAAGAATACTATTGAAAATAATTTTTGTTATTTTATCCAGAAAAATTGCACTGTAAGTGTGTATTAACTAGGATAATTTTGGTTTCAAGTACCAGAAAATCCAACACAAATTATCTTAAGGAAAAAAAATAGACATATATACTGACCCATGTAACTGAACAGTTTTGGTGACTGGCAAGGCATGATGTTGGCTTCAAGTAGAGCTGGATACAGGTTTAATTTCTCCCTTTCTCTTGGAGATTTACACACCTTAGCTGCAAGGAAACCTAGAACAGAGGATATCTGGTATTTTCATCTTCAGTAGTGGAGACACACCTGCGTTATAATTGGAGAGATCCTTGAGCAGAAAGGATAAGTAACCATAAGCTGCTATATAGGGGCTACCATAAATAATGAATTTGGAACACTTCCATTTTGAAGCACTGTTGGTTGGGTGACCAAACATTCATTCCAACCGTTTTCTCCTGTGTTCCTCTCTACCACTGAGATCCTGGAAAAAATCATCTCTTTCCTGGTTTCTCATGTAGGCAAGCGTGGGCAATGAAGCATAGCTTCAGGAAAGAGGTAAAAAGAGGAAAGAGAGCTTCTGACCTTCAGCTCTTCTTCCACCTTGTGCACACCCATCACTGACATTCCATCTGGAGCAGTAGATCCCATTTTGGCACCAGGAGAAAGAAAATGTGTGACTTAAGGGCAGCAAAGGTAAGAAAGACAAATCTGTGTCCTTGGTGATGCTGACAAGCAGTTGAACCAACACTATCCACCAAAAACCACCTTCAGATTGTTATGAGAGGTAAACACAGTCCTATTCAGCTAAGCCATCATTAAGGCAGAGTTAAGGTAAAAGTAAGTAAAAGTAAAAAGTCACTCAGTCGTGTCCGACTCTTTGCGACCCCGTGGACTATAGCCTATCAGGCTTCTCTGTCCATGGGATTCTCCAGGTAAGGATACTGGAGTGGGTTGCCATTTCCTTCTCCAGGGTAGAAGTTACTGCTGCTGCTAAGTCACTTCAGTCATGTCCAACTGTGTGTGACCCCATAGACGGCAGCCCACCAGGCTCCTCCGTTCCTGGGATTCTCCAGGTAAGAACATTGGAGTGGGTTGCCATTTCCTTCTCCAATGCCTGAAAGTGAAAAGTGAAAGTGAAGTTGCTCAGTCATGTCTGACTCTTAGAGACCCCATGGACTGCAGCCTACCAGGCCCCTCCATCCATGGGATTTTCCAGGCAAGAGTACTGGAGTGGGGTGTCATTGCCTTCTCCAAAGTTAAGGTAACTTATAGCCAAACATGTACAACAACTAAAACAAGTAGTGTCTCCAAAAGGAGACTAAAGAACCATAAAACTGAGTCAAAGCAGCAGCATAGGGGTGAAGCCCTAAGCGGTGGTTAGCCCTGAGTTGTGAGCCAGTCCACCACGTCCATCTCAGCCTCAGGCTCAAAGTTGCTGTCCAAAGAGCAAAAGCCCTGTGACTCAGGGAAAAATAGGGGTGGGGGGATCCACACCCAGCAATCCTGGGAGCTGTGTCAGTGCTGGAAGTGCAGTCACTGAAAGCAATAGTGTGACAGGTAGAGAGCTAGGAGATAGAGAGCTTGCAAAATGCCTTGGCAGTCACTCTGGGATGAGCTGGAAGGGGTGAGTTGATTAAGGACCAGTGATCAGGATGAGCCTGTGAAGCATCCTTTCATCATCTTGTTCCCAAACATATACTCAGGCAAGTGTATCCTGGGGAGTACTTATTACAGGAAAGGAATAAAGGAATCTGAAACGCTGGTGCCTTCAAGCAGGGCTGGCTATCTAGATGCCATGAAGTGAAGCCAATCATGACTTAGCAGAAAAGTACCTTTATAAAATTATGAAACTAAATGTCTGCAAAGTATAAGTGGTTACCAAAATGGTATTTAAAACCCTGATATGACCTTGCAACCAAATAGAGCCTTCACAGAGCACTGAGCAGTGGGTCTCATTTTAAGAAAAGATATGAGGGTTTGGAGGCAGACACAAGAAAAACAAGAAAGATAACCAGGTTTGTAGAATATCTAATATTTTTTTAAAGGGTGAAAGAGTTGTCCCTAGAGAAAAAAAGAAGCCCATAATACGATTTTAACAATCATCTCTAAGCTTATGACATGCTATTGTAATAAAATCAGAATGATATTCAATTCCATATCTTTTCCTTGGGAATCAGGTCTTCAAAATAACATAATGTTGTTGATTTGCTTCCTCAGAAAATATATTCTCTCATTCATTGGAAAAAAATGACTCACCAAGATGTAATGAAAGCTTCTCATCTCACCTACCAGAAAGTTTCTAAGAAACTGGTCCTGTGTTTCTAAGTACTCTGACCTTACTACAGAAGAAAGGGTCATCGTGTTTTGAGCATTTTGCTTGCTTGAGGATAGAAATCTGAAGTGTGAAAACAGAAAGTGGCTGGAATGGAAACTAGGAGATAGGAGCATACCTGATACCATTCCCAACTCATCTCACAGCAGACCCAAGGGCTAGAATTCATGAGCCTGAAAGGGACACCTCAGAAAGGTCCAGAAGCCCCACAGAGTTAACTCCAGGACTGAGGTGACCTGGTGACAGTTCAGCAGATCCCCACTGGCCTAGAACTGACTACCTGCCCAAACCTCAGAATCCCTCCTGGGGATCTGCTAACCATGTGCTGAGTGGGACAGGTCGCCCTCAGGTTTGAGTCCACACGCACCTAGAACTTAGCCTCCCCTAAGGTCTCGTGCCCACCACAGTCCAGGGAGATGGCTCAGAGGGACTTACCAGATGGAGTTGGGGTGTTTCCCATACGTGACTTTGTAGTTGGACTAGGACACTGAAAGCTGGGAACAAGGGGAAGAGAACACCCTTGAGACAGAGTGAAAGAGGAACCCCTGTTTAAAGGTAACTTGTGAACTTGGGTTAAACATAAACAAATTTCTAACACTGAGCACACACACTGGAATGACTCACAAAGATGCAAGTTACTATTTTCAGAAACTCTTTAAAACAGATTGCAGGTGGTTCAGTGGGTAAAGAATCTGCCTGCAATGCAGGAGACATTGGATACATGGGTTTAATCCCTGGGTTGGGAAGGCTCCTTGGAGGAGAGCAAGGCAATCCACTCCAGTATTCTTGCCTAGAATGGACAGAGGAGCCTGGCAGGCTACAATCCATGAGGCTGCAAAAGAGTCAGACATGACTGAAGCAACTGAGAATACCCTACTTGGCAGATAAATATCCTAGATGGTTTCTCTCACGTTTTTTCCCTCATAGTTTCTTATTTAAGCCAAAATAAAAAGTATTGTATATTTATATTTCACTTCCTTTCAAAGAAGATCTCTGGTGACTCATAGGAATATATATAACATTATAAAGCATAGGAATACAAAGAACCTACAATGAAAGAAATAGTCGAGCAGCATGATAAGAAAAAGTTATTATAAAACAATAAAAAAGTAAGGAAATAGAGAGATTGACCTTTGCTCTGCTGGGAGAGTAAATCATGCCAACACAGATAGCAGGTCAATTTGTAATGGTGCGTTCATTGTAGTGGAGTGTCCTTGAGAAATTAGTCAACTTTCACAAACCATCTGCAGTACTCTTGAAAGCAATTCCTCACTCCCCACCTGTCACGTATTAAATACTCAGAGCTACAGGTCTCCAAAAAAATGTGACTAATAAAGATGCCCAGACACAACTGCCCTTTTTGATCTAATAATAATAAGTAAACCCAGACATTCCCAGGGCATGACACTTTCCCACAGTCAGCCCAGGCCACAGGAGGCCGTCCAGTGTGGCTACAGTACCCACTGCTGGTTTTATTGCTTCACCTGTTCTCCTCTCTGCTTGATCTTTTAGAGAGGATGTGATTGACAGCCTGCCTTAAAACACCAGGCAAATTGAGCAAGCAATATTCTAGAATCCCCTCCTTTTTTTAATTAATAAAGGAAATGAGTGAACAATGAACCAGTAAAAAGAAAATGAGTTCTAGATTTGTTACTTTCTGAATAAACCCATCATAAAGGGTAGGAGAGGACCAGAAACTGGGCTTGCCTGGACTGGTGTTCAAATAATAGTGAGCTGCCTTAGAACCTTCTAAGCCCCCTTGTCCTTGTCTACACCCCTGCTCATAGCCTCCAGCAGTGAGCTAATCACCAGGTGTTTCCTTTAGCCTGTCCTGGGGAACCCTAGTCACAACAGTCCTCCTGTTTGAAATGCTTCTCTCCTCCTTTCTAATCATCTCACTCCTGTACCTTTCTTTAAGACTTACTCCTCTGAGAAATGGAGTATTTCCTGCCGTGTCAGTAAACAAGGATGTAACAGTAATCAGTGATTGCAGCCTTTCAATGTGAGCCCTAAGGACACTCAGGAAGGAGAAGAATCCCTGCAATCAGCAACCATTAGGCTGTAGCCACTTCCTATGGTGAGCTCTGAGGAACTCAGGATAAGAAAAACACAGGATACTGTTCCCAGATAGCTGAGATGCATATGAAAGGAATGGTAATGATTCAATGAGCCCAGACTCTTGCATCTTCCCATATATAGAAAAGCACTAAATTCCTTAATTTGGGATATCTAGTTTTCTTTAACTAACAGTAATATTTTGATGCTCAAACTATCTCACATTTGTTGCAAAACTCCTGTGTAACTTGGCCCCTCACCTCACCTTTTCAGACCAGTTCTCTCAGGGTCACTTGAGACGCTGTCTCTCGGGCTTGAAGTCCTAAAAATTCCATGAATAAACATAATTCAACTTTTAGGTTGTGACTATTTATTATGTTGACACCTTTCACAAAATCTACTGTGTTTAGTCTTTTTACTGGTTTCTTAAAGCATTTAGTCAGTTCCTTACAACTTAATACTTCTTCAGCTATGACTTCAACTTTTATTTAGTTCTTTCATTATATAAGTCTTTTCCCAAAGAGTCATAGACTCAACAGGGTTAAATACACACGGCCAGACAATCCTGAGTGTTTTGACCAGGCCCAGCAGACCCAGCACTTGTCTGTTAACTCAATAAGAAAATGATTGATAATGTTTTCAGAGGAAGTATGCTTTGGAAATGCAGGCTGAAATGTGAAGTAATTGTCCTTCTCCCCCTCCTCTACCCTCCCCTTCTCCTCGCTGTTAGTATTAAATGCCTAATTCTTTTAATGCTAATGCTAAGTGTCCCAAATGGTAGCAAATCCATCATCAGTGGTGAAATGCTGCTCCACTGGGTGGCCCAGAACGTGCTGGGAATGAGGATGGCAGCCAGGGCTTTCACGCTGTTATTTTCCAAGGGCATCATTGGTCTTGCCTGTGAGCCTTCTGCCTCTGGGTCCTGCATCATGGAGAAAAACACTTCTCTGCAGATGATTCATCTCCTTTGGTCCACGTCCCAGTCCTTCTGCTGTGTGTTTCTAACAATTTCTTAGTAGTATCCTTTTTATATCTCAGTCTTAAGCATGAGAAGTTCATTAGTTATTTGTCAGTATTCTCAGAGTGGGTGGCTTTTAAAAAATTTTAATAAGAGGGTATGAAAAGTAATGAACTTGAGAAAACTCTGGGAGATAATGGAAGACAGGAAAGCCTGGTGTGCTGCAGTCTACAGGGTCACAAAGAGTTGGACACAACTTAGCATTGAACAACAACATGAAAGATTGAGCCTTTTTTCCATGAGTATTAGCTCTGATATAAATAAAACCTTCTGGTAATTATTATTACGTGTATCATTTTGTCCTCTTTACAAAATGGATGTTTGCAATCCTTAAATTTTAGTTTCAAAGTGTTATATACTATGAAGCTTTTCAACTTTGTTTTTTATTCCCCCTTTGAGTTTTGGCATATCTAAAAGTTTGTATTAGCCCCACCCCCTTCACAGGAAACACAAACTTCTAAGGAATCATTTAGAAAGAACTGTTGATAATGTTTTTGCTCAAAAAGTCCTATGAATATAAACTGTGCATGTTTCACAGCTTCAGAAAAGTGTGACACAGATGTTGCATAGTTGCCAAAGAGACGTAATGCCCCTGAGTCCTTACTGACTTTCAACCATAAGATGGGAACTTCTTCAACTTCCCACAACTGTGGCTGCAAATAAGTCTGTATCTATAGCCAACCTTTCCTTTTCCTTCCTCTAATAATTTAAAAAAAAAAAAACTTTGTCAGTCAACCAAAAGCCATTTCTTCTCACATATTCTAAATCTGATTTCTTCTTCCTTCCCAGAGATCTCACTTGGCCACTATATCTTCAAACTCCCACTCATACCAGTTGCTCCCCATCAACATGCTGACATAATGAACTTGTTGTATTTCAAGTAAAAACAACAGTGAAAGAAGCCACCTCCCCTTTCATGCTCTTACTTGTTTCTCAAGACAGTCTCATCCACAAAGTTGAAATACCTACAACTTCCAAGAGTATAGCTCCAGTCCAGCTTCTCTTTCCAACTTGGCTATCCATCTGTCATCTCTTCTTGCGCATCCCACAAAGTATCTCAAGCTTGACAAAACCATACTTGTAATCTTTGTCCCACTACCATCCCTCCCGTGTCCACTATTTTAGAAAGCGATGCCATTTGTTCATTCAACACAGAAACCTGAAAGTATTTTTGAGGCTGTCTTCTCTTACACCCTCACACCCTCAGACACTCACACACTGCTGTCATTCTACCTTCTGAACATAGCTCCAATCAGTTCACTCTCTCCGTCTCTAGTGCTAAGAAAGAAGCCCAAGCCACTGATACTAATCAGTATTTTTTCAACAATCTCTGGAACAGATGTGTGGAACTTCTTAATGGCCTTGTCATTGGCAGCTAGGCCCCAAACACGAGGACTTCAATATGTAAAACACTCTTGATAGTAGAAACAGTTATAAATAATTGGGCCAGAACCCCCCTTCAGTTATTAAGTGAAATCTAAACTGATTCTGCTACACCTAAACATCACCCTTATCTTTGTAAGGAAAGCCAAGGGAAGCAGGAAATAAAAGAATCATTCAATAGATGGTGAACCTCTAAGGAAGCAGCTTCGCTTATCCCTTCTCTCTCTACCAGAGAGGAGAAGAGGACTACTTTTCCCCATGCTCCAAAGTAAAGCAATGGTGGGTCCAGAAAAATCACAAACACTGTGGAGGTCTGCAGGAGGAGGAGTGTTTAAGTCTTAGTTCAATAGCCAGAAAAACAGAAGACAATTTAGTTATTAACAGTATAATGAGGAAGAGTAGTTATAGTGCAATAGAGTTTATAGAATCATTGTTAGGGCTAATGGATAGAATGCTAGGGGATGTCCAAGAAGCTACACAACAGAGCTACACTGCCAATATGCTGCTTAGGTCATAAGCCATGATATAGCAGCCAATTCCATTAAAGCATTACCTCCATCATGACCATTTAAGCAAAATTAAGGTCGTAGACTCTCTTTTCCATGAGAATCCATTCCCAACTTAGTTGAGTAGTACACAGAGTATGAACATATCTATATTTTTGCTTATATATTGTTGCTTTTCAGTACCTAAGTCATGTCCAACTCTTGGCAACCCCCATCGACTGCAGCATGCCAGGCTCCTCTGTCTCTTACTACCTCTCAGAGCTTGCTCAAATCCACGTCCATTGAGTCAGTGATGCTATCTAGCCATCTCATCTTCTGTCACCCCCTTCTCCTTCTGCCTTCATTCTTTCCCAGCATTGGGATCTTTTCCAGTGAGTCAGTTTCTTCACATCAGGTGGCCAAAGTATTGGAGATTCAGCATCAGCATCAGTCTTTACAATGAATATGCTGATTTCCTTTAGAATTGACTGGTTTGATCTCCCTGCTATAAAAGGGACTCTCATTCTCCAATACCACAATTCAAAATCATCAATTCTTTTTAGCACTTGGTCTTCTTTATTGTCTAGTTCTCACATCCCTACGTGACTACTCAAAACACCAAAACTGCTTTGCCTATTTGGATCTTTGTGGGCAAACTAATATCTCTGCTTTTTAATACACTGTCTAGGTTTGTCATAGCTTTTCTTCCAAGAAACAAGTGCCATTTAATTTCATGGCTGCAGGTATCATCCAGAGTGATTTTGAAGCCCAAGAAGAGAAAATTTGCCCCTGCTTCCACTTTTTCCTCTTCTATTTGTTGTTAAGTAATGGGACCAGATGCTATGATCTTAGTTTCTTAATGTTGAACTTTAAGCCAGAATTTTCACTTTCCTCTTTTATCTTCACTTTCTGCCATTACAGTACTATCATCTGTATATTTGAGATTGTTGATATTTCTCCCAATAATCTTGTTTCCAGCTTATGATTCATCCAGCCTAGCATTTTTCATGATGTATAGAAGTTAAATAAGCAAGACAAAAATATATAGCCTTGTTATACTCCTTTGCCAATTTTGAATCTATCTGTTGTTCTATGTTCTCCTCTAACTGTTAGTTCTTGACCTGCATACAGTTTCTCAGAAGACAGGTAGGGTGGTCTGTTATTTCCATCTCTTGAAGAACTTTCCACAGTTTATTGTGATCCACACAAAGGCTTTAGTTTAGTCAATGAAGCAGAAGTAAATTTTTTCTGGAAATCACTTGCTTTCTCTGTGATCCAGTGAATGTTGGCTATTTGATCTGTAGTTCCTCTGCCTTTTCTAAATCCATCTTGTATATCTGGATGTTCTCAGTTAACATACTGCTGAAGCCTAGCTTGAAAGATTTTGAACACTACCTTAATGGAATGTGAAATGAGTGCAATTGTACAGTAGTTTGAACATTCCTTTGGCCTTGCCCTTCCTTGAGACTGGAATGAAAGCTGACCTTTTCTAGCCCTGTGGCCACTGCTGAGTTTTCCAAATTTGCTGGCATATTGAATACAACACTTTAACAGCAACATCTTTTAGGTAAATAGCTCAGCTGAAATTCCTTCACTTCCACTAGCTTTGTTCATAGTAATACTTCCTAAGGCCCACTAGTTTTCACACACCAGGATGTCTGGCTCAAAGTGAGTGACAACACCATTGTGGTTACCTGGTTATCATTAAGACCTTTTTTGTATAGTTCTTCTGCTTCTATTAGGTCCTTGCAATGTCTGTCCTTTATTGTGCCCATCTTTGCATGAAATGTTTCCTTGATATCTCTAATTTTTTTGAGATCTCTACTTTTTCCCACTCTATTGTTTTCCTCTACTTCTTTGCATTGTTCATTTAAGAAGGCTTTCTTATCTCTCTTTGCTATTCTCTGAAAATCTGCATTCACTTGGATATATCTTTCCCTTTCTCCCCTGCTTTTCACATCTCTTCTTTTTTCAGTTATTTTAAAAGCTGTCTCAGAAAACCATTTTGCCTTCTTCCATTTCTTTTTCTTGGGGATGGTTTTGGTCACTGCCTCCCGTACAGTGTTATCAACCTCTGTCCATAACAAAGGTTCTTCAGGCACTCCATCTATCAAATATAATTCCTTGAATCTATTTGTCACCTCCACCTTATAATCATAAGGGACTTGATTTAGGTCATACCTGAATGACATAGTGGTTTTACCCACTTTCTTCAGTTTAAGCCTGAATTTTACAATAAGGAGCTATTGATCGAAGTCACGGTCAGCTCTTTGTCTTGTTTTTGCTGACTATACAGAGCTTCTCCATCTTCATCTGCAAAGAATACAATCAGTCTGATTTCAGTATTGACCATTTGGTGATGTCCATGTGTAGAGTCATCTCTTGTGTTGTTGGAAAATGGTGTTTGCTATGACTAATGTGTTCTCTTGACAAAACTCTTGTTAGCCCTTTCCCTGCTTAATTTTGTACTCCAAGGTCAGACTTGCCTGTTATTTCACAAATCTCTTGACTTCCTACTTTTGAATTCCAATCCCCTATAATGAAAATGACATCATTTTTTGGTGGGAGGTGGGTGATTAGTTCTAGAAGGTCTTATAGGTCCTCATAAAACTGGTCAATTTCAGCTACTTCACCATCAATGGTTGGGGCATAGACTTGGATTACTGTGATGTTAAATGTTTTGCCTTGGAAATGAACTGAGATCATTCTATCATGTTTGAGATTGCACTCAAGTTTGCACATATACACACATTCATGCAATATATGTACATACACACATACATCAGCATACACACACACACACATATATACACACACAGAGACATACATATATGGAAAAATTTATGAAAAATTATTCAGCCATCTTGGTTTCCACAGGGGACTGATTTGAGAATCCCCCATAAACAACAAAATCCACAGATGCTGAAGTTCCTTATATAAAATGCATAATATTTCCATATAACCTACACACATTTTCCTGTAACTTTAAATCATGTCTAGATAACTTATAAGACCTAGCACAATGTGAATGTTATATAAATAGTTACAAATACTGTGTAAATGCTATATGTATATGGTTGTGAGCATGCAGCAAATTTAAGTTTGATTTCTTGAACTTTCTGGAATTTTTAGAAATATTTTTGATCTATAGTTGGTTGAATCTATATGTGGATGTGGAACATGTAGACTTGGAGGGCTGAATGCACTTAAAGATTGTGCACTTGAAACTAATGTTAACAAGATGACAAAATGATGCAACAGCGATCATTCAGCAGACACTCACAGGATAAAGTGTACTTATGGGAATTTGGGAATACAAGTAGAAGGCTACAAAATCCCAGTGGAGTCCAAGACCAGGGAGAGCCAATTTGAGAAGGCAATTTCCTGCCCAGCCGATAGACTTGCCAATCATGGTCCCAAAAACAGACCCTCACATAGTCCCATCTTCTTGTGAACTTGGCAATGATCCTGTTTGACCTTCATCCCACCAGCAGCACCATCTTCTAAGTGACCGAGGAAGAGTTACATCTACTCATGTCTTAGGTAACAGGCCTGCCAAACTCAGTCCAACTGCAGATCTTGAAACATCCGTGTAGCTTGTATCCAGGAGCTGTCCTGCCCACTCAGAAACATGGCAGGAGACACTCCTGTCCATGAGCCCAGAGGCAGCACTGCAGACCTCAGCACTGCAGACCTCAGTCCTGGCCAAGGACCTGGACAGTCCTGTGACTCAGTTTCAGTCCCTATCAGCTACCACTTGAGGTTAATGTTGCCTACCCAGGAGCTCACCCCGTGGCCTGCTGGGTATCCTCCCAGGGACCTGGCTGGAATTACACTCACCTGCATAGCTAGTAACAGGCCTGCCATGTATGGATCCAACTATGGACCCTGAAGCAGACCCCTGTGCCAGCACCAGCCCTACCAGCAGAGGCAGAATCCCCATATCCCTGAGTATGAATGAACAGGTAAAGAAGACATAACGCATAAATATCACTTAGCATAACATTTGTGACAGCAGTATTAAATCTGGAGAACATTTTGCTAAGTGATATAAGGCAGACACAGAAAAACAGATGCCATGTGATCTCACTTATGTACGGAATCTAAAATGTGAATTCATAGAAGCAGACAGTAGAATGATGATTCCCAGGGACTGCGGGATTAGGGAAATGGGAGATGCTTGTCAAAGAATCCAAACTTTCAGTTATGATTAAGTTCTAGGATCTAATGTACATCATGATGACTACAAATAATAACACTGTACTATATATGTGAAATTTGCTAAGAGAGTAGATCTTAAGCTTTCTCATCACACACACACACACATACACACAAAGGTAATTATGTGAGGTGATGGATGTGTTAATTAACTTGATTATGGTAATCAATTCACTATATATAGAGAGAGAGACAGAGTATGCATAAATATATATTCATCACATTGCACACATTAAGTATATACAATTTTTTAAATTAACTTATATTTTATTGAAGGATAATTGCTATACAGAATTTTGCTGTTTTCTGTCAAACCTCAACATGAATCAGCTATTTGTTAACTATATTTCAATAAAGCTAGAAAAGTAAATAAATCTAAAATGTACTTTAAAAAGAGATTATATACTATAAAATATTTCTGAAGAAAAAATATGGCCCAGAATACACAAATACGAAAGTGATTTTATTTGCAAGTAGTCATAAGTGATTTTTAAACATTTTTTCTTTTCAAAAAAAGAAATCTTTTTTTGGAATTTAAGAAATCTTTCCATAGTTTTATTGATTTTTAAATTATTTATGAAATAAAAGTTATTCTTATTAAAAATACAAGTGCATTGCTAAGGGAGAATATATATTATCTTTAGGGAAACCTTTAATAACTTAAAATCTTTATAAAATGGCTCATGAGGTGGCCTTAGGCCCTGACTCTCAGCACAACTTCTTCAGTCCTGTGTTTCCTGCTGCTGGGAGATGTAGTCTTTAGATTCCCTCTCCAATGCAGAAGAACTGACCTGGGGCCTGAAACACTTTATTAATGAGAGACAAAGAGCCCTTGAAGCCTATATCTTTCCATTCTGCAGACTCAACTTTTCCCCTTTTTTCTGATTAAACCTATGTGTCAGTGGCTCTTGTGCACACCCCAGATTTCTGTATTTCAAACCCCAGAGAGGAGAGGTCGGGTCTCTCTATTGCAGCATGAAGGGGATAAGTGCAGTGTGCTTGCCTACCTGGGCACTACTTCACCTGTGTCAGCTCCAGAGTAGATCCTCTGGCTGTAGGGATGGAAGTTGTACACTCCCTTTCTCCTGCGGCTACAAGTAAATGCTGTGCCATTTATCCTGGTGTACATTTCTGTTCTCAATGGTCTCCAGTCCTTCTGGAATGCCTACATGTGCCACATGCTGTGCTAAAAGATAGAGATGTGGATAATCAACAAGACAGTCCCTTCCTTTGTGGCACTTTCCTGTTAGAAAGGGAAGTCTTATCCTGTATCCCATGTGTTATCATGGGAATACAAAAGAAGGGGACCTACCCAGAGCTGGGGTGGGATGGGATGTGCAGCAGAGATTCCTAGAGAGGATGACATCTCTGCCAAGAATGCAAAGACCACTGTCAGCTGACCAAGTGAACAGGGGAAAGGAAAAGGAAGGCCCAAGGATGTTCTGGATTTATGCAAAGGCCCATGGCAGGAGTAGCCATTACTGCTTGATAAAAAGAAATAGCTTGAAAATAAGAATGCAGGTAGTGGCTGAAAGTCAGATCAGGAAAACCACACCTCTGATGGATAGGTGGGTCATGAAAGAGTTTAAGGTATTTGAACTTGAATCAGAGAGTAAGAAGGATTCCTTGAAAGTCTTTAAACAATTAAAGAAAACTAACTCATGATTTGGAAAAAACACTGCTCTGTAAAACAAAGCAGGAAGATAAAGATAGAGACATAAAGGAGAGTCAACAAATTTGGGACATGTGAAGTGCTGAGAATTACAGGACTTGCTGATTAATTGGGCTTCCCTGGTGGCTCAGTTGATGAAGAATCTGCTTGCAATGTGGGAGACCTGGGTTATATCCCTGGGTTGGGAAGATCCCCTAGGGAGGAAGATCCCCAACTCACTCCAGCATTCTTGCCTAGAGAATCCCTGTGGATAGTGGAACCTGGTGGACTACAGTCCATGGGGTTCCAAAGCGTCAGAAATGACTAAGCACAGCACAGCTGTCTGAGTTTAATGCAAAAGGACAAAGGACTGAAGAATGCCATGTAGAGTCTCCTTACATGCCCATCCTAATTGACAGAGTCACCAAAATCTGAGCTGGGCTGAACACTCTGCCTTCTCTGCTTTCAACCACAAAAGAGTTATTCTTGCAGTTCCAACAATTTTCTTCTATTTTTAAAATTCTTGTATTGAGTACCTTTGGAAACTGATTGAACCTCAATTGTACTATGTTCTTAATTGTTACAAAGGAATAAAGTTGATTAGCCTGGGATGAATCTTATTTATTTTTGTATTTTCATTTATCATAAATTAAATATTTGTAAAGCAATACTTTTAGTTATTATATCTTTCCATGTAATCCAAAGCTTAGACGACATTGTGTCCCTGGCTTAAGTAACAGTCTATTTTTCCAATTTGAGTTTATATTGTTTTAGAATCAAAAACATTTTACTCCTAGCTCTAAGTCTAAATCTTGTTTTTGTTCTTGTTCAGTTGCTCAGTTGTGTCTGACTCTGCAACCCCATGGACTGCATCACACCAGGCTTACCTGTCCATCACCAATTCCCGAAGCTTTCTCAAACTCATGTCATTGAGTCAATGATGCCATCTAACCATTTCATCCTTTGTCTCCCTCTTCTCCTCCTGCCTTCACTCTTTCCCAGCATCAGGGTCTTTTCCAATGAGTCAGCTCTTTTCATCAGGTGGCCAAAGTCTTGGAGCTTTAGCTTCAGCATCAGTGAATATTCAGGGTTGATTTCCTTTAGAAATGACTGGTCTAATCACCTTACTGTCTAAAGGACTCTCAAGAGTCTTATCCAGCACTGCAATTCAAAAGCAGCAATTCTTCCATGCTCAGTCTTCTTTATGGTCCAACCCTCATCCGTACATGACTATCAGCACAAACATAGTTTTGACTATACAGACCTTTGTCGATAAAGTGATGTTTCTGCTCTTTAATATATACACTCTCTAGGTTTCTCATAGCCTTTCTTCCAAGGAGCAAGCATCTTTTAATTTCATGGCTGCAGTCACCATCCATAGTGATTTTGGAGCCCAAGAAAATAAAGTCTGTCACTGTTTCCAGTTTTTCCTCATCTATTTGCCATGAAGTAATGGAACTAGATGCCATGATCTTCATTTTTTTGAATGAATTTAAGCCAGCTTTCTCACTCTCCTCTTTTACTTTCATCAAGAGGCTCCTTTTTCCTCTTTACTTTATGTCATTAGAGTGATATCATCTGCATATCTGAGATTATTTCCCCTGGCAATTTTATTCCAGCTTGAACTTCATCCAGCCTGGCATTTTGCATGATGTATTCTGCATGTAAGTTAAATAAGCAGAATAACAATATACAGCCTTAACGTACTCCTTTCCCAATTTTGAACCAGTCCATTGTTTCACGTCCAGTTTTAACTATTGCTTCTTGACCTGCATACAGATTTATCAGGAGGCAGGTGAGTTGGTCTGCTATTCCCATCTCTTGAAGAATTTTCCACAGTTTGTTGTGATCCACGAAGTCAAAGGCTTTAGCTAAGTCAATAGAGCAGAAATAGATTTTTTTTTCCAGAATTCCCTTGCTTTTTTTTATGATCCAGCATATGTTGGCAATTTGATCTCTGATTCCTCTGCCTTTTCTAAAGCCAGCTTATTTCATCTGGAAGTTCTTGGTTTACCTACAGTTGAAGCCTAGCTTGAAGGATTTTGAACATGGCCTTGGTAGCATGTGAAACGAGTGAAATTGTACAGTAGTTTGAGCATTCTTTAGCATTGTATTTCTTTGAGATTGGAATGAAAACTGACCTTTTCCAATTCTGTGGCCACTGCTGAGTTTTCCAAATTTGCTGGCATATTGAGTGCAGCACTTTAACAGCATCATCTTTTAGAATTTGAAATAGTTCAGCTGGAATTCTGTCACATCCACTAGCTTTGTTTGTAGTATGAGAATTTTAAATAGATGCCTAAATAAAGCGCATTGGTTAGGTGTCAATTCTTAAAATGGTCTAGGGTTTCCTTTAAAGGTTTTTGGGTTTTTTTTTCTTTTTTTTTTTTTAAAAATTCTGCTGTTAACATTTACTCTGAACAGATAACATTTCCTCTTAATTCTTTCATGAGTATATATGTTTATCAGAAGAAAAGAAATAATTAAGAAGTGGATGTAAGTTTACCTTGGGCTTCTTTGATGAAAAAAAATTGTTTTTTAATAGAAATTATACTTTATGTCAGTATGTTTTATCTTTACTTAAAAACATTTATCTAATTTTACTAATTGAATTTCCTGTTTCATTGATAATTCATGTGATTCTGAAATTTTTAAAATCCTGCTGCCCCAGATTAAGAGGGCACATTCCTTCATTGACTGCATATATGGTTTATTAAGGACATAACTATCTCTGTTTTCTAGTCTACACTGGCAACCTCCTTATGCTCCTGGCTCTTGTATATTTGACAGTAATTATTAAATACAAAGCATTAATTTCCTACCTGCTGTGTAAGGAATATTCTTTTGGTATTCTGGAGAGATAGAAAATAACTAGAAATAATTCTCACACTGTTACTAATGAGAGTTTACTATTTAACTGGTAAAGCAATGCAAGGAGTGCAGCTCAGCCCAGGGCCTGAGCTGACAAGGACTGAGCAGTTAAGTACTGTCCAGCGTGAACTGCCACCCCCGCCTGTCTAGGACAAATGTGTGGAGCAAGGTTCTGACAGCAGATGGGAGTGAATACCAGGAGATGCACAAGTGGGGGACAGTTGGAGCAAACATCTAGAGATGAAATAACTTTCACTTGAAACCTGACAGCACCACCCCAACTCACCCCAAATTAATCCAACCACTACGACTATGTTCCATGGTCATTGCTTTTGCTCATTCCTGGACATTTACCTAGAGGCCCAAATGCTAGACACATTATACCAGAAATTTATTATTATATCAAATATTAGAAAGCAGTTCCTGAAAACTTAATTTTTTGGGTCTTGTAGAAGCATTACTTTTGACTCAGCCGAAGACTAACATTTACTTTGTTATTCTGAAAGAATTTCAAATTTGTAAGGGATATCTGATAAGGGATTAATATCCAGAATATATAAAGAACTCCTCTGTGTATGTGTGTTAGTTGCTCAGTCATGTCCAACTCTTTGCGACCCCATGAACTGTAGCCCATCCGGTTTCTCTGCCCATGGAATTCTCCAAGCAAGAATACTGGAGTGAGTAGCTATTTTCTTCAGGGGATCTTCCCAACCCAGGGATCGAACCCAGGTCTCCCACACTACGGGCACATTCTTTACCATCTGAACCACCTGGGCTTCCCTAATTTGTAACAGTCCACTGACAGATATTGGCAAACTTTTTTAAACATTTATAACTATCAAACCAAATACATTAACAAATAGTATCAATTCAGAAAGTGATCAATGTATTTTTAACATGATCTATAAGTACAAGTGGCTCCTGGGCTTATTTTGAATTTTGTGGCTTAAAATATTGCCTCAGGTAGAATGTCACTATTAGTACTTCCTCTCTTACATGATGGAGATATCACAATTCATGTAACAGAACTAAAGGGGACTCTTCTTATTACCTCAGATTTCTACCAAAGCTGAAAAAAATAGACAACAGTTACCTGCACTTTAAAGGGAAAGCTAGACCCATCCAGGCATAACTTACTAAATAATTAAAAAACAAAAACCTGTGGCAGATTCATGTTGATATACGGCAAAACCAATACAATATTGTAAAGTTAAAAAATATAAAAAACAAAAACCTACCATCAGCAACAGCCTATATAAAACCAGAGGTCAATAAAAAGCTAATGTGATTGATAGGAATTTGTAAGGGTTGCCAGTGCTTTAGGCTGGAGGGAGTTGATTTCTCCACCGTGTCACCACAAACAGATGATAGCATCACCCAAAGAGCCACACTTGGAGATGAGCGGTACTTACACAAGACAAGGTTGGTTCTCACTCCCTGCTGAATATTTGCTAGGCTCCTGAGACCCTCCCCATAGGATACAGTGACGGGGTCCCTGAAAAAATGTCTTTGGCCCCAGGAGTTTAGAAGCATTTGAAAACCCAGAGAGCAGTGTTGAGGAGAGGGCTGTCTTGAGCCGCTTGACACTGTGTGCAGCAAAGAGAAAAGGAAGCAGTGAGAGCTGACTGTCCTTCCATCTTACGACTACAGAACTGTGTGTCAGTTTTTCATGTCTGGTTGTCTTAGCAGAGAAGCACACATGAGTTGTATTGGTTGGCATCCTCACAGGACGACAGGATCTTCAGTGGGAGTCTAACGGAAATGCTGTTACAGGTAGAAACTGAGGCACGTTCTCAAGAGATCAGTTAGATGGGGAGTGAGTGTGACACTGTGGAGCCTTATATGGAGACTCCAAGGACATCACCAATTCACTCTATAAGAGAGAGTCAGAAAAAGGTGGCTTAGACTCATTTCTCCCTGCCCCACTCTGCTAATCACAACTATAAGCCCTGAAGATTATGCAAGAGGCACACAAAAAAGAATTTTGAAAGATGGCAAAGTGAAGGTGAACTGGTTTGGGACCCCGGACTGGAGGAACAACAGAGCAGTATGTTGCTTTGTGTCACTCCACCTCATAGAAGAAGGTGACCCCAACTCAGCATTTCCATATTTGATATTCAACTTAGCAGCAGAAGGCATACAGGTGGGCTCTTCCCTTCTGGCATGCATGGAAGTACCTGCAACAGTTTCAGGCAAGCATCCCTATACTGCCATTCCTTGAGCAAGGGGCATCAACGGGGTCCTGCCAACAATAAGTGGGAAAGCACTCTCCTTTCCCATTGCATCTGAAATTGCCCTCCTCCTATGAGACAAACTC
>NW_011494718.1:1429952-1462813 GCF_000754665.1 Bison bison bison
GAAGGCAATGGCAACCCACTCCAGTACTCTTGCCTGGAAAATCCCAGGGACGGAGAAGCCTGGTGGGCTGCAGTCCATGGGGTCGAGAAGAGTCCGACACGACTGAGCGACTTCACTCTCACTTTTCACTTTCATGCATTGGAGAAGGAAATGGCAACCCACTCCAGTGTTCTTGCCTGGAGAATCCCAGGGATGAGGGAGCCTGGTGGGCTGCCGTCTGTGGGATCGCACAGAGTCGGACACGACTGAAGCGACTTAGCAGCAGCAGCAGCAGCAGCATGAGACATACTCAGTCAATCAGATGGAACTGACAAGAGAGACAGCCTGGTCCAGGAAACCTCTTCATTCATGTAATAGTGAGCCTTCCCTCCTTTACCCAGAAATATCTCAGGGCTAGAGACACTGGAAAAAGGGATTTAGCCACAAGTTCCTACTCTGGGAAGCCTCTTTCTCCCCATGAGACTGAAATTCCCCTCCCTCCCCCCACTCCCTCCAGTGACACTGAACCACTAGTGTGGAGACTCCTCTGCCCCGTCAGCCAGCACCAGCAGGGACCTGTGGGAACCACCCCAGCACCAGATGAGCCGAGCACATTAGAGTAGTAATAAATACATGTGAAAATTAAACTGTCTTTAGAATCAGTCCAGAACCAGACTATGTAACCTGATGTTGTTGTTCAGTCACTAAGTCCTGGCTGACCCTTTGACCCATGACTATAGCACACCAGGCTTCCCTGTCCTTCCCTATCTCCCAATATTTGCTCAAATTCACGTTCATTGAGCCAGTGATGCTATCTAACTATCTCATCCTTTGCTACCCTCTTCTTTTGCTTTCAATCTTTCCCAGCATCAGAGTTTTTTCCAAGGTATAACCCATGATATGACTATTTGATAATGGGCTCGACAGTAGAATGGGATTGACAGATGATAGAATCAGTGAACTTGAGGACAGATTGGTAGAATTTGCCAATCTCAACAACAGAGAGAATATACATTTTAAAAAATTGAACCTCAGGGATGTATGGGGCAAGCACATAAGACCCAACATTTGTGCCATAGGGGTTGCTAAGAGTCAGACACGACTGAGCGACTTCACTTTCACTTTTCACTTTCATGCATCGGAGAAGGAAATGGCAACCCACTCCAGTGTTCTTGCCTGGAGAATCCCAGGGACGGGGGATCCTGGTGGGCTGCCGTCTCTGGGGTCACACAGGGTCGGATATGACTGAAGCGACTTAGCAGCAGCAGCAGTCCCAGTAAAAAAAGAGTAGAGCTAAAATGGTATTCTAACAAATAACAGCTGAAAACTTCTCAAATTCGATGAAATACATAAACCTACTGATTCAAGAAGCTTAGAAAACTACAAATAGGATAAGGCCAAAGAAAGCCATACCAAAAAAATACCATAATTAAACTTATGAGAACTAAAAACAAAGCAAAAATACTAAAAGCATCCAAAAAGAAACTATACATTGATTACACAAACGAAAAACAAAATAAAAACACTATTTGAACGGCAGCAGATTTCTCATGGGGCACCGTGGAGGGCAGAAGAAAGTGTTACATTTTTCAAGTGCTGAAAAACTGTTAACTGTCAATTCTATCCAGTGAAACTGCTTCAGAAATGAGGCGGAAATAAAGACATTCTCAAATGAAAAAAACTAAGAGAATTTGCCATAAGCAGACAAAACTTTAAATACTGGCTAAAGGAACTTCTTCAAATAGAAAGGAAATAATTAACGATAAAATCCTGAAGTATCAAGAAGGAAGAGAGGGTCAGCATTTGGGAAGCAGCCACAGAGGCCCCAGTTGACCACAACACCAGTCACAGTAGAGGTCTGCCCTCTCCATCTTTGACTCTGGAAGACCAGCAAGGGGGAAATGCTAGAGTAAAAAAGAGGGACAGAGAAAATAGAAGTAGAAAAGCCCCTCTCCAACTGCAAGTCCTCAACTACAGGTCAGGACTGAGCTTAGTCATCAAGAGAAGAAGCTCTGCATCTACTTTTTGTTGATAAAATTATTCTGTTCTTACAGCTTGTGGATCCTGAAAAACAGTATTTCCAAACAAGCATAGCCTTCCTTCCCCCAGAATACTTCTTGAATTCATCTTTTTAGACATGATTTCTGTCTAAAAATCATGTCCAGAAATGTCCTCACTTAAATTATCTTATTTACAAAGATTTTTGTGTAATCATGAAATATCCTTGTTTTTCCAAATCCTTGACCTCTGGGAATACAGCAGTGGCCGTCAAGAAACAGCTCTTATGCACAGCACCTGTAACCCACGCTAAGCCCTCAGGAGATGTATGGAAGATAAGAAAGAACCTGTCCCTTCAATGAGCTTTAACTCAAAGAAAGACTAAAATAAGTAAATAAGTTATAAAATAAGTAATGATAAACAGAAATAGCATAAGTAGAAAAGGAAAGCGGTCAGTTCAGAGGCTAAGTTGTTAAATGATGGGGGTTTCAGGAACTTTCAATTTTAAGTTTTGTGTTTAAAAGTATATTCTTATTTTTAGTAAAGCAATACATTAATATATTTAGAAACTCCAATGGTAAAAACAGGCTTTTAACAAAAAGCCCACAGATCAAACCCTCTCTCAACCAATCTCATTCCTCAGAGTGAATATTTCCTAGTTCATCTGGTGACTACCTTTAAATTTCTAAGATTGTGTATGTTTTTCTCAACAATGTTTTCTAGTTTTCTGAGTTAAGTACTCTCATATCCTATTAGATTCTTATATATCTGATATTTATGATGTAATTATAAACAGTACCATTCAAATTTTTATCTTTATACTTTAATGAAGTGTATCCTATAATTTGTTACTATTATTATATAGTTATATAGTAAATGTTAATTTGGATTTATTCAAATATTTATCTTTCACTATCTTTCATTTCTTCCTGTATCTACAAAATATGTAATCATTTCCCAGATAACTTTCTTTAGAATTTTCTTTAATTTTGATCCCAAAATGGCAATACTCCTCAGCTTTGTTTGCCAAAAAATGTCTTTATTTTATCTTCAAATATATATTTGAAGTTATTGAAGTTATATTTGAGGTTATATATTTGCAGTTATTTTCTTTCTTCATTCTGTTCAGTTCAGTTCAGTTGCTCAGTTGTGTCCTACTCTTTGCGACCCCATGGACTGCAGCACACCAGGCTTCCCTGTCCATCACCAACTCCTGGAGCTTGCTCAAACTCATGTCCATTGAGTCAGTGATACCATCCAACCGTCTCATCTCCTCCTGCTTTCAATCTTTCCCAGCATCAGGGTCTCTTCAAATGAGTCAGTTCTTCGCATCAGGTGGCCGAAGTATTGGAGCTTCAGCTTTAGCATCAGTGCTTCCAATGAGTATTCAGGACGGACTTCTTTTAGGATGGGCTGGTTTCATACCGTTGCAGTCCAAGAGGCTCTCGAGTTTTCTCAAACCCCAGAGTCCAAAAGCAACCGTTCTTCGGTGCTCAGCTTTCTTTGTAGTCAGGTTTTTTATACCTTTCTGCATTACAGAAATGTTATTCCATTTCCTTATGCCTTTCATTGTTTCTGTTTTTGAGAAGTCAGCTGTCAGTTAAATTGCTGCTTCTTTGGAAGAAATTTGTATCCTATTCCCCTGAGCTCCCCAATTCCTGGTTATTTTAATATTTTCATCTCCCTTGTTTCCAGCTGTTCTATTTTGATATTAGAAAGGTACAATTATTTTAATTACCCGGTTTATGTTTTGGAGGGCTTCATGCATCTGTAGTTTGATGTCATTTATCACTTTTGGAAAATTCTATGCTATTATTTATTTAAATGTTATTTCTGCATCATTTTTGTTCCTTTCTCATTTTGGGATATTTTGCTATATCTTCTGTCTCTTCCTTTTATATATTTTCCATATTTTTTTCTCTTAGTTCATTTATTTGATTCTGTTTACTTTCTTCTCACATTCCAGTTCATTATAAAATGTGTCTGCTCTGCTATTAATCCAATCCAGTGAGTTTATAACTAGTCACAGACATATATTAAAATTTTTATTTGGCTCTATTTTCATATTTTCTTTGTTCTTTATACTTCTTAAGTTATCTGTCAGTTTCCTCAATATTGTCTTGTATTTCCTTGAAAATAACATACTAATTTTTAAAACTAGTGTCATAATTCCAATATCTGAAATCACTATGAGTCTTTCTCTATTTTGTTTTGATTTCATGTTTTCCATATTTTCCTGTAGTCTCAAATGTCTGATTTGTTTGTTTGTTTTTAACTTGTGAGATATTTAATTAAGGAAAAAATTAACGAGCAGCAGTGCTGAAGTCTTATTAAGAAACAGAGAAATTATAAAAATCCTAATGAATTACTAAAATGCATTGAAAGAATATGCATAGTAAGGCCAGCATACATAATCAAACACAACATACATGAGATCCTTGAAGCAGAGATTCGTCAACAACTTTAAATTCCAAACTGTCTTGGCAGCCAAGATTAATCTTGATTAGTTGTTACAAATCCTCTAGTATCATTTTAAATTATCTAAGTGATTAGGTGTCATCCCCTGAATTTCATCTCCTTAATGAAGTATCTACTCCCGTTCAGTTCAGTTAGGTAGCTCAGTTGTGTCCGACTCTTTGCCACCCCATGAACCACAGCATGCCAGGCCTCCCTGTCCATCACCAACTCCCAGAGTCCACCCAAACCCATGTCCATTGAGTCGGTGATGCCATCCAACCATCTCATCCTCTGTCGTCCCTTTCTCCTCCTGCCCTCAATCCTTCCCAGCATCAGGGTCTTTTCAAATGAGTCAGCTCTCTGCATCAGGTAGCCAAAGTATGGGAGTTTCAGCTTCAATATCAGTCCTTCCAATGAACACCCAGAACTGATCTCCTGTAGGATAAATGGATCTCCTTGCAGTCCAAGGGACTCTCAAGTGTCTTCTCAACACCACAGTTCAAAAGCATCAATTCTTCGGCCCTCAGCTTTCTTTATAGTCCAACTCTCACATCCATACATGACCACTGGAAAAACCACAGCCTTGACGAGATGGACATTTGTTGACAAAGTAATATCTCTGCTTTTTAATACGCTGTCTAGGTTGGTCATAACTTTCCTTCCAAGGAGTAAGCATCTTCTAATTTCATGGCTGCAATCACCATCTGCAGTCATTTTGGAGCCCAGAAAAACAAAGTCAGCCACTGTTTCCATTGTTTCCCCATCTATTTACCATGAAGTAATGGGACCAGATGCCATGAAATTAGTTTTCTGAACGCTGAGCTTTAAGCCAACTTTTTCACTCTCCTCTTTCACTATCATCAAGAGGCTCTTTAGTTCTTCTACACTTTCTTCCATAAGGGCGGTGTCATCTGCATATCTGAGTTATTGATATTTCTCCCAGCAATCTTGTTTCCAGCTTGTGCTTCCTCCAGCCCAGCGTTTCTCATGATGTACTCTACATATAAGTTAAATAAACAGGGTGACAATATACAGCCTTGACGAACTCCTTTTCCTATTTGGAACCAATCTGTTGTTCCATGTCCAGTTCTAACCGTTACTTCCTGACCTGCATATAGGTTTCTCAAGAGGCAAGTCAGGTGGCCTGGTATTCCCATCTCTTGAAGAATTTTCCACAGTTTATTGTGATCCACAAACTCAAAGGCTTTGGCATAGTCAATAAAGCAGAAATACATGTTTTTCTGGAACTCTCTTGCTTTTTCGATGATCCAGCAGATGTTGGCAATTGGATCTCTGGTTCCTCTGCCTTTTCTAAAACCAGCTTGAATGTCTGGAAGTTCACGGTTCACGTATTGCTGAAGCGTGACTTGGAGAATTTTAAGGATCACTTTTCTAGCATGTGAAATGAGTACAATTGTGTGGTAGTTTGAGCATTCTTTGGCATTGCCTTTCTTTGGGATTGGAAAGAAAACAGACCTTTTCCAGTCCTGTGGCCACTGCTGAGTTTTCCAAATGTGCTGGCATATTGAGTGCAGCACTTTCACAGCATCGTCTTTCAGGATTTGAAATAGCTCAACTGGAATTCCATCACCGCCACTAGCTTTGTTCGTAGTGATGCTTTCTAAGGCCCACTTGACTTCACATTCCAGGATGTCTGGCTGTAGGTGAGTGATCACACCATCGTGATTATCTTGGTCATGAAGATCTTTTTTTGTACAGTTTTGTATATTCTTGCTATCTCTGCTTAATATCTTCTGCTTCTGTTATGTCCCTACCATTTTTGTCCTTTATCGAGCCCCTCTTTGCATGAAATGTTCCCTTGGTATCTCTAATTTTCTTGAAGAGATCTCTAGTCTTTCCCATTCTGTTGTTTTCCTCTATTTCTTTGCATTGATTGCTGAAGAAGGCTTTCTTATCTCTCCTTACTATTCTTTGGAACTCTGCATTCAGATGGGGATATCTTTCCTTTTCTCCTTTGCTTTTCACTTCCCTTCTTTTCCCAGCTATTTGTAAGGACTACTCAGACAGCCATTTTGCTTTTTTGTGTTTCTTTTTCTTGGGAATGGTTTTGAACCCTGTCTCCTGTACAGCGTCACAAACCTCCCCATCCATAGTTCATCAGGCACTCTGTCTACCAGATCTAGTCCCTTAAATCTATTTCTCACATCCATGGTATAATCATAAGGGATTTGATGTAGGTCATACGTGAACAGTATAGTGATTTTCCCTACTTTCTTCAATTTAAGTCTGAATTTGGCAATAAGGAGTTCATGATCGGAGCCACAGTCAGCTCCCAATCTTGTTTTTGCTGGCTGTATAGTGCTTCTTCATCTTTGGCTGCAAAGAATATAATCAATCTGATTTTGGTGTCGACCATTTGCTGATGTCCATGTGTAGAGTCTTCTCTTGTGTTGTTGGAAGAGGGTGTTTGCTATGACCAGTGCATTATCTTGGCAGAACTCTATTAGCCTTTGCCCTGCTTCATTCTGTACTCCAAGGCCAAATTTGCCTGTTTCTCCAGGTGTTTCTTGACTTCCTACTTTTGCATTCAGTCACCTATAATGAAATGGACATCTTTTTTGGGTGTTAGTTCTAGAAGGTCTTGTAGGTGTTCATAGAACCATTCAGCTTCTGCTTTTTCAGCCTTGCTGGTCAGGGCATAGACTTGGATTACTGTAATATTAAATGGTTTGCCTTGGAAATGAACAGAGATCATTCTGTCGTTTTTGAGATTGCATCCAAGTACTGCATTTTGGACTCTTTTGTTGACCATGATGGCTACTCCATTTCTTCTAAAGGATTCCTGCCCACATTAGTAGATATAATGGTCATCTGAGTTAAATTCACCCATTCCAGACTATCTTAGTTCGCTGATTCCTAGAATGTCAATATTCAGTCTTGTCATTTCCTGTTTAACCACCTTCAATTTGCCTTGATTCATGGACCTAACATTCCAGGTTCCTATGCAATATTTCTCTTTACAGCACTGAACGTTGCTTCTATCACCAGTCCCATCCACAGCTGGGTGTTGTTTTTGCTTTGGCTCCATCCCTTCCTTCTTTCTGGAGTTATTTCTCCACTGATCTCCAGTACCATATTGGGCACCTACCGACTTGGGGAGTTCATCTTTCAGTGTCCTATATTTTTGCCTTTTCATACTGTTCATGGGGTTCTCAGGGCAAGAATACTGAAGTGGTTTGTCATTCCCTTCTTCAGTGGACCACTTTCTGTCAGACCTTTCTACCATGACCTGTCCATCTTGGGTGGCCCCACACAGCATGGCTTAGTTTCATTGAGTTAGACAAAGTTGTGGTCCATGTGATCAGATTGGCTAGTTGTCCGTGATTTTGGTTTCAGTCTGTCTGCCCTCTGATGCCCTCTCTCAGTGCCTACCATCTTACTTGGTTTTCTCTTACCTTGGATGTGGGGTATCTCTTCATGGCTGCTACAGCAAAGTGCAGCCACTGCTCCTTACCTTGGATGTGGGGTAGCTCCTCTCGGCCATGCTTGTGCGTCTACTCCAAGTGTCAATAAAAAATTTTAATCCCCATTCAAAAATGAATTTTACAGCTAAGAATAAAACATGGTCATGAAAACTTATCTTTGGGCTACTTTTAAAAGACAGAGACAAGATGTGTGGTGTAAAGGAAAACTTGAAATAAAGCCTAATTAGGCTACAAAAACAATCCAATCATGAATTAGGGACACTGTTAAATAAAGCGCTTTTTGTGATATCCATTGATATCAGTTTACAATTTTAAAAGTGTTAAGGTCATCCATTATAATAACAATGAGAAATATTTTTCTTCTCATGCATTAATAATTTACTCAATTGTATTTACCTTCTGAAATGATAAATATAATTTCTAGACAAGATGGACATTCAACTAGTACACCAGGAGTAATATCCTGGTGGCATTGACTCTGAAGGATTGTTTTCTGTTTCATGTCAATTAAATATTTTTATTCAACAGAGAATCAGTGTTATGCAGGAAAATCAGCACTCTACAAAATAAAATAAAATAGTAGTAGATTAAATGTTAGCCCCCCAAATCTCTGTCCTCATCCCAAGAACCTGTGAATATTACCTCATATTGCAAAAGAATGAACATTGTTTTATATGGTAAGTGATATGAATAAGTTAAGGATTTGGAGAGGCTTATCCTGGATTAGCCAGATGGACCCTAAGTGTAATCATATGTGTCCTTACAAGAATGAGACAGTAGGAGTTTGTTGAGGGTAATGTAACCACAGAGGCAGATTGGAGTGATATCGACACAGGACAAGAAATGCTCGGAGACACTAGGAGCTGCATGAGGCAAGGAATTGATTCTCCCCTGGAGCATTCAGAGGGAGCACAGCCTAGATAACACCTTGATTACAGAACCCTGTCATCGTGGCCACAGAAAACTAACACAGTAGCATTTGCTAATACATGTGGCATAAATAGGGGCTTTCCTGGTGGCTCAGTGATAAAGAACCCACCTGCAGTGCAGGAACCACAGGAGACATGGGTTCAGTCACTGGGTCAGAAAGATCCTCTGGAGGAGGGCATGGTAACCCACTCCAGCATTCTTGCCTGAAGTATCCCATGACAGAGGAGCCTGGTGGGCTACAGTCTTAGGATCACAAAGAGTCAGATACGACTGAAGTGACTGAGCACACACATAAACATGGCATAAATAATCCCACTGTGTCTGATTTTCAACTACCAATATATAGTCACTGATGAGCTCTGGGAAAGGGTGCACACAGTTCCTTGTCCTAAGCTGGTACAAGCCTGGTTTCAATATGCTATTGGCCCCAGATACAGGTACAGGTACATTCAATTCCCCTCTGATTTTTTTACTTGTTTCGTTTCTTTCTGCCAGAGACAATGAAATGAGACATCCTGTGTAGCCCCTTTTGTCAGAATAACACAGAAAAAGCCAATATCACTGATTAAAATTTTACTCTAATTAGTACATTAGAAGAAAGCTAGTATTTTCATAAAACTCAAACAATGATAAATTTAAATGACAATACAACATAAAATGTACAGAAGCCCCCTACATATGAATGAGTTCTGTTCTAAGAGCACATTTATAAGTCTCATTTGTTTGTAAGTTAGTATTATACTGCAATAGATTTATAATATTTTCATACAAATAATACATAAAAAGTAAACATGCAAAAAATAAACATTTTTAACCTTACAGTACAGTACCTAGAAAAGTACAATAGTACAGTACAGCAGCTGGCATGTAGGGGCTGGCATCAAGTGAATAGGCAAGAAGAGTTACTTACTGGAGGAGGGAGCGGAGGTGGGGGACATTAGAGCTGAAGGATAATCAGCATTAGGAGATGGAGGGAAAGTTGAAATTTCATTCTCATCTGATATTGATGGAACACACATTCTCATCTTTGAAAGTTCTCAACTTGAAGGTTCTTATCACACACTATAATTCTGCCCCCATTTAGTAACAGGTGACTATAAGGAATTGCAGAGCTTTTTTCCGAACTGCATAGCAAGTGTTTTTCTAGTAATAAGTGCACAATTAAAACTAGTTAGAATTATTTTCCTATCATCAATGTCATTGGTGAGAATGATGACAACAGTAGTTAACAGTAAAAGAGTGGCAATGGCAATAACAGTTATAGTACTTCACTGTGTGTGTGCTCAGTCACTCAGTCATGTCCGACTCTTTACAACCCCATGGACTGTAGCTCACCAGGCTCCTCTGTACATGGAATTTTCCAGGCGAGAATGCTGGAATGGGCTCCCATTTCCTCCTCCAGGGGAACTTCCTGACCCAGGGATCAAACCTGCATCTCTTGGGTCTCCATGCATTGGCAGGTGGATTCTTTACCACACACCACCTGGAAGCCCTATAGTACTTTATTAAAGCATATTAAAAAGTAGAGACATCATTTTACCAAAAACGGTCTATATAGTCAAAACTATGGTTTTTTCAGTAGTCATGTATAGATGCGCAAGTTGATGCATAAAGAAATCTAAGCACCAAAGGATTGATGCTTTCGAATTGTGCTGGAGAAGACTCTTGAGAGTCCCATGGAGTGCAAGGAGATCACACAAGTCAATCCTAAAGGAAAACTAACCTGAAAGAGTGAAGGAAAAGGAGAAAAGGACAGCAGGGGATAATATTGTTAAATAGCATTACTGACTCCAAGGACATGAATTTGTGCAAACACCAAGAGACAGTGGGGAACAAAGGAGCCTGGCATGCTGCAGTCCATGGGGTCACAAAGAATCAGACATGACTTAGTGACTGAACAACAACAAGTTTATTAAAGATGGAGATAGACATTTTTCTTCATTTTCTGAGATAATAGAAAAAAGTAAAGTTGGAGTTCAAAGACCTCTGACGGGGAGGAGGGGGGATTGTGCAAGAGCAACTGACACGTGTAGGGATCCAGAGTTTGGAAGGAAGAGAAAGAAGAGGTGAGGGAAGAACAATATGGCAATGAATCCTGTAGAGGAAAATAAGAAAGATTCTAACAATTACCCTGGGGCTTTTTGGAGCTAGACATCTACGAGAACTTGGAGGAGACTGCGGCATGTGCTCCTCCAGCAAGAGGAATGACGAGAGACTCCACTGTCACTAATCTAACCAAACTGATGGTTTGGTGATAAGTTGACAAGCAGAAATAGACTTAAATGTAGTCGAGGATTATTTGCTTCCTATGTTGCTGCTTTCATTATTATCTGGGTTACCAGAATTGATGAAGACAAGCAATTATTCAAGAACCTTATCAATGAAAACAAATAATTAGTCTTTTTACTCCGCAGAAGAGCCAAAACTTTTTTCAACATAGGTATCTATTATAAGATCTAGTAAGAGTGAAGATGAAGGCAAGTTTTCCTTAAATCGCTTCATTACCCCTAATCCAAAAGTTTGTTTGTGCATTGACCACAGAGAAAATAAAGCTGCCAGCCCATGTTTGGTTGTGGTTCAAAGCCTTTATTTTCCCTCTTTTGGCCCAGACCACAGTTCCAAAACCACAGACCTTTCAATGTTCATTCTGACTTGTAAGTTCCTCCCCAAAGTGCATCAAGCAATCAAGTAAATTTGACACTAAAGTTGCAGAAATAAAAGAGATAATGCAGTCTATCACATCCCTGTCTTCACTTTTCTTAGACATGTTTCTACAAAATTGATGCCAAAGCCAAGTTGTTGTTTTTTTAATTTAAATTTATTTATTTTAATTGGAAGCTAATTACTTTACAATATTGTATTGGTTTTGCCATACATCAACATGAATCCACCACAGGTGTACACATGTTCCCAATCCAGAACCCCACTCCCACCTCCCTCCCTGTACCATCCGTCTGGGTCATCCCAGTGCACCAGCCCCAAGCATCCTGTATCCTGCGTCGAACCTAGACTGGCGATTCATTTCTTATATGATATTATACATGTTTCAATGCCATTCTCCCAAATCATCCCACCCTCTCCCTCTCCCCCAGAGTCGAAAAGACTGTTCTATACATCTGTGTCTCTTTTGCTGTCTCGCATACAGGGTTATTGTTACCATCTTACTAAATTCCATATATATGCATTAGTTTTTTTTAAGACCACAGTTAGACTGTTCTCTGTAAAAGAATGGTAATAGGAAACAGCATTCAGCATTTTTTTTACATGTATGCATGCAGTTCTCACCTTCACCCTTATATTTATTCCCAAATTCTACTATAAGTACTATCAGGCAAGGATTTCTAAACAATATCAAGTGGGAAACATTTTATAAATAGAAATTTCCATGACCACCCCATATCTGTTACCAAACTGAACTTGGGTTCCCTCACCTGACATGTACCAAAGCCAATCTACTGATACCTGGCTGTGGTGAAAGAATGTACAGCATTTATTGTGGGTATGAAGCAAAGAGAACAGGCAGTTTGTGCTCAAAAGCCCAAATTTCCCAGTGGCTCTCAGGGTAGGATTTGTAAAGACAATATGCATGATCAGCTAGTTCACAATTCTCTGATTGGTTGATGGTAAAGTAACAGGGTGATGTTTCAAAAACTTCAATCAGCCTGAAATTTACTCTGGTGGTCAAGATGCAGTTAACTTCCTCCACCTGGTAGGGGTTTTAACATCTGCAAAACAGCTCAAGGACATGGCTCAGAATATTGTCTATGGCTCTTGAGGAGGACATAAAGGTGCTTGACTTTGTTTTATGGCTAAACTATTATTGGAAGGACTGATGTTGAAGCTGAAACTCCAATACTTTGGCCATCTGATGCGAAGAACTGACTTATTTGAAAAGACCCTGATGTTGGGAAAAATTGAAGCTGGGAGGAGAAGGGGACAACAGAGGATGAGATGGTTGGATGGCATCACCGACTCGATGGATATGAGTTTGGGTAAACTCCGGGAGGTGGTGATGGACAGGGAGGCCTGGCATGCCGTGGTTCATGGGGTCACAAAGAGTCAGACACGACTGAGTGACTGAACTGAACTGAACTGAAACTATTATTATTTTGTCTTGTTTGACTGCTTTGCTTTGTTTTTGCATTTTCTAATTTTTCTAATTAAATTTGCTCTTTGGAACTCTGTGAAGGCTTAGGAGGCTAAAGCTTTTCTGCAAAGAAAATGTGGGGGATATGTCCAGGTGGGGGAGGGGAGAGGGTCTGTTCCTAGGAAGGCTGTACTGGGTCCTCTCAGTTTCAGATCTACTACCTGAACAAACTGCAGGAAAGAGGATACAGAAACAGCAGAACATACATCTGCAAGAATTACCAAAAACAAACAGAAAAATAGAAATATGTTTTATTATGTGGATCAGGTACTTTGCAAATTTATTCTATTTAATCCTTACAGCAATAAAGAGGTTGCTTATCATCATCCATGTGATTAAACCTCTGGGGCAAGAAATCAATACATCACAGGGTTACACAGCTATTTGAGTAGTGAAACTAAAAAAACATCCAGGGAGTCTGAATTCACTTCATTAGCCACCAAGCCCTAGCTCCACAGAACAGGACATTTTCTGCTCACTGTGAGCAGAAGGAACAGAGAGACCACTATGTTTCCCACCAAAGCATACAGAAGCCGAAGGACTGGGGTGGGGCACTTTCAAAAACTGTGGGAAAGGCACGTGGGAGGTAATATCAGACACCTTAACCAGCTCCCTCTTCCAAATCTCAGACTGGCAAGCAGCAGTGCAGCTTTGCTGCCATTAGTCAAAGACCTTTATTAAAAGCCCTAGGACATGGAACAATGGCTGGTGGCCTTCCTAGACTAAAGTACAACAGGATGCTTCCAGTGTCTCTGTTTCCAAGGAATCACAGCAGGTGGGCAGACCTGAGTAGCAATAAGTACCTTCAGCAGAGAAGGCAATGGCAGCCCACTCCAGTCCTCTTGCCTAGAAAATCCCATGGATGGAGGAGCCTGGTAGGCTGCAGTCCATGGGGTCACTAAGAGTTAGACACAACTGAGTGAATTCACTTTCACATTTCACTTTCATGCATTGGAGAAGGAAATAGCAACCCACTCCAGTGTTCTTGCCTGGAGAATCCCAGGGACGGTGGAGCCTGATGGGCTGCCATCTATGGGGTCGCACAGAGTTGGACACGATGGAAGCAACGCAGCAGCAGCAGCAGCAGACATCATAGGACGCTGATACCCTTTCCTCAGAATGCAAAACACAATAGCAGAGGAGAGCTTCATGGGACAGGAGAAGAAGAGGAAAACTTTCTATAACTTCCCCTAACACACTGCAACATCTGAGAGGCAGCCAAGTATGCCACATTACCAGATGAAAATGGTAGTTAGTCACCAACATTCCTGGTGCAAAATACTATTTTTACTGTTTTTATAGGTTCAGATTCCAGTCCACAGGAAACCATGCTCCATAGCCTCAATCAACAAGTAAAAAGTCATCTCTTATTGATATTGTCTTTCATAGTAATTCCAATACACAATTATGCTAAAATTACCCTTTCTATCAAAAATTAGGAAGAGAGGAAACAAAAAGGTAAAAGGAAACAGAGCACCTTTTCCTGCCACACAACAAAGAAAAGTAGCAGTAGCCCATAATCTCACAATGGATCACAGCACTTCAGTTCTTCAAGTATTACCAGGTGTGTCCCTTGATGAGGAGTTTCTTCAAACCTATATCCTCTGGACCCAAGTCCCTCTCCACAAAAAACTCTGCTGCACTGCATTCCACAGGAAGACAGCAGGTCACCACTCAGCTTGCCAGGGTTCGGGTCCAGCCATTATTCTATGTTGACAGGACAGGGATCTGCCACTCCCTCTGCTCTTTCAGTAACAACATTTGCCCTTTCCAATGGGCATGATGTGGTCAGAAATACCTCACTGTTTAGGACAACTTAGCTTCTTAAGGCTGAGCTGCACAAGACTGACAGAAGCTAATGGAAGACGGGGTCTCCTTGGCTCCTTGCTGAGGTTTTCCTCTGTTGTCGCTCCTCCCTCCGAATCTCTCAAAAATGACAAAGAATGAGTTGCAGAATCATGTCCCAAGTTTCATTCCAGCTCAAGCGGCAAATTCCTAACCACCAGCTGCTGGCTGGCAGCCCATGTATTCTCTAGTTGAAGCTCATTAACACAAGATAGGCATACATAACTGAAAGACTTAGGGCTTCCTGACACACCCTCCAGGTGAGAGGTGACTGCTGAGACGGACTGTGTGTTGGGGGAAGGAAGCTGTCTTCAAACCTCAAAGGTTAGATGTTAGAATCTCTGTTTTACTTAAATAGAGCCAAGCTAATAACTCATTCCTACAGCAATCCAGATGTCATTTCTTTTTTATGTCTTTTTTTTTTTTATGATGAGCAATGGTTCATTATTTTAGCCAAAGATAAAATAGTCATTCTAAGTTGTACTTCCTCTCTCTGTGTTTCAATTAATCACAAGAACTAAGTCCCCATTCTAGTTGTAAATACTGCCTTATACTTGCCTTGACAAAGTCACTGGCCAGAAAACTGATAGAATTTCGAATACATATATCAAAGTTCATTGTGTTCTTGGCACCTTGTGTAGGATACACAAGAATGTATTCTAATAAGTCAAAACAAAAGATTAAAAATGTAGCACTTACCTTTCCTTATTTTGTAAACTGATAAAACAAAGCAAACTAAACTGAAACTCTAACATACTTTGTATTATGAAGACTTTCCTGGTTTCTTCTCCACCCTGGAAAAATACTCTTAAGTTCAAATATGTATAATTAAATTGCTTGAAATTAATTTGCTTTTTAAGATAAAAAATATCTTGTTTTTCAGTACTTGACAATCTCCCCTTCTGATTTCAAAGCTCCAAAGTACATTTCTCAACAAAAATATATTTAATTCCACTTTCCCATCAGTTTTTCTGCTTTTTTTCTGGCTGTTACTTTCCTTGGTTCACATCAATGTTTTAATTGTTAGTAGAAGATGCACCAAAGGTTAGTTATGAAAACTTTACTTGATGAAGGCTAAGCAGTTTATTGCATCCTGCCTACTGGCAGGTTATGTAGACATATCTCAAAATGTGACTCATCTTTGATGCTTTCCTAACTTTTTTAATGAATCATGCACACCATTTCCTCACCTATGCTCTTTTTCTCATGTAGTTGTATAACTGAACAAACTACCCATACCCAAGCCTGGGAGGCACAAATGGGGTTAATTAACATCAATAAACTGTCCTCAAAAACAAAATACCAAGTGTCTTTTCACCACTCTAAAATGGTAGCCAATAGTAGAGTCACTGGAGGAGGACATGGCGCCCCAGTCCAGTACTCTTGCCTGGAAAATCCCATGGATGGAGGGGCTTGGTAGGCTACAGTCCATGGGGTCAGAAGAGTCGGACACGACTGAGCGACTCCACTTTCACTTTTCACTTTCAGGCATTGGAGCAGGAAATGGCAACCCAATCCAGTATTCTTGCCTAGAGAATCCCGGGGACAGAGGAGCCTGGGGGGCTGCCGTCTATGGGGTCGCACAGAGTCAGACACGACTGAAGTGACTTAACAGCAGCAGCAGCAGCAGCAGTAGAGTCACCAACATTCCCAGTTTGCCTGTCCCAATTTTAGCACTAAAGTGTCCTTGTTCTGATTAATCCCTCAGTCCTGAGCAACCTATGACACAAAAGAATAGATGTTCTAAACTTGGTAACAATATGACTTAAGAAAATTTCCACTTAGTAGTGTTTCTTTGGATCCATGACTGTCATAAACTTAAAATAATCTAAAATCCATAGCCGATTAACTATATATGCTTTATTTCCCAACACCATACCTAGCTTGCCTCATATAGAAAATATTAGGCCTTATCAAAAGTACCTATACTTACTTAAAAATTGAGTCCCCAAACCCAAAACACAGTGATCTTAATTCTGGATTTGGCTCCACTTCAGAAAGCTAAAGCTACTTGATTGTAAACACTTTTTATGAATTATTACTCCATATAGTAAATTCCTTGAAAAGTAGAATTCATTGTTCTTTCACTGTGGAATATTTCAAACATACAGAAAATAATAAGCATCTGTGTACCTATGACTTATGTTTAAAAATACTACTTTAATAATATTAACATTTAATGATCTATAACTGCAATTTTTATTTCAGATATTTTAAAAATACTTAATATTACAAATATGGCTATAGTTAGCCCATTCTTCACATTTGCCTTCTTCTCTTTTTCAGAACAAAACCAGGTCTGAAGTCAATGTCTGCTTCTCTCTTATGTTTCACATTTTTGTCACACACGCATGTATTTGTCACAATAAGCAACATGTACTCTTACATTTTGTACTTAATTATACCCTCACATCTTACACACAGTAACTGAAAATTCTTTGGTCAAATTGAATTGAATTCACTACCTAAATCTACAAGAGGACAAACAACAATTCCCTACTTTCAAAAGGTCAAGCTAAAATTTAAATAGTCTTAAAAGTAAAATAATAAACTAAAATCAACAAACTTACTTTCTAAATACTTTGGCTTAAATGTTATTCTCATATCCCTTCAAGTCACTCAGAGACAAAATAGTTTGTACTATTCGCGTAGAGTTTCCATTCTCTTTATGCTCTTCTATTTAGCATTGCTTTTCTCCAAAACCATATTATCTGTCAGTGCTAGATTAGTGACACCTACCACCCAACTTTTGCCTACAGTCTATAACTTTGTCTAGTGAGTGTAGCAAATAAATACACAACAAATAATCTGTACTGTGGGAAAAGAGGGAAATGCTTTGTCTTAATTGATTGAGCACAATGATGATTTATGCTTCTGCCAATCCATTCTTATGGATTGTTTCCTTTATGTAGAGAAACTACAATAAAAGTTTCAAAGATGTTTAACAATTTGCACCCTAGCAAAAAACAGTTAACACTATAAATGTTGTCTCATGACCTGGAGCTTCAAATTGTGATCCGTTGACCAGGAGCATGCATGTTATCTGGTACTTGTTAGAAAGACAGAATTTTGGTCCCACCTCCTGGATCAGAATCTGCATCTTAATCATACAGCCTTACATGGTACCTACCTGTTGCATGTGCATGTGAGTTGTACTGATACCTTCATCCACAATAGTTCAAATGTATTTTACAAAAGCAGACCCAAAGCCTTGTGCCAAATGCCTAATAGTGTTTAACAAACAGCACTTGAGTAACAAACAGACAGTAAAGAATCTGCCCACAATGCAGGAGACCTGGATTCCCTGGGTTAGCTTTATCTCCTGGAGAAGGAAATGGCAATCCACTCCAGTATTCCTGCCTGGAGAATCCCACGGACAGAGGAGCCTGGTGGGCTACAGTCCATGGGGTCGCAAAGAGTGGGACATAACCGAGTGACCAACAGGTACACATACAGTGTAGGATTAAGAATCAAGTCAACAGTCAAATTTGATTTTGAAACAGAGACTTCACGCTCTTCTCCCTCACATTATTTCAACAGTCTTACCATTGAGATAGAATGAATGATGATAAAGTAATAGTTAAAGGAAAAATATTAATAATATTAACATTCTATTTTTTGTCTCAAAAGGACCAATAGTACTTTGTCCTAATGGATATAAAATAGCATAGAAATCATCTAAATATTTATCAATTATATTTTCTAGCTATACTAGATAGTATGTGGTTGAGAACAAACTTACCAGTTGCGTAAATTTTCTGTATTTCAGTTTCCTCCTTTGTAAGGTAATACTTATATCTTAGGATATAGATAAGTTAACATCTGTGAAGGCTGGTGTACAGTAAAACCTTAGCCACTATTATTATTTTACACCAAATATTTAACTTTCAGAGAAAGATCTTAGTTCTCTCTAAAGAAACTTTTTCTCTCACTTTTAAGGATTTTCTTCTACCCACCATCCATCTCACTTAATCTCCCTTTATTTATTCACTTAAAATATATCAAAAGTGTGCTATAATTTTCTTCTGTTTCAGTCAATGCTTCTCCCCTGCACCTACAGGAAGGAAAATATCAAGTCTACATATCTAGACAAGGCATCTTTCTCTTGCCAGTGTCACACCCCCAACTGCCCCCCAGTGTTGCCATCTGTATAGTTGCAATAGCTATAATTTTGGAGTTTTTATCTAGCAAGAATTAGTTCCATTAATCTTTAAAACTATTATGGAGTATAGTTATTGCTCATTCTTTTATCTGAGGGTCAGAGAGGTGAATGACTTAATTGAAACTCACATCACTTACAGTGGAATTGAACTGCAAATAGAACACAAAAATTCGCACACCCAAACCTACGCTGTTTATGCCACATTAGACTGTCTCAAAGGCATGAAAAAGTATCACATTCGAAGTTAAACTTACCATTTCTGCCACCAACTTCTCCATGGCCATTAGTACTATGACCATTTTCCTTAAGTTACTTTGCTTGCTTTCTTTCTGACTTGCATTACACATTTCATCATGTTAAATATGGAGTAATTTTGACATGCTATGCCTCTCAGATTCAGTGCTCCCCAGCCACCAGCACTCAGGGACAAGCTTCCCTCAGTTATGGTACAGATTCTAAAAACAATCTCTGAATAGCTCCTTTGACCTCCGGTCCTCGTGCAGCAACCAGGTTTCACTGGGCTATGTATTATTTTGTACGTTTTGCTCAGTCACACAGTTGTATCCATCTCTTTGTAATCCTTTGACTGTCCACCATTCTCACTCCTCTGTCCATGGGCAAGAATACTGGAGTGCATTGCATTTCCTTCTCCAGGGGATTTTCCCACCCAGAAATTGAACCTGGTTCTCTTACATCTCCTCCTTCGGCAGATGGATTCTTTACCACTGCAACATCTGGGAAAGCCCCTTGTTTTATTTTAAATTTGACCAAAGAATATACAGCACCTAACTTCCTATTTCATCAAGGTCCATTAGTGTTACGACTCATGTATCTTTTCATGTCACATTCCCAAGTTATTTGAAATTTGCCTACAGTGTAGGTAATCTGTCATTCAGTAAAACCTCGGGAAGATGCAGACAGTGGAACAGCTGCAGGGGAATGACACCCAGGAAAGATTTTGGAATCAAAGAACTCTGCCCAGATGCACACTTAGGTCTCCATTTGGATATCAACATGAAAACTGATCTCTCTTTACAGGAAAGAAGTCAAAGTAGAGTCTATAAATGAAACCTCTACCTGCACAGATTTTTGAAACTTCAGGAACAGGAAGAAAGGGTCTACCACTCCTTGTATAAATAGAAAGATGGTCCATCATCGTTTGTGTTTCTCTGGAAGCAAACCTTGAGACTTACCCTCAGGTATTTACTTGGTGGCCTGAGGAAGTAGGACTGCGGGAATTGGGAGAGTAACAGAGAAGGAGGAAAAACCAGTACAAGGCTGTGTGATACACCCAAGGTGTGCTATGGGCAAAGGGCTTGCTTCTACAAACCTCAGGGAAGCATACAGAAAGCTTCCCACATTCTCCACCTGAGGACAGGAGACCAAGCATTGGCCCAGAGTTGCCCTGACTTCCCTACCATCCCAAGCCCAGCTGAAAGCAAGAGCTAATCTGTCTCCCTTAATTTAGAGAAGGCTCTGAGGCAGAAACACAGGAATCATGACTAACTTGATTATATCAAACATGTTATAATATTAATATAACCATATCCCACATAAAATGGAATTGCATGACTTAAAATGTGAAGAGATTTTTACAATTTTGTTTTTGAAATTGATATCTGTTTTGAAATTGCAATTTTTGTTAAACATTTTTAACTAAGTCAAATTTTTTTTAAGGTTTTAAACATTTTAACAAAATGGATCCTCAAACCACCTCTAAAACTGCTCAATAGGAACAACTAGTTTCAAGAACTCTACTCCAAACCCTACCCTTTAAACTGTTGTGGATAATTACGGAGAACTCTTATTTTCTGAAATAGTTGTTACAAATCCTAGTGCCAGCAACAATCATTCTCAGGGCAAACAGGCATGGGACAAGGACAGTACAGCACAAAGAAGAAACTGCTTCAAGAAACAGAATGACAGAAGCAGAAGGGAATAAACAACAGACCAGGAAAGAGATTCTTATCAAATTCACCTGCTGCTGCTGCTGCTAAGTCACTTCAGTCATGTCCGACTCTGTGCGACCTTATAGACGGCAGCCCACCAGGCTCCCCCGTCCCTGGGATTCTCCAGGCAAGAACACTGAAATGGGTTGCAATTTCCTTCTCCAATGCATGAAAGTGAAAAGTTAAAGTAAAGTTGCTCAGTCATATCTGACTCTTAGTGACCCCATGGACTGCAGCCTACCAGGCTCCTCCATCCATGGGATTTTCCAGGCAAGAGTACTGGAGTGGGGTGCCATTGCCTTCTCCGTAAATTCACCTAGTAAAGACTAATCAATTTCCCAGGAAAAATGTATCAAATATCAGAACCATAAAAGATTAATGTAATCATCAGAGCACATTTAGCTGCCCCATTAATTGTCAAGAATTCTGACTCAAAAATGTGGATTTTATATTTTTAAATAAATCTTCAGATTTTCTTTATAAAATCCAAATCAGGGGTCTTTCTGGGCATTGATAAGCAAACTGACAATTGTAAAGGCATGTTCTCCAGAGTAAATGAAGAAGGCATGTGACCCTCTACAAAATACTGCCTTAACAAGTCTTTTTTTGTCTGTTTCTATTTCTCAATATACTCAGAATGAGGACCTTGTACTATCTTCCCTCCATTCCTCAGTTCACAGGCATCCTCAAGAGTTCTCACTTCCACCATCCCCCACAGAGCTTGAGAGAATCATCAACTGTCTTTACATCAATGAATCAATCTCCCATTATATACAACCAGGACCCTCCACACAGAGTTGCCCATGTGAAAAGAAGCTCAGCTGCAAAAACATGCCTGGAATTCAGAAATATGCCCTTGAGATTTTCATTAAAGTTCATGTTTAAAAGTGCTCTTTATTTCATCTATCTTGGGACTCTTCAGCATTGGAGAGAGAGCCCTTCATTCATAACAATAAGCCTGTTAAAGTAAAATTCACTGTATACAAACTTCAAACATATAAATATTCATTCACTCACCAATCTTTTGACATTAGGCCAAGCTTCTTGTTTTCACACCAATAATACAGTCTACGATGTCAAGCTTCATTTAAAAAAAAAAAAATAGTAGTGAGAACTTAAAAGATGGAGCTGAAACAATCTGAGGACAGAATTTGTTGCTTTTGTTGTAGTTCAGTTGCTGTCACGTAGACTCTTTGAGACCCCATAGACTGTAGCACGACAGGCTTCCCTATCCTTCACTATCTTCCAGAGTTTGCTCAAACTCATGTCTGTTGAGTCAGTGATGCCATCCAACCATCTCATCCTCTGCTGCCCCCTTCTCCTATTGCCTTCAGTCTTTCCTAGCATCAGGGTCTTTTCCAATGAGTCAGCTCTTCACATCAGGTGGCTGTATTGGAGCTTCAACTTTAACATCAGTCCTTCCAATGAATATTCAGGGTTGATTCCTTTAGGACTGATTTGTTTGATCTGCTTGCAGTTCAAGGGACTCTCAAGAGTCTTCTCCAGCACTATAATTTTAAAACATCAGTTCTTCGGTGTTCAGCCTTCTTTACTGTCCAACTCTCACATCTGTAAATGACTACTGGAAAAACCATAGCTTTGACTAATAGATCTTTGCATAGTCCTAAAATCCTAAAAGATGCTTCTGCTAAAATGCTACACTCAGTATGTCAGCAAATTTGAAAAACTCAGCAGTGGACACAGGAACGGAAAAGGTCGATTTTCATCCCAATCTCAAAGAAAGGCGATGGCAAAGAATATTCAAATTGCCATACAATGTCACTCATTTCACATGCTAGCAAAATTATGCTCAAAATTCTTCAAGCTAGTCTTCAGTAGTACATAAACCAAGGGCAGAACACATTTTAAAAATATTTTTCTCCCAAATTTCTTGTGTTTTTTTCAGTGATATCTGTTTGAATGCAATAAGGACTGGTATATATCAGGGTCCTAAATTTTTGCCCAAATACAGCTCTCTTTTATTTCTGCTCATTCAGTATCATCCACTTTCTCAAAACCCAGCCTAAATCTCACTTCCCCAAGTGTTTTCACAGATCTCTCCTTGTACTCTTTCGCTCTGAATTTCATCAGCCTCTGGCTTTATGTATCCTTGCTTCCTGAGTGCATGCTTTGTTTTTCAGTCATCAGGTTCTGCAGGATAGCAATGAACATACACCACTAGGATGGCATTTTTCAAGCTGCTGGTCATAATGCCCATTGTGAGGAATGATACTGATTTAGTGGAACCAGCCAAGATTTGTTTAATAAAATTACATAAAATAGGAAATACCAGAAAGAAATACATAAATTATTTCATGGAACTTTTTATTTTTTGACATATAATTGACATATAATATAGTATTAGTTTAACGTGTACAACTTAATGATTCTATCTGCATATATTGCAAAATGATCACTGTGATAAGTCTAGTTAATATTCATCACCACATATAGTTAAAAATTTTATTTCTTCTGATGAGAACTTTTAATATCTACTCTCTTGCTGCTGCTGCTGCTCAGTTGCTTCAGTCGTGTCCGACTCTGTGCGACCCCATGGACTGCAGCCTACCAGGTTTCTCCATCCATGGGATTCTCCAGGCAAGAACACTGGAGTGGGTTGCCATTTCCTCCTCCAATCTACTCTCTTAACTATTTTCAAATACAGCAAGTTCCCTGCATATGAATGAGAGCATGTTCATAAGGCCAATTGTTCGTAAGTCCAACAAAGTTAGCCTAAGGACAAAACCAACATGTAGCTCTGAACAGTGATAGATTTATAATACTTTTCAAAGATACAATGCATAAAACCAAACACAATAATAAACATTTTTAATCTTTCAGTACAGTACCTTGAAGTGTATAGTAGTATAATACAGCAGCTGGCATCCAGGGGCTGGCACCGAGCGAACAGCAGGAAGAGTTCCTGACTGGAGGAGATGGATGAGGTGGGGCTGGTAGAGCTGAAGGCTCAGCAGCAACAGGAGAGGGAGGCAAGCTGCAATTTCACTCACACCTAACACTGATGGCACAGGTTCTGGTTCCTTGCTGGACTCAATTCTATCAACATTCTTGAGAAAATATCCAATGATGTCTTGGTAATAGTACTTTCTTTTTTCTCATTGTAGATGAGACAGTAGCACTGGCTTGCATCCTAATCAGCTGCTGGAATCTTTGTGTACCATTCTACAGTTGGGTCTTGTGCATCAAGAACTAACAGTCCTTCTCAAATAAAGAAAATCCCCTTGCCATTTCCTGCATTGTGAATCTCTTCAGTTCTTCAGTTACTTCTTCTTGTCTGCCTTCATCCTTTCTCTGGGCATCTGATTCCATTATGCCCTGATTAGTAAGCTCTTCGTGTTGCACAGCAAGAAGTTCAGTGAAGTCACCCTGTTGCAACTCTAGCTGCAGCTTCTCACTGAGGGTCACTAAGTTGGTGAAGACCTCTTTGAACTACTTAATCATCTTTTCAAATCCATGAAAATTGTGAACAAACTGTGGGCAAAGGTTCTTTCAAAGCCCATTCATGGTGACTGCCATAACCTCTCACCAATGTTGTGATAGTTTCGGGTGAAGAGTGTAAACAACATTTCTTTAAAGTCACTATAACTCTCTGGTCCACAGGTTGGATGCGCAATGTACATTTGCATCTTTGAAAGTTCACAGCTTGAAGGTTCCTAAGTAGGGGGCTTCCTGTATGCAGTTCAGTATTACTAACTACAGTCTTTTTATACAACTTTTTTATATCTCATATGCCTATGCATGATTGTATGAACTGGATCACAACATACAAAGAAATCCTTACTTGTGGGTTAAAATTAGAAAAATTTAAAAGCCATTGATTTACCAGTATTAACCAGCAAGTGCTTGTTGGTAGCTTTAAAGAGAAATCATTACTCAATACAAAATTCTAATCCTTTCATCAATACTGTCTATAAAATAGTAATATATGCAGAAATATTAATCTATACTTATTTGCGCTAACCACTGCAGATACAAGAAAGAAAAACTTTTCTTTTCTTCTTCAAGGAGCCTGCAAAGTAGTAAGCAGTAATGTAAAGTAAAAAGTAAAGCAGAAATACGAATTCAATATAGTGAGACAAAAAGTGAGAAAGCATAAGAGCACAAAGAAAATATTCCAAACTCTATCTCCCAGGAATTGGTTTTTAATTGCCCAAATCTTTAGAAAATTCTTATCTGTAAGAGGGTCAGATTTTTAGCCAAGAGACTATCACTTGAGAGTCTATTCAGAGAGGTATTCAGCTAACCTTCTATGTGGTTAGCATCATGTCATGTTACACAGTGGAAATTCAGCTGGACTAACTAGATTTTCAACCAGGATTTAGACTCCATTTTTCTGGCAAGTAAAAATTGTATAAATTTAAGCTATAAATTTAATGTTTTGATATGTTTATAAATTGTGAAATAATTATCACAAACTATCTATCTCCTCTATTGGTTATTATTTTCTTTCTCCTTTGCTTTTTGTATGTTAAGAACACTTAAGATCTACCATCTTAAGAAACTTCAAATATAGTCAGCCCTCTAAATCCACAGGTTTCACATCTGTAACTCAATCAACTACAAATCAAAAATACTAAAAAAAAAAAAAAAAATCTGGGAAGTTCCAAAAAGAAAAACTTCAATTTGCTGTGCACAAGTAACTATTCACATACTATTTTCATTTTATTACAAATAGTTACATGGCATTTAGGCAAAATGGTTGTCTGAGGAGGACTTACAAATAGTTGAGAAAAGAAAAAAATGAAAGACAAAGCAGAAAAGGAAAGGATATACCCATCTGAATGTAGATTTCCAAAGAATAACAAGAAAGATAAGAAAGCCTTCCTAAGTGGACAATGCAAAGAAATAGAGGAAAACAATAGAATGGGAAACAATTTAATAGAATGGGATCTCTTCAAGAAAATTAGAGATACCAAGGGAACATTTCATGCAATGATCGGCACAATAAAGGACAGAAATGGTATGGACCTAACAGAAATAGAATATATTAATAAGAGGTGGCATGAATACACAGAAGAACCATACAAAAACGATCTTAATGTCCCAGATAACCACAATACTGTGATCACTCACCTAGAACCAGACATGCTGGGAGTGCAGGGTCAAGTGGGCTTTAGGAAGTATCCTTTCAAAAAAAGCTAGTGAAGGTGATGGAATTCCAGCTGAGCTATTTCAAATCCTAAAAGATGATGTTGTTAAAGTGCTGTACTCAATATGCTAGCAGATATGGAAAACTCAGTAGTGGCCACAGGACTGGAAAAAAGTCATTTTTGACTCCAATCCCAAAGAAAGGCAGTGCCAAAAAATGTCCAAACTACAGCATTTCACATGCTAGCAAAGTAATGCTCAAAATCCTCCAAGCTAGGCTTCAACAGTATATGAACTGAGAACTTTTAGATGTTCAAGCTGGATTTAGAAAAGGCAGACAGACCAGAGATTAAAGTGCCAACAGCCATTAGATCATAGAAAAAGCTAGAGAATTCCAGATTTACTGACTACACTAAAGTCTTTGACTGTCTGGATCACACAACAAATGGTGAAAAACTATTATTCAAGAGATGCTAATACCAGACCACCTTACCTGCTTTCTGAGAAATGTGCATGCAGGTCAAGAAGCAACAGTTAAAACTGGACATGGAACAGACTAGTACAAAACTGGGAAAGGAATATATCACGGCTATATATTTTCACCACATTTTCTTGAATCTGGCAGTTTGATACTGAAATACTCACAGAAATATCTCCTAGAAATACAAGTTAAAAAATACACAAAAGAATTAAGAGAGGTAATCACAAAATAGGTAAATGTATGTTTATTAATCAAGCTGCAGGGTGTTATTCAGTTCAGTTCAGTTCAGTTCAGTTGCTCAGTCATGTCTGACTCTTTGTGATCCCATGAATTGCAGCATGCCAGGCCTCCCTGTCCATCACCAGCTCCCGGAGTCTACTCAAACTCGTGTCCATCAAGTCAGTGATGCTATCCAGCCATCTCATCCTTTGTCATCCCCTTCTCCTCCTGCCCCCAATCCCTCCCAGCATCAGAGTCTTTTCCAATGAGTCAACTTTTCGCATGAGGTGGCCAAAGTATTGGAGTTTCAGCTTTAGCATCAGTCCTTCCAATGAACACTCAGGACTGGTCTCCTTTAGGATGGACTGGTTGGATCTCCTTACAGTGCAAGGGACACTCAAGAGTCTTCTCCAACACCACAGTTCAAAAGCATCAATTCTTCAGCACTCAGCTTTCTTCACAGTCCAACTCTCACATCCATACATGACCACTGGAAAAACCATACCCTTGACTAGACAGACATTTGTTGGCAAAGTAATGTCTCTGCTTTTGAATATGCTATCTAGGTTCGTCATAACTTTCCTTCTAAGGAGTAAGCGTCTTTTAATTTCGTGGCTGCAGTCACCATCTGCAGTGAGTTTGGAGCCCAAAAAAATAAAGTCTGACACTGTTTCCACTGTTTCCCCTGTTTCCCCATCTATTTCCCATGAAGTGATGGGACCAGATGCCATGATCTTAGTTTTCTGAATGCTGAGCTTTAAGCCAACTTTTTCACTCTTCTCTTTCACTTTCATCAAGAGGCCCTTTACTTCCTCTTCACTTTCTGCCATAAGGGTGGTGTCATCTGCATATCTGAGGTTATTGATATTTCTCCCAGCAATCTTGATTCCAGCTTGTGTTTCTTCCAGCCCAGCATTTCTCATGATGTACTCTGCACATAAGTTAAATAAGCAGGGTGACAATATACAGCCTTGACGTACTCCTTTGCCGACTTGGGACCATGCTGTTGTTCCATGTCCAGTTCTAACTGCTGCTTCCTGACCTGCATATAGGTTTCTTAAGAGGCAGGTCAGGTGGTCTGGTATTCTCATCTCTTTCAGAATTTTCCAGAGTTTCTTGTGATCCACACAGTCAAAGGCTTTGGCATAGTCAATAAAGCAGAAATACATGTTTTTCTGGAACTCTTTTGCTTTTTCGATGATCCAGCAGATGTTGGCAATTTGATCTCTGGTTCCTCTGCCTTTTCTAAAACCAGCTTGAACATCAGGAAGTTCATGGTTCACGTATTGCTGAAGCCTGGCTTGGAGAATTTTGAGCATTAGTTTACTAGCGTGTGAGATGAGTGCAATTGTGTGGTAGTTTGAGCATTCTTTGGCATTGCCTTTTTTTGGGATTGGAATGAAAACAGACCTTTTCCAGTCCTGTGGCCAGTGCTGAGTTTTCCAAATTTGCTGGCATATTGAGTGCAGCACTTTCACAGCATCATCTTTCAGGATTTGGAACAGCTCAACTGGAATTCCATCACCTCCACTAGCTTTGTTCATAGTGATGCTTTCTAAGGCCCACTTGACTTCACATTCCAGGATGTCTGGCTCTAGTTGAGTGATCACACCATCATGATTATCTTGGTCATGAAGATTATGTAGTACCAGTCTACATATTTATTCAAAAATATCCAAACGTATGTGGGCCTGCACCGTTCAGACCCATGTTGTCCAGGGATCGACTGTACTATGCCATTTAATAAAAAGGACTTGAGCATCCACAGATTTTGGTATCTGCTGGTGATTTTAGAACCAATTTCCCATGAGTATCACTGAGGGATGATTGCATACTCTATAGTATTGTTAATCACAGTCACATTGATACATCAGATCTCCAGAACAAGATGATTATCTTGTATAAATGAAGCTTGAAACTCTTTGATCAACATCTCCCTGCTTCCCTCTTGCCACTCCAGCCCATGGCAGCCTCCATTCTACTCTCTGCTTTTAAAATTTTGGCCATTTTAGATTCCACATAAAAGTGAGATCATGCACTGATCTGTGTCTGGCTTTCTGTGCCTGGCTTAAATGAAGCATTTAGCATAATGTTTTCCAGATTCATCCACACTGTCTCAAATGTCAGGATTTCACTGTTTTTAAGATTGAATAACATTCCAATCTGTGTATATATGCTTCCATTCATCTGTGGACTATTACGTTGTTTTCACATGTTGGTTATTTTGAGTAATGCTGCAATAAACATGGGAATGCAGATATCTTCCCAAAATCCTGATTTCATTTCCTTTGAATATGTAACCAAAAGTGAGATTTCAGTATCAACTGAGAGGTTTATTTTTTATTTTATGAAGATTTCTATATTGTTTTCCATAATAGTTGTGCCTATGTATATTCTCACCCGCAGTGTACAGGATTTCTTATTTTCCACTATTACAACTTTCTTATTTTCCACAATTACAACTATTTCCCATCAAAAGTTGTAATAACTTGCTTTTTGGCAAAGCCATTCTAACAAATATGAGGTGATACTGTGGTTTTAATTTACATTTTCCTGATGATTTTTGATGAGCAGTTTTTCATATACCAATTGATCATTTATATATATATATAAGATTCTTTGCCCATTTTTCAATCAGTTTATTTAGGATTTGGTTTTTTTGTTGTTGTTGTTGTCTTGTTGGGGTTTTGTTTGTTTGCAGTTTTCTACTGAGTTCTATGAGTCCCTTTTATTCTTTGGATATTAACTTCTCTTCAGATACATGGTTTGCAATTTTTTTTTTCCATTCCATAGGTTGCCTTTTTATTCTGTTGCTTATTGATTGTTCCCTTTGCTATGCAGAAGCTTGTTAGTTTGACACAATCCTATTTGTTTACTTTTGCTTTTGCTACCCAGACCAATTCCAAGATGCTTATTAAAAACAAAAAAAAATCACTGCCCAGAACAAAGTCAAGATGCTTATATTCTCCAGAGGAAGATGAACAAGAAGCAATAAATATAGTAAATAAGAAAAATATGCCACATATTGAAATATAATAATAATGGAAGGAAAAAGGAAAGCTAAGTAAAAGTGATCAAGAGGGCCAAGAACTTTAAAAAGCCTGGCCAAAGTAATCCTCATTGAGATGTAAACATTTGAGAAAACACTTGAAAAAGATGAAAAAAAATGATATAAAATTTTGATGTGATCGTCAGAGACTAATGGATAATTTAGAAAAAGTATAAATTTCTCTTTTGAGAGTGAGTCATTGACATGTAAGTCCATCCTAAAGGAAATACATCTAAGAAAAGAAAAAATAAATAAACACTGGTACACTTTACTCAAAATAATTTTGATTGCAAAGAAAATTTTATAAATTCATTTTTATCTTTTAATGATTGATCAGGTGGAATAAAGAATTAAATTTAGATTGCCATCTGGTGAGACCCCTGGAATATACACAACATAGAAAGTTGATTTTAGGATTTTGTAGTTGACATTTGAATTCCATGATTTTCTTATGTAAATTAAAATGTTATTAATCCTGATGATTCATCCCCCAGACTCAGTGTCCTAGAAGATACATGTTCAATAATAGAATTTTAACTTTTTGAATCTTTATATAGATGCTATTATGTTCCTGTTGAAATACTATTTTACCAACTAATATTTTCAAGATGTTTTGAGACTAACAAACTTTTGAGAACATGAACCATAACTTTTAATGACTAGTATTTTATACTGTATAGTTCTTTGAAACAGTTGGAAACTAATAAATATTTTTGACTGATATTTTCAAATAGAAAGGCAAATATGCACATGTCATTTCCTTTTTTTTTCATTTGGGCAACTTGCAGATGCAGTTAGAAATTCCTATTTCTATAGAACTAATAATCATAACATTGTTGTTCTTTTTTATTAAAAAACTAGCTATAATTTATTAAGCACCTACTATTTACCAGAGTTGCCTCAATGCTTCATATATATTATCTTTTTTTAAGTTAATTATTTATTGAAGGATAATTGCTTTACAGAATTTTACTGTTTTCTGTATAAGCCTGGGAGTGGAATTGCTGGGTCATATGGTGGTTTTATGCATAGCTTTTTAAGGAATCTCCATATGTCTTCCATAGTGACTGTATCAATTTGCATTCCCACCAACAGTGCAAGAGCATTCCCTTTTCTCCCCACCTTCTCCAGCATTTATTGTTTGTAGACTTTTTGTTGATGGCCATTTTGACCGGTGTGAAGTGATATCTCATTGTAGTTTTGATTTCCAATTCTCTTATAACGAGTGATGTTGAGCATCTTTTCATGTGTTTGTTGGCTATCTGTATGTCTTCTTTGGGGAAATGTCTCTTTAGGTCTTTTTCCACCTTTTTGGTTTGGTTGTTTGTTTTTCTGGTATAGAGTTGTATGAGCTGCTTGAATATTTTGGAAATTAATCCTCTGTCAGTTGTTTCCATTGCTATTATTTTCTCCCATTCCAAGGGTTGTCTTTTCACCTTGCTTATAGATTCCTTTGTTGTGCAAAAGCTTTTACATTTAATCAGGTCCTATTTGTTTACTTTTGTTTATATTTCCATTACTCTAGGAGGTGGGTCATAGAGGATGTTGCTTTATGTCACTGAGTGTTCTGCCTTTGTTTTCCTCTAAGAGTTGTATAGTTTCTGGTCTTACATTTAGGTCTTTAATCCATTTTGAGTTTATCTTTGTGTATGGTGTTAAGAAGTGTTCTAATTTCATTCTTTTATATGTAGCTGTCGAGTTTTCCCGGCACCACTTGAAGAGGCCATCTGTGCTCCATTGTATATTCTTGCCTCCTTTGTCAAAAAAAAGTACCCATAGATGCATGGGTTTGTTTCTGCACTTTCTATCTTGTTCCATTGGCCTATATTTCTGTTTTTGTGCTAGTACTATACTGTCTTGAGGACTGTAGCTTTGTAGTATAATCTGAAGTCAAGAAGGTTGATTCCTCCAGCTCCATTCTTCTTTCTCAAGATGGCTTTGTGTATTCAGGGTTTTTTTCATTTCCATATGAATTATGAAATTTCTTGTTCTAGTTCTGTGAAAAATGCCATTGATAATTTGATAGGGATTGTATTAAATCAATAGATTGCATTTGGTAGTATAATCATTTTCACAATATTGATTCTTCCTACCCAGGAACATGGAGTATCTCTCCACCTGTTTATGTCATCTTTGATTTCTTAAATTAGTGTCTTATAATTTTCTGTGTACAGTTCTTTTGTCTCCTTAGGTAATTTCATTCCTAGATATTTAATTCTTTTTGTTGCAATGGTGAATGGGATTGATTCCTTAATTTCTCTTTCTGATTTTTCATTGTTAGTATATAGAAATGCAAGTGATTTCTGTGTATTGATTTTGTATGTTGCAACTTTGCTAAATTCACTGATTAGCTCTAGTAATTTTCTGATACTATCTTTAGGGTTTTCTATGTACAGTATCATGTCATCTGAAATAGTGAGAGCTTTACTTCTTCTTTTCTGATCTAGATTCCTTTCATTTCTTTTTCTTCTCTGATTGCTGTAGCCAGGACTTCCAGAACTATATTGAATAATAGTGGTGAAAGTGGACACCCTTGTCTTGTTCCTCATCTTAAGAGGAATGCTTTCAGTTTTTCACCATTGAGAATAATGTTTGCTGTAGGCTTATCATATATGGCCTTTACTATGTTGAGGTAGGTTACTTCTGTGCCTGTTTTTTGAAGAGTTTTAATCATAAATGGGTGCTGAATTTTGTCAAAGGCTTTTTATGCATCCATTGAGATGATCATATGCTTTTTATCTTTCAATTTGTTAATATGGTGCATCACATCAATTAATTTCCATATACTGAAGAAACTTTGCATCCCTGGAATAAACCCAACTTGATCATGGTGTATGAGCTTTTTGCTGTGTTGCTAAATTCTGTTTGCTAAAATTTCGTTGAAGATTTTTGCATCTATGTTCATCAGTGATATTGGCCTGTAGTTTTCTTTTTTTGTGTTGTCTTTGTATCGTTTTGGTACCAGGGTGATGGTGGCCTCATAGAATGAGTTTGGATGTGTTCCTCTGCAATTTTTTGTAAGAATTTTAGAAGGATAGACATTAGCTCATCTCTAAATGTTTGATAGAATTCTCCTGTGAAGCCATCTGG
>NW_011494718.1:1463113-1470182 GCF_000754665.1 Bison bison bison
CCTCTCCTTTTTCATTTCTAATTTTGTTTATTTGATTCTTCTCTCTTTCTTTCTTAATGAGTCTGGCTAAGGTTTTGTCAATTTTGTTTATCTTCTCAAAAAACCATCTTTTAGTTTTATTAATCTTTACTATTGTTTCTTTCATTTCTTTTTCATTTATTTCTGCCTGCATCTTTATCATTTCTTTCCTTCTAGCAATTTTAGGTTCTTTTTCTTCTTCTTTTTCCAGTTGCTTTAGGTGTAAACTTAGGTTGTCTAGTTTATGCTTTTCTTGTTTCTTGAGATAGTATTGTATTTCTATAAACGTCCCTCTTAGAGAAGGCAATGGCACCCCACTCCAGAACTCTTGCCTGGAAAATCCCATGGATGGAGGAGCCTGGTGGGCTGCAGTCCATGGGGTCGCTAAGAGTCAGGCGTGACTGAGCGACTTCACTTTCACTTTTCACTTTCATGCATTGGAGAAGGAAATGGCAACCCACTCCAGTGTTCTTGCCTGGAGAATCCCAGGGGCGGAGGAACCTGGTGGGCTGCCGTCTATGGGGTCGCATAAAGTCGGACACAACTGAAGCGACTTAGCAGCAGCAGCAGAACTGCTTTTGCTTTTGCTGCATCCCATAAGTTTTGAGTTGTCGTTGCCGGGAGCCGGCGTGAGGAGCTCCGCCTGTGGCAAAGGTCATGAGGAAGGAGGCTCAGCATACACAAAGGCGGGATCGAGCCTCAAGAGTCCCCCTGGAAATTCTCAAGCATCTACCCCCAAAACCAGAGTCTGCCTACTTTGTGCTTTGTGCTCTCACCTACACCTCTGACTTTATGGGGGGCTGTCCCCCACTACCTCTCTCTGAAAAAAGAGTTGACTTACAGCTCCAGTTAATAATTCCTGGGTGTGACAGTGTTTCAATCTACAAACTCCTCTGGAAGTCCTCTAGCCTGCCTGAATAGGTTTTTCCGGCCACATGTGATTGTTCAGAGCCTCCAAACTGTGAAAGGCATGAGATGTTCTAAACTGTCTAAATACAGATTCCTTTGAGCAGTTAAAAGATTGATTAGAAATTGTATTGGTGAAGAGTTTTTCACTTGTTGGGCCAATGTTTGCTGCTAAGTCTCCATATCCCTTACCTACTGTCCCTGGCAGTGTATTGATTAAAATAATTGGTGTAAGTAGTAGCTTTAATGTTTGTAACCTTGGACCCTTGAGTTAATTCTTTTTCTTGTTATAGCCCACCACACCTTTGCTCTGTAGGAGTGCAACTTTATCTAATGCTTTTGGAGGGTGACGCCTGACTAATCACCTTTAGAGAAAAATAAGTTTTCTGAAGAAAGGGTCTTAAAATGTTAACAGGCCTCCAGGCCAGAAGATGATGCAAATCACCTAAACTTTTGCATATGATAAGTTTGCAGGAAGAAAGCCTGGCTTACTGCATGACTCTACCCCTTCCCCCATTATCCTCTATGCATAACCTAAGGTATAAAAACTACATTGGAAAATAAAGTGTTGGCCTTGTTCACTGAAGCTTGGTCTCCCCATGTCATTCTTTCTCTCACCTTCTGGCTGAATTATTCAGCCTCTTTTCTCCACTAAATTTCCTCACTGAGCTATCCTTATTCTATTACTCTTTATATCTCTAATTAATATTTAATTAAGCAATTGTTTCCTGATCCTCACCGACGCCGTCCCCACTTCGAATTCCCTGGATCCACCAGGGCTGGACCCCGGCAGTCATGTTTTTGTTGTCATTTGTCTCTAGAAATTTTTTGACTTCCCTTTTTATTTCTTCAGTAACCTATTGGTTATTTAGAAATGTGTTGTTTAATCTCCATGTGTTTGCATTTCTTGCAGGTTTTTTTTTTTTTTTCTTGTAATTGATATCTTGTCTCATAGCATTGTGGTTGGAGAAAATGCTTGATACAATTTCAATTTTCTTAAATTTACTTAGGTTTGATTTGTGACCCAAGGTGTGGTCTATCCTGGAGAATGTTCCATGTGCACTTTAAAAATCAACAACTACAACAGAGGGGGTGGGGGGAGGAATCCAAACGAATCTACAAAACAAGTTAAAAAATAACAATAATAAATGTTTCTCTTGAGTTACTGCTGCAAGAGTCCTTTCCCACAAAGGGAATCACAGTCCACCTTACCTCCCTAGGATGCCCTCCAACACTGTACTCATCTCTAGACCTGATGTAGGGACTGCTCAGACTCTAATCTGGTCCTACTCCTGTGTGTTCCTGCCTCCAATGCCCATAGCTATCAGAGTTAGTGTGTTTTCTTTTGTGGGAACTCTCAATGGCTTTTATATATTCCATAGACCAGAGCCTGCCTAGTTTATCATGTGGATTAATTTGCAGTTTGTACAGCTGGTGGGAAGGTTTTGAGTCTTCTTCCTTAGCCACCCTGCCCTGGGTTTCAATTGTGGTTTTATTTCCACAGCTGCTTGTGGGTCATCCACTGGGGTTTGCCCCTGAGGCTGCCCTGGAGGCCCTGGGTCTCTCCCAGTGAGGGCCAGGTGTGGAGGTGGTGCAGCTACTTGGGCCGCAGGGGTTCTGGCAGCACCAGGTACTCAGGGGAGTTGGCAGCTAGGGCAGCAGGAAATATAGTGCTCTAGAAGGGTATGGCAACCCACTCCAGTATTCTTGCCTGGAGACCTCCACTGACAGAGATGCCTGGCCAGCCACAGTCGTCAGGGTCACAGAGAGTTGGACGCAACTGAAGCAACCCTGTTTTGCATAAATGCAAGACTTTTTTTTTTTTTTTTGCCTGTAGCAGCCCTGCTCCAGTGAAGATTGACAGTGAAGATGGCACAGCTGCTTGGGTCATGGGGACCCTGATGCCTCCAAGTGTGCAGGGACAGAGACTGCCTCAGCCACAGGAGTTATGGCCCTATCAGAGCCTTTTTTTTTTTTTTTTTGAGCTTCTGGTTACGGGTGATCAGAAGGCCTCTTTGGCTAGTTTTTCTCCACAGCTCTGCCCATTCAGGCACTTATAAGGCTCCCTTGTTTGGGGTCCTTCTCTGTTGTTCCATGTATCAGGCACATAGAGGGACACCCCCTGGCTGCAGTCCTACTCTGTAGATTGGTGCATCAGGCACTTAAAGGGGGACCTTGAATGGGGTCTTACTCTGTTGTTCCATCCATCAGGTCCTTGATGGGCCAGACTATACCATTCAGCTGCAGATGCTGGCATGTGGGGAGATAGAGGCTGCAGTGATGGCTCCACCCCCATACGGTATGACTCAGCAGTATTGCCTTGCTTCCATGGCTACCTGGCTTTCCTCTACAGGCATTTCCCACCATGATCTCCTCCCTCACATCCCCTAGATCCATCTTGCCACAGTCAACAGCAGCCCTTGCACTGGGATTGTGCCACAATCTCTATACTCTTGCTCCCAGCCGCTGCCCCTTCCAGGAGACCGGCGTTCCTGCCCACCATATATATGCCTGTGGCAAGGACTGTCTGATTCTCATTCCATTTATGTTGCCACAGATCAGCTGTTTCACTCTCAGCCTTAAATGTTTCTCCTCTGTCTCAGACAATTCCCCTGATGTGGGGATCGGACCCCTGCCTCAGTTCCCCCACCTGCTGAGGGCAGGTCCAGTCCTGCTAACACTGCTGTTTTCCCCTAGTTCCTTCGTCCTACAGAGTTTTGCGTGGTTCTATATATTCTTTTCCACTGGTCAGGTACTCGTGTCTGCTGTCAGCTGGTGTTCTGCATGCACTTCTGTGTCTGAAGGTGTGTTCCTGATGTGTCCGTGGAGAGAGATGTACTCCACAGCCACCTACTCCTCCGCTGTCTTGTTCTCCACATTGTTCTTTATATTGAACCAAAACTCCCTGTAAATTCCATCTGTCCACTTAATTCTATCCTCCACTGAGGAAAAAAAAAAAAGCAATAAATGAAACTATTTTACTTTTTAATGAGGGTTATCTAAGAAAACTGTACATATGTTGTTTCATTAAATCACTTCATCCATAATGATTCCCATTTACACAAAGGGATGTTGAACATCAGAAAAGAATCAACTTTGCCAGGACTGCACAGCCACTTGGTGCTGGATATAAACTCCTGTAAGTCTGAGTTCAACCCTGTTGTCCCTGCTCCTCTCTCTAGCATGGGTTTCTTATTTCTGATTAAAGCCCAACAAATAGTTGAAATCGTAATCTTCCCTTCCCCAGTTGTTCTTAACCCTTTCCCTCACAGTTCCCACTATTTCCCACCATTTCTTTGTACACACTGTGATTCTTTTAATTTTAATCTCTCCTCCACACACAACAACCTGTTCATGTCTGCTGAAGTGGATTTCCATTGTAAAGGATTTTGGACTAAGTTCACTTGATATATTGAATGAAGTCAAACAGTGAACACGTTCATAGGTCAGGCTTCCAATCTATAAGAGATTATTTTTTAGGCTTCTCTTTACATGAGAGTTTTCTGGAGGGTCACATCCCCACTGTTCGCTTTCCATCTCCAGCTTTCTCCCTGATAACAAAATCGCCAGCTAATACAGAGCAAGTGCCTGACTCCTCCCCTCTCTCATCTGCCAGTATCATTCAGACTCTTCAGTTCTCATAGTCTAGGTAAACCTATAGCCCCCAAAATCATTTTTCAAAATAAGAATATAATGTTAGAAATCAGTCTTTTGAAATGCTTCTTCTTCCTTTGTTTTGTTATTTAATACAACAGCATTGGCAGCTTTTTTGCTTTCTCTGGCAACTGAAGAACCACTTTCCCACCTCTTGAGTGGAGTATGGACTGGGACTGCAGCACTAAGTGTAGCTTCCCCAGGACACAGTGTAACAGTTAATCACTGCCTGCCTGCAAGGTACAAGGCATCCTTTCTGCCTTTCTCAGACTCTTCAAGGTGTCAAGTGTACAAAATCCAAAGAGTAACTTCATATGAAGTTAATATGTGGAGTTGGGGAAAAAGCTATGACAAAAATCCCTGTTGAATAAACTCTAACATCCTTCTAAACACTTGCTCTCATACATTTAACTCCTCTACTTTTATCTTGAAATTAAAATAAAGCTTCTTTCATTAAAAATCTCAGACAGAACATTGTAATGGTTTACATACTGCAGCATCTCATTTTATCCCATAAGCCTTTACATTTGATTAGTTCTTTACAGAATATAAAGCGCATTTAGATCCATGTTATATACTCTGAGAGCTAGAAGATAATCTCCAAATTACTAAAACAATCTCATAATTTCTTCTGATTCTCATAGCAATTTTATGAATATTTTTAAATTGGAGGATAATTGCTTTACAATCCTGTGTTGGTTTTCCTGCTGCACAACAGCATGAATTAGCCATATGTATATATATACATCGGAGAAGGCAATGGCAACCCACTCCAGTACTCTTGCCTGGAAAATCCCACGGACTGAGGAGCCTGGTGGGCTGCAGCCTGGGGTCGCTGAGTTGGACACGACTGAGCGACTTCACTTTCACTTTTCACTTTCATGCATTGGAGAAGGAAATGGCAACCCACTCCAGTGTTCTTGCCTGGGGAATCCCAGGGACAAGGGAGCCTGTTGGGCTGCCATCTATGGGGTCACACAGAGTCGGACACAACTGAAGCGACTTAGCAGTAGCAGTATGTGTATATATATATATATATTCCCTCCCTTTGAGCCTCCCTCAAGGGGGTCAAAAGGTATGAATTTCCCCTTACAAAATAAAGATACCAAAGAAGACATACAGATGGCTGACTTTCACAGGAAAAAGTGTTCAACCTCACTAACTGTTAGAAAAATGCACATCAAAACTAAAATGAAGTATCACTTCATTCCAATCAGAATGGTCATTATCAAAAAGTCTACAAATAATAAATGCTGCAGGGCATGTGGAAGAAAAGGAAGCCTCCTGCAGTGTTAGTGGGAATGCAAATTGGTGCAGCCACTATGGAGAACAGTATGGAGGTCCTCATATGCTCCAGTACTTTGGCCACCTCATGCGAAGAGTTGACTCATTGGAAAACACTCTGATGCTGGGAGGGATTGGGGGCAGGAGGAGAAGGGGACAACAGAAGATGAGATGGCTGGATGGCATCACTGACTCGATGGACGTGAGTCTGGGTGAACACAGGGAGTTGGTGATGGACAGGGAGGCCTGGCGTGCTGCAGTTCATGGGGTCGCAAAGAGTTGGACACAACTGAGCGACTGAACTGAACTGATGATCCAACAATCCCACTGCGGGGCATATGTCTGGAGAAAGCTCTAATTTGAAAAGATACATGCACCTCAATGTTCATAACAATACCACTTACAATAGCCAACACACGATGGAAACCTAAATGCCCACCAAAAGATGAATGGATAAAGATGTGGTATGTGTATGTGCGTGTGTATATATATAATATATATATATATACACACATATGAATATTACCAAGGCATCAAAATGAATGAAATAGTGCCATTTACAGCAACACAGATGGGCATAGATATTATCACATTAAGTGAAGTAAGTCAAAAACAAAAATCATGTGATATTCAGATCAGATCAGTCGCTCAGTCGTGTCCGACTCTTTGCGACCCCATGAACCGCAGCACGCCAGGCCTCCCTGTCCATCACCAACTCCCGGAGTTCACTGAGACTCACGTCCATCGAGTCAGCGATGCCATCCAGCCATCTCATCCTCTGTCGTCCCCTTCTCCTCCTGCCCCCAATCCCTCCCAGCATCAGAGTGTTTTCCAATGAGTCAACTCTTCGCATGAGGTGGCCAAAGTACTGGAGTTTCAGCTTTAGCATCATTCCTTCCAAAGAAATCCCAGGGCTGACCTCCTTCAGACTGGCTGGGTCTCCTTTTATAAGTAGAATCTTAAAAATGGCACGAGTGGACTTATTTACAAGAAAGAAATAGACTCATAAACAGAAAACAAACATGGTTACCAAAGAGTATAGCGGTGGTGAGAGGGTAACAGGCAGGAAGGCCAGGGGTCTCCAAACAGAGGAAATAGCCTGCAAGTGTCAGACATTTTTATCTCTCTTAAGCGGCAGGAGGAAACAAACTAACAATATTTTTCCTTCTCTATACAAATTTAAAGGGAGGTTTCTCTTAAAATATTG
>NW_011494718.1:1470375-1479212 GCF_000754665.1 Bison bison bison
TCCAAGTCAGTTCCGCCTCTTGGCCCAGAACCTACTTAACAAACCAGTATGGATATTGTTCCCCTAATCTATGTAAATGAAACTATTTGTATGGTGGTCTGCCCTTCTTCAAGATTCAAGTTAATCATTTTATGGCCCATCTGAATTTTAAGACATTCCTTTCTTTCATTAACAGACTGCTAGTGACTATATAACATCCAGCTAAAGACTAGCAGGGGGGTACTCTTTCTGCCCCCTTCTGATGCCTATGTCAGAAGCTTTCTCTATCTCCTTTATACTTCAATAAAACTTTATTACACAAAAGCTCTGAGCGATCAAGCCTCATCTCTGGCCCCGGATTGAATTCTTCTCCTCCGGGGGCCAAGAATCCTGGTGTATTCGCGTGATTCAACAACAACCTTTCAGTGGGGTACACTGTTGTTCATATTGTTCAGTCACTCAGTTGTGTCTGACTTTGCTACTCCGTGGACTGCAGTACACCAGGCTTCCCTGTCCCTCACCAACTCCCAGAGTTTGCTCAAACTCATGTCCATTGAGTTGGTGATGCCATCAACAGTGGGGTGAAGAAAGATAAAGTAGAATTTGGGATGAACATATACACACTGCTATATGCATAATAGATGAGCAACAAGGACTTACGTATAGCACAGGAAACTGTTTCAAAATCTTGTAATAACATAATCTGAAGAAATCAGAAAAAGATATACATGTATATATACATATATGAGTATGTATGACTGAATACTGTGTTGTACACCCAAAGCACAACATTGTAAATCAACTACATTTCAATTAAAAAAAATTTAAATAAGCCACAATGTTATGAGACCACAGACCCCTATAATATAAAAAAATAATAATCCTGTGTAGATGGCTAAGAAAGTAGATCTTAATAGCCCTCATCTCAGGAAAAAAATTATTAATATGTGTGGTGACAGATGTTGACTAGACTTATTATGGCCATCATTTCAAAGTATATATAGATATTGTATCATTGTGTTGTACACCTGAAACTAATATAATATTTTATATCAATTATACCTCAATAAAATTTTTAAGATAATGACTTAAGCAGTAAAAAAAAAAGACTATTCTTTGAAATTATGACATGAAACCAGTGACATTTCATTGAACTCCACTATATCTGGCCCTGAATGCTACTCTCAGGAAAGCACAGTCTGGTTAAGAGCAGGGGCCATGTGCTACATGAAGCAGCTAACTAAGCTAGAAGGGCTTGGCCTCCAGGGGCTTGTAGACCCATGTCAGTGACCTACTACCTGTGACTTTCAGCTCTCTCTGCCTCCATTTCCTCATCTGTAAGTTGGTGATAGATAATACCCATTTCACATAACGTCTGACATAGTTTCCATTTGCACTAACTCTTTCTCTTTACTTCTCTGTCCCATTTCTCTGCTGACCTGTAAAGACTGTCATCACCCAGACTCCCAAACCTGTGTTCTGGCCAACAGGAAGCACTGTTAGAAGATGACAATGAAAGAAGAGAGAGAATTCCAGGGGAGTCTCTCCTGCTTCTTTGCTTTGCAGGAACCTTCCCTGACTACAGCTCAGACTGAACAACATCTCCTCTGGATGTGGATCACCAGGAATACTGTGCCTCCACTCCCCTTTATGTCAGGGGCTGATGGCTTTCTGTATTCTAGTCCAGGGATGTACCAGATTCACCGTTCTTGGTTCCCTTTATTCTCCCCCATCCTCTGTAAATAACAATTGTTCCTTCATTAAAAATGACTTTTAAAATCCTAGCTAAATGTGCCATCTGTTTCTTGTCAGGATTGAACAATAAATACTATTATTATCATAAGCCCTAAAGTCTTCATACCTTTTGTAGACAACTATACATTTGGAAAATGTGGTCATAAATGAAGAGCAGAGAAGTCATGGAAAGTTTCCATAGAAAACATGCACTGAGGATATGAGGGTGAGCTGGCTTCAAGAGCTGTCTCCTCATTGATGCTGGGGGTGATTTGGCTGATCCCAGGTGGTTCAGTGGGTAAAGAATCCACCTGCAATGCAGGAGATGCAGAAGATGTGGGTTATATTCCTGGGTCAGGAGGATCCCCATGAGGAGGCCATGGCAACCCACTCCAGTATTCCTGCCTGGAAAATGCCATGGACAGAGAAGCCTAGTGGGCTAGAGTCCATAAGGCTGCAAAGAATCAGACACGACTGAAGCAACTGAGCAGGCACACAGCTGAGCACACACAGGCGTATGTACTAGAGAGCATGTATGTTTTCTGTTTGTGTTACCACAGAGGTTAGCATATGTGGTTTTCTGTTTCTGTTATATGAGAGGCAGAAACTAGTAAAAAAAAAAAAATAGCCAAAGGTGGCTCCCCTTTCTCTACAGCCTACTCGCCTATCCATCTTCAACCCCTAGCATGGGAATACAACCAGACATTTCAATGAAAGGATTTCAAAGAAGGGAAGCAGTAACACACAGAAATGCTTTTGAGCATGATGTTGGTGGGGTGGGCAGGAGAGTTTCTGCAGTGAAAGAATCTGCTCCTGACTCCCAGTGCTCTGTCTGTTTCAGTGCCAGGTGGGCAGCTCTCACCCTCATTCTAGTGGTGCCTGCTTCCCAAGCCTTCCTCTCCCCATTCCTTGACCTTCTTTCTCTTTGTTGCTGACTCTTATCTGCCATGAAGATAACAGGCAGTTTCACCCAGTACCACCTGGACCCATCAATCTTTCAGTCAGGCAAATGATTTTCCCAGAGTCAGAAATTATAAAACTGATATAAAATCACATGTATCTACTTTGCTTCCCTATACTGTAAACTCCATTCATTAAAATGTCGTTAAGGGATTACTGTACACCAGTACTGTGCTCGGTTCTGAGGACACACAGATCATAAGGACGCACTCTGCTCTCAGAGCCTGATAGAATCAGCTGCTTAGACCACCAACTGACCAGCATGCAAAGGCTGGCAAATTGTCATAGAATGAGGCTAAGGTGGATTTTACTTTTGAACCCTTAGGTCAGTAAACCAATAGTGCAAACTCCATGTGCTGTTCAGGATGCCTGAGTGTGGCCGTGGCTCCCCAGGGCCTTCCGCGAGTCTCAGGGAGGTGTCCTAAGACTGGTTGTCACCAAGAATGCCCAGGCCAGGTGGTAAAGTGCCCACGGCAGCTGACTGCTCTGGATTGTGCCTGCTGCCCTCAGCCCGCACTCCTGCCCTCCTGTTCTGTCTGCACTTGTGACATGGGGCTTGGGCCTGCCAGCCACATCTGTAGTCACTTTTGCAGTTGTTATTTTCTGTGGCCTCAACTTAGAAAGGTAGCTGCGTCCTGCCTTCACTAATGTCTGGGTTACCTCGGTGGGTTTTTTTCACGCTCTATCCTTCAACATCTATGTAATCCATCCTCTGTACAGCATTCCTTCTACTCAGGAACACCCAGTGTTTTTTCTGTTTTTCTGACTGTACTCTGATAAGCACAATGTCTTTTATGCCATGAGATCTGAGAAGGAACCAAAGGTGTGCCCTCTCCCATGGAGGCTATACTTGCTGGGCCACAGTCAGGGACCACTGCACTGTATTTCTCACTTTGACTTTGGGCCCAAATCATGTCTAATCATAGCCCACTGAAGGAAGGCTGCTACATAAATGATAATTGTTATTGCTGTTCAGTCACCAGTTTGTATCTGACTCTGTGACCCCCATAGACTGCAGCATGCCAGGCTTCCCTACCCCTCACCATCTCCTACAGGTAGCTCAGGAGATTTCCAGGAGAAATATCAACAACAGATATGCAGATGGTACCACTCTAATGGCAGAAAGTGAAGAGGAACTAAAGAGCCTTTTGACGAGGCTGAAGGAGGAAAGTGAAAAAGTCAGCTTAAATCTCAATATTAAAATAAAACCTAAGATCGTGGCATTCAGTCCTATCATTTCATGGCAAATAGAAGTGGAAAGGTGGAAGCAATGAAAGATTTCCTCTTCTTGGGCTCTAAATTCACTGCAGATTGTGACTGCAGCCATATAAATGGTAACAGCAAGATGGTAAATGCAAGGATGAATGTGTTTCTAGAGCAAAAAGTGTGACAAAGAAAGATGTGATCTATAAGTCCGAGATAGTTTTCTCAAAATGTGGAGGAGCCGCGTACATCAGAATTGTCTGGTGAGCCTGAAAAAATTACAGACTCTTCAGGTCTTCATCTAGCCCCATCAAATCAGGACCTGGGAGATTGACAGTGAGAGTCTACATTTCAACTGGCTCCAAAAAAAAGATTATTTTACACACAAAATGTTTCAGTGAACCACTGCACTAGAGAGGGCAGAGGTACAAGGTAATGGGAGCCTTTAATGCTACATGACACAGCTTGAGCTTCAGAGTGTAAGTGATGGGAAACTACCATTTCATATCAGTCTGGCAGGGGTGAGATGAGGATGCAAAACCAGTAAAGTAACAGCTTCATTGGGTTAGGGGAGAAATGATGAGGGCACCAACAAGGACAGTGGTAATAACACTAGAACAGAAGACAATGAAAGACCATGTAGGACATAGAATCAGCAGGACTTAATATAGAGTGAAAAGAGAGAAATGGGTCAGAGAAAACTGCCAGGGTTGATCTTGGGAGAATGACAATTGCTATTTTCAGTTCAGGATAGATGAGTGTGAAATGCCTGGGTGTTTCCAGGTGTAAGTAACCAGCAGGTGTGTGTGTGAGTCCCAAGTCACTTCAGTCGTGTCTGACTTTTTGCGACCCTATGAACTGTAGCCTACCAGACTCCTCTGTCCATGGGATTCTCTAGGCAAGAATTCTGGCATGAGTTTCCATGACCTCCTCCAGGTGAGCTTCCTGACCCAGGGATAGAACCCATGTCTCACATCTCTTGCATTGGCAGGTGAGTTCTTTACCACTAGTGCCACCTGGGAAGCCCAACCAGCAGGCAGCTGAGTTAAAACTGAAGCATTGGGAAGATCCAGATGTTCTCCAGAAACCAGAATTTGATCATTGTCCTGTGCTATATACTTAACTGTGCCTTCCCCAAATCCATATGTTAAAGCCTTAACTCCCAATGTGACCATATTTGGAGCTAGAGATATTTAAGGTTAAATGAGATTGTAAGGTAAGTTCTGAAATATGATAGCACTAGTGTGCTTATCAGAATAAACCCCAGAAAGTTCACTCCCTCTCCACCCATGAAGACACACCAAGAAAGTGGCTATCTGCAAGCCAGGGAGAGAACTCTTATCAGGAACTGAATTGGCCAGCATCTTGATCTCAGATTTCCCAGCTTTCAGAATGTGAGAAATTAGTTTCTGTTTATTAAGCCCTCCAGTCTGTTGCATTTTGTTATAGCCAGAGCAGATTAACACACTTCTCCTCGCACTCTAGCTATACCTCTGGGACATCCTATCTAATTGTTCCCCTATATACCTAAAGATGGGAATAGCTAAAGACAAGGATATCTAAAGGTGTAGGTAGTAGACAAGTGTGATATTACAGAGAGGACAGGTAGAATAAGATGAGGGGTGGGCCAGTGACCAATCCCAGAAAACAACAATAATGAGGAAAGCATAAAGAAAAGGGTGAAATAATGAGGCCATGGGAATGGTAGCAGATGTGGTTAACAGTGATCAAGCCCAAGACCAATTATGTAGACTGTTCCACTAGGTCCAGTTGTATAAGCTGTGCTTCACACAACCCTAAGGTTGCAAATCACCTCTGAAATTATGTAGAACAGACCTATTCACCTGGATGTGGTGATCCTGAGCAGGCACCTTGGCCTCAAAGAAACAATTTCAGTTGAGAGGCAAGAGGTGTTGTCGGGGAGCTGTGAGCTGAAAAGTAAATGGAACTGTGGAAAGTATAAAGGAACTTTTAAAAATGTGGAAAATAAAGGAAACATGTGGTAGCTTGGCCGTTGAGTACAAAACTAAACAGGGCAAAAGCTAACAGTTTTGCCAAGAGAATGCACTGGTCATAGCAAACACCCTCTTCCAAAAACACAAGAGAAGACTCTACACATGAACATCACCAGAAGGTCAAAACTGAAGGGATTAATTCTACTCTTTGCAGCCAAAGATGGAGAAGCTCTATATAGTCAGCAAAAAAGACCAGGAGCTGACTGTGGCTCAGAAAATGAACTCCTTATTGCCAAATTCAGACTTAAATTGAAAAGTAGGGAAAATCACTAGACCATTCAGGTATGACCTAAATCAAATCCCTTACAATTATACAGTGGAAATGAAAAAGAGAGTCAAGAAATTAGATCTGATAGACAGAGTGCTTGAAGAACTGTGGACAGAGCTTTGTAATATTGTACAGGAGGCCATAATCAAAATCATCCCCATGAGAAAGAAAGGTAAAGGAAAATGGTTGTCTGGTGAGGCCTTACAAATAGCTGAGAAAAGAAGAGAAGTGAAAGGCAAAGGAGAAAAAGAAATATAAACCCATCTGAATGCAGAGTTCCAAAGAATAGCAAGGAGAGATAAGAAAGCCTTCTTAAGTAATCAATGCAAAGAAACAGAGGAAATTAATAGAATGGGAAAAACTGGAGATCTCTTCAAGAAAATTAAAGATACCCAGGGAACATTCATGCAACAATGGGCACAATAAAGGACAGATGGTGTGGACCTAATAAGAGGTGGCAAGAATACACAGAAGAATGATACAAGAAAGATCCTCATGACCTAGATAACCATGATGGTGTGATTACTTAAAGACAGCCAGACATGCTGGAGTGCGAAGTCATGGGGCTTAGGAAGCATCACTACGAATAAAGCTAGTGGAGGTGATGGAATTCCAGCGGAGCTATTTCAAATCCTAAACAGTGATGGTGTTAAAGTGTTGCACTCAATATGCCAGCAAATTTGGAAAACTCAGCAGTGGCCACAGGACTGAAAAAGGTCAGTTTTCTTTCAATTCCAAAGAAAGGAAGTGCCAAATAATGTTCAAATTACAGCACACATGCACTCATTTAACATGCTAGCAAAGTAATGTTCAAAATTCTTCAAGCTAAGCTTCAATAGTATGTGAATCATGAACTTCTAGATTTCAAGCTGGATTTAGAAGAGGCAGAGGAACCAGAGATCAAATTGCCAACATCTGATGGATCAAAGAAAAAGCAAGAGACTTGCAGAAAAACATCTACTCCTGCTTCTTTGACCACACTAAAGTCTTTGACAGTATATATCACAACAAACTGCAGAAAATTCTTCAAGAGATGGGAATACCAAATACCTTACCTGCCTTCTGAGAAATCTGTTTGCAGGTCAAGAAGCAATAGTTAGAACTGAACATGGAACAACAGACTGGTTCAAAATTAGGAAAAGAGTAAGTCAAGGCTGCATATTGTCACCCTGCTTTATTTAATTTATATGCAGAATACATCATGGAAAATGCTGGGCTGGAAGAAGCACAAGATGGAATTAAGATTGCCAGTAAAAATATTAATAACCTCAGATATGCAGATGACACCACCCTTATGGCAGAAAGTGAAGAGGAACTAAAGAGCCTCTTGATGAAAGTGAAGATGAGAGTGAAAAAGTTGGCTTAAAACTCTACATTCAAAAAACTAAGATCATGGCATTTGGTCCCATCACTTCATGGCAAATAGATGGGGAAACAATTGAAACAGTGACAGACTTTATTTTCTTGGGTTCCAAAATCACTGAAGATGGTGACTTCAGCCATGAAATTAAAAGACAAATGCTCCTTGGGAGAAAAACTATGACAAATCTAGACTGTATTAAAAAGCAGAAACATTACTTTGCCAACAGAAGTCCATATAGTCAAAGCTATGGTTTATCCAGTATGTCTGGATGTGAAAGTTGGACCAAAAAGAGGGCTAAGCACCAAAGATTTGATGCTTTTGAACTGTGGTGTTGGAGAAGACTCTTGAGAGTCCCTTGGACTGCAAGGAGATCAAATCATTCAATCCTAATAGAAATCAATGCTGAATATTCATTGGAAGGACCAACACTGAGGCTGAAACTTGAATACTTTGGCCACCTGATGGGAAGAACTGACTCACTACTAAGGACTTTGATGCTGGAAAGATTGAAGAGAGGAGGAGAAGGGGATGACAGCGGATGAGATGGTTGGATGGAATCACTGACTCAATGGACATGAGTTTGTGCAATCTCCGGGAGATGGTGAAGAACAGGGAAGCCTGGCATGCTGCAGTCCATGGGGTCGTAATGAGTTGGACACAACTGAGCCCCTGAACAACAGGTGGTAGCTAGAGAGAAAAATATGGTCAGAGGGTTAACTTAAGATGGGAAAAACTCAGGATCATATATTCTAGAAAACATATTAAAGATAATATCAACAAAAATATATTAATAACATCTTCAACATGCGTTCAGCCATTATGCTAAGAATAATTCTTAAAAATCAGTCTAACTAATCTTAGGAACTGTTTCATTATCAAGGAGACAGACCTGGCTTCTACCTAATGCTGCCATAGTGATAAAAGACAATAAATTATGTGATTTCACTGTTATACATTTGTACAGCAGTTGCTATATACATAAAATTATAATTACTGAGTTTTCCCATTATTATATATTTTATAGAAAAAAAGGCAGAGGAACCAGAGATCAAATTGCCAACATCTGTTGGATTATCAAAACAGCAAGAGAGTTCCAGAAAAACATCTGTTTCTGCTTTATTGCCTATGCCAACGCCTTTGACTGTGTGGATCATCACAAACTGGAAAATTCTTAAAGAGATGGGAATACCAGACCACCTAATCTGCTTCCTGAGAAATCTGTATGCAGGTCAGGAAGCAACAGTTAGAATTGGACATGGAACAGACTGGTTCCAAATAGGAAAAGGAGTACATCAAGGCTGTATATTGTCACCCT
>NW_011494718.1:1479312-1482708 GCF_000754665.1 Bison bison bison
ATATGCAGATGACACCACCCTTATGGAAGAAAGTGAAGAAGAACTAAAGAGCCTCTTGATGAAAGTTAAAGAGGAGAGTGAAAAAGTTGGCTTAAAGCTCAAAATTCAGAAAACTAAGATCATGGCATCTGGTCCCATTTCTTCATGGGAAATAGATGGGGAAACAGTGGCTGACTTTATTTTTTTTGGTCTCCAAAATCATTGCAGATGTTGATTGCAGCCATGAAATTAAAAGACACTTACTCCTTGAAAGAAAAGTTATGACCAACCTAGATAGCATATTAAAAATCAGAGACATTACTTTGCTAACAAAGGTCCATCTAGTCAAGGCTATAGTTTTTCCAGTGGTCATTTATGGATATGAGAGTTGGACTATAAAGAAAGCTGAGCACCAAAGAAGTAATGCTTTTGAACTGTGGTGTTGGAGAAGACTCTTGAGAGTCCCTTGGGCTGCAAGGAGATCCAATCAGCTCATCCTAAAGGAAATCAGTCCTGGGTGTTCATTGGAGGGACTGATGTTGAGGCTGAAACTCCAATACTTTGGCCACCTGATGCGAAGAACTGACTCATTTTAAAAGACCCTGATGCTGGGAAAGATTGAAGGCAGGAGGAGAAGGGGAAAACAGAGGATGAGATGGTTGGATGGCACCACTGACTCATTGGACATGAGTTTGAGTAAACTCCAGGAATTTGTCATGGACAGAGAGGCCTGGTGGGCTGCAGTCCATGGGGTTGCAAAGAGACAGACAGGACGGAGTGACTGAACTGAACTGAACTGATAGGAAAAAAAAACAAGGCATATGATAATGAAATAATTTCCTATATGAATCAGTCCTAGTCCTCACTAGCAGTTATGGCAAGTATTAATTTCATGTAGGGCTGTAAACTGAAATGCATATTGTCAATGGTAAGGCACTCCAAGATCATCAAACAGAGGTATTTGTTCTTAAAAAAAAAAAGAAAGTCCACAGTTAAAGATTTGTCAATAAGAATGTTTAGCAGAGGGCTACTAATAATACCAAAAATGTCAGGAGCCTACTAAATATCTATTAAAAGTGATACTTAAATAAGTATATTCATACACTGAAATATTACATAGTTATTAAAAATGATGTTTTAGAACTAGGTGAAAAATATTCAAAATATAGGATATCGATTATAAACAGGAAAACCTGTAAAACAATAATCAGGAAATTGCTTTCGTAAATATAAGTATGTGCATGCAGTAAAAAACAGTTAATGAACATAACAGGCTTACATTTGTCTACTAGAATTATTCAGATTCTGATTTTTCATTTGCGCTTATCTGGTTTACAAATTTTATTTAATGATGTGGTGCTTGAAGTAGGGAAACACTTTTTGAGATACTTTTAAAATTTTTATTGAGATATAGTTGCTTTACAATGCTGTGTTAATTTCCATTATACAGAAAAATTATTCAGTTATGTGTATATATGTATATATACATATATATTCTTTTTCATTATGGTTTATCACAGAATATTGAATATAGTTCCCTATGCTATACAGCAAGATCTTGTTTATTCTTTTGTGTATATAGGTTCATGCATGCTCAGTCATGTCCAGCTGTTTTGCAACCCCATGGACTGTAACTCACCAGGCTTCTCTGTCCATGGGATTCTCCAGGCTAGAACAGTGGAGTGGGTTGCCATTTCCTTCTCCAGGGGATCTCCCCAACCCAGGAACTGAATCCTCATCTCTTACATTGGCAGGCAGATTCTTTACCTCTGAGCCTCCTGGGAAGCCTCATTTATTCTTTTAAGATACTTTAAATAACAGGTTATCAAAGAGGTTTCTTGCTTGCAGAAAATTAATAGGAATTTTCCTTTCCTCAAGCACCAAACTTTTACTGTACTAGGCTCCCATAGGAAGAATATAATTATATCTATTTCTGCCTTTACAGTTACTGTCAGATTGAAGACTTCTATTAAAGAAATTAAGAAGCTTTACAAAATGGATTACTAGTTTAGGACTGCTATAGTCTGGGTACTGACTTTGGGTAGATGTACATGAAGAAACCGTGACATTCCTCGGGTACAAGAAAATACGCGGATCATTCCCTTATGACCGCAACTGATAAACACTGTCTGTGCATTTATATCACCTTCTTATTTTGTGATAGGTAATAAAAATAAAGCTAGCTGTTTCCAGATCCTGTTCTGATCCTCTGTGAGAAACAGAAAACGTCAGAGATGAAACAGTGACCTGAACAACTCCAGCATCTTTTAATCCCTTATAGTAGCGGTCCCCAATCTTTTTGGCACCAGGGATGGGTTTTGTGGAAGACAATTTTTCCATGGACTGGGGTATTGGGATGGTTTCTCAATGATTGAAGACCATTACATTTATTGTGCACTTTATTTCTATTATTACATCAGCTCCACCTCAGATCCGAGCAGTCGGGGACCCCTTCCTTACAGGAAATTCTGAGGTAGGAAAGGAAAACAACTGCAAAATCAATGGCCTGGACTCGCCAGACCATTGTCCTATCACTGCTAAACTGTCAGGCGTGTCACCACACAAGCTCTGGCCAAGTCTGCAGGGGCAGAGCTGGATCCAAGGAGACTTCCACCCCTTGATCCAGAAAGCCTGGATTTATACCAGAGGCACAAAGTTAATTAAGGGATTAAAATAAAGGTCATTAAGCCCTGTTGAATTAAATGTGGATAATGAGTCCTTATAGAAGGAAGAGCCCTTGTCTGTTGTCTTTGCAGGATGTGTTGTTAAGAGGCATCTGGAGATGCACACAAATAAGGTATTGACCTCTTTGGAATGCAGCAGCATTCAGATTAGTGACATGGATGAAGCCACCTCAAGACGTGAGGTTTGGGGTGTGCTTCAATAGGGAGAAGGAAAATATATTGGAAAAAAAAAACCAGAAAGAGGTACTTAATACAGTTCCTACAATATATGATCTGTTAACAGAAGAACAGACCTTTAAAAATGGTCCTAGGGATGGTTTGGAGTATCTCAGCAGTTTTGACAAAGTGCTGCACTCAATATGCCAGCAAATGTGGAAAACTCAGCAGTGGCCACAGGACTGGAAAAGGTCAGTTTTCATTCCAATCCCAAAGAATGGCAATGCCAAAGAATGCTCAAACTACCACACAATTGCACTCATCTCACACGCTAGTAAAGTAATGCTCAAAATTCTCCAAGCCAGGCTTCAGCAATACGTGAACTGTGAACTTCCTGATGTTCAAGCTGGTTTTAGAAAACGAAGAGGTACCAGAGATCAAATTGCCAACATCCGCTGGATCATCGAAAAATCAAGAGAGTTCCAGAAAAACATCTATTTCTGCTTTATTGACTATGCCAAAGCCTTTGACTGTGTGGATCACAATAAACTGTGGGAAATTCTTCAAGAGATGGGAG
>NW_011494718.1:1483179-1483543 GCF_000754665.1 Bison bison bison
GTTGGAGAAGACTCTTGAGAGTCCCTTGGACTGCAAGGAGATCCAACCAGTCCATTCTGAAGGAGATCAGCCCTGGGATTTCTTTGGAAGGAATGATGCTAAAGCTGAAACTCCAGTACTTTGGCCACCTCATGCGAAGAGTTGACTCATCGAAAAAGACTCTGATGCTGGGAGGGGTTCGGGGCAGGAGGAGAAGGGGATGACAGAGGATGAGATGTCTGGATGGCATCACTGACTCGATGGACGTGGGTCTCAGTGAACTCCGGGAGTTGGTGATGGACAGGGAGGCCTGGCGTGCTGAGATTCATGGGGTCACAAAGAGTTGGACACGACTGAGCGACTGATCTGATCTGATCTGATATAT
>NW_011494718.1:1483643-1499259 GCF_000754665.1 Bison bison bison
ATGGACAGGGAGGCCTGGCGTGCTGAGATTCATGGGGTCACAAAGAGTTGGACACGACTGAGCGACTGATCTGATCTGATCTGATATATGAAATTGTATAAGAAGTCATAAAAAGAATTCATGCTTAGGTCCCAGACAGACCTTCAAATTGTATAGGAAGTCATAAAAAAAAAAAAAAAAAAAGAAATACATGCCTAGGTCCCGGCCAGACCCAGATATTGTGATCTAATTGGAATGGGGTATAGCCTGAACATTATGACGTTTTAAGTTTCCCAAATGATTCTAACATGCAGTGACATTCAAGCACCAGTGGAAATCACTGTATTAGATCATACAGGGTTTTGTTTCTATTCAACCAACACACAACTTACCAACACATTCATAATTATATTTTCATTAAAAGAAAAAATTAAAATTACTTATCAATTAAATATAGTGGAATGGGAACATGCAGTGTAGAAGACCTGAGTCCACAGCTCTGTCTTTATATTTGCACAGGCTTAAAGCCCCCATATTTGTCTGGACTTGGATTTTATCAGCTGTAAGACAAAAAGAAGATTCACTAACATCAGATACATTCTCCCAGCACTGTGAAGTATTGCCTCATTTAACCTATACTCAGTTTTGTGACTATTTACTGTTTATTATAGATTAGAAGACCAGAACTCAGAATACTTAGACACTGTCCAAGCTCAAATAACTGCTGTGTGTGAAAAAGAGGACCTGTGTGAAAACCTGGCCTTGCTGGCCTCAGGTGGAACAATCTGGTTCATCCCACTAATATCTTGATGTTCTCAAGAGGAGTTTTAGTATTCTGTAGAACTAACAGTTACAAATATGATCAAAACTACCACTTGCTCAAGGAATGTATCATATTTGGTTAAAATAAAGCAGTGGTATATTTTATTCATTTTCAAAAAGAAATACATGATAGACACTACCAAAACAAATTCTTCTTAATGGGATTTAACATCTTATAGCCAACAGCTTTAAAAATGCATGGGACTCGATTTGCAGAATGTCACTCAGCAGGAAAAACCACCAAACAAATTAATAGCAAAACCCATGTAAGAAGAAATAAAAGATAGCAACCCTAAAAGATGCCCAAGAGAAAAATCTAGTAAGATTCACTAATATGCAAAATTTAACCATCAATGAGAATTTTGTAATTTTTTATTTTCTGAAATATTGATATAAAACTAATTAATGTAAGAGAAACACTGTATTAGATGGCTAGAAAATAGGACTTCATGGGAATTATCTGAGCACAATAATAAACAGTTATAATATTTTCATTATATATATTGGATAAGCATTGCTCTCAAAGGAAACCCAAACCAAAATATTAGGTCTAAGATATGAGTATAAAGGGTTTTTAACAAAGCAAAGTAAAATAAAAGATATTTTTTCATGCTGAAGCTCATTTTAAGTATCTATCACCACCATTAAACATTTCTAATAATGTCTAATAATAAATAATCAATCCCTTGTGAATCTTGTAGGAAATTGGCAAAACTTGTAGGAGGGTAGAGAAAAATAAACGGTCCACTGGGAAATAATCATCAGGTAAATGCGTTATTTCCCTTATGTCTAATCTGTCTCACAGAAACTACTCAGACCTCTTCACAGCAATTCATTATTCATTCATTCACCTGACAAAAATTTATGGTGTGCCTAAAAAGTAATTCTGCTCAGTAAGCACAGAAGTTACAAGTGCAAACAATAACATTCATGCACGTCGCAGTCTGGTGGGGAAGAGGAACATTAATCACGACAAAGAGTGAGCACTTAATTATACTTGGAGATAACTGCAGTGAAAGTCAATAAGAAGTCCTGGCGTGTGTGTGCTTGCTAAGTCATTTCAGTCGTGTCCGACTCTTAGCGACCCTATGGACTGCCCGCCAGGGTCCTCTGTCTATGGAATTCTCTAGGCAAGAATATTGGAGTGCGTTGCCATTTCCTACTCCAGGGGATCTTCCCCACACAGGGGTCAAAGTTAGGTTTCCTGTATTGCAGGCAATTCTTTACTACTGAGTCACCGGGCTCATTTGAAAAGACCCTGATGCTGGGAAAGATTGAAGGCAGGAAGAGAAGGGGACGACAGAGGATGAGATGGTTGGCTGGCATCACCGACTCAATGGACATGAGTCTGAGTAAACTCCAGGAGTTGGTGATGGACGGGGAGGCCTGGAGTGCTGCAGTCTGTAGGGTCGCAAAGAGTTGGACACGACTCTGCGACTGAACTGAACGGACTAAGCCACTGGGGAATTACCAAGACAGTCCTAAGAGAGCATATAGCAAATTGTCTTCATGTAAAACCTTGGGTGAAGGGAAGATAACTAAAGTGTGATGAGATCTCTTTGAAGAGCCACTAGGGTCTAAGTATACAATCCAGGAGGGAAAAAATCCTGGCAGAGGTAATCAGAAAATGCAAAGGCCCTGAGGCAGGAGGGAGCATGATGTTCCAGGAACAGAATGAGGCCCCAGTGACTAAGTGCAGGGAGCTGGGGTGAGGCAGGGAACAGAGACTAGGCAGAGGCCAGATCAGATGAGGACTTTGAGGTCAAGCAGGCGTTGGGACTGTTAAGAGCTCCCTGAGTGATTCTAATGCACAGCAGATTTCTAGAGCCAGTGAGGACCATACGATATTAGATTGTATTTCTTTCTCCAGCCAAGTTAGTAGGTGTCAAATTAATCTATGTTTATTTTTACAAAGAAAAGCCCTACAAATCATGTACTAATTAAAAGTAATGGAATGTATGGTCATTGGAACTTGCAGTGTAAAGTGTTAGGGCCCTAGATGCAAGGGGGTTGGAGGCAGGGCAAAGCAGTACAGGGTCTGTGGTTTGTGAAAATGCAGCTTCAACGTGGAGGATGACTCGGGGGCAGTCGTGAGGAGGCCAGTGAGGAAGCGACAGTGGCAGCCTAAGGAAAGTGGTGACAGAATGGCACCTTTGCATCTTGCCCATCTTATCTGTAAAACATGTGGAGCTAGACAGAACAGTCCCTAAGGATCCTTTCAGTTTCACAACAGCAGACAGAAAGTGAGACATTATGGTTGGAGAAGGCTGTGTTATAGCACAAGAAAAAAGTGAAAGTGAAAATTGCTCAGTATTCTCCGACTCTTTGTGACCCCATGGACTATAACCTGCCAGGCTCCTCTGTCCATGGAATTTTCCAGTCAAGAATGCTGAAATGGGTTGCCATTTCCTACTACAAGGGATATTCCTGACCCAGGGATCAAACCCAGGTCTCCTGCATTACAGGTGGATTCTTTACCATCTGAGCCACTCGGGAATACATCCCTAAAATAGGAAATGACATTTTAGTGTGCTCACAAGGTAGATTTCCCCTCTATCATTTCCACCAGCATGAAAATATGCTAAAACAATTAGTATTTTTTAATGCCTTGATCCTATATCTTCTCTGTTCTCATTTCTCAGCTTCCCATGACAGCAAACTCTCTGAAACAGAGCCTCTCCCATAATTACAGGCTGATGGACACCATATTAACTGAAGTGTGTGGAAACAGTATGTTTGGTTAGAAAAGAAATCCTTGGCTTAAAGCTTTAGTAAAAACAAAATAAAAGTTTTTAAGTTTATTTGGGATTCTAAATTTTTCCATTATCAAAAATTATATACATAGATACTTTATTCACAATAAATTCCTTATTTAATTTTGTTCTCACTTTTTTATGCAACATCCATAACTGGGCTTTGTAAATAAAGAGTGTACAGAACAGATGTGTTGAACAAATTAACAAAAAGGATTATTTACAGATTTTTTTCACCTTAAAGTGGCTCTTTCCATCAGAAAATTTGGTTTTGATTTTTTAAAGGAGGTTATTACTCTGTGGACTGGTCAGCAGTGGATCGATGTCTATTGACTGCTGTAAGACTTGACCTGCTTATTCACTACTGAACATGTACACTGTGCAGACACTATTATAGGCTCTGGGAATTAAAGGCAGATTAAGTCTGACTTCACTGAGCTTGCATTCTAGTGAGGCAGAAAGACAACGATAAATAAACACAAAATTACATCAAATAATGTCAGATAGAAATAAGAGTTTGAGGGTGGTAAAATGTAAAATCTTATATGATTTTAGGGTTAATGTTACTCCATTATCTATAACATTCACTTTAAAAGGCATTTCAGAGGTTGAAAAGATCAATCAGGTCTGTGATGGCTGGTAAACTATGAAAGGATGAGAGGCACAAAATCAAAAAGATGAGGAAGGTCAAGAGACAGTGACTATCAGGGAGTACCGCTTTAGACGGGGTGGTCAGGTCATCAAAGACCTGAGGGGCTGAGGGTGCAGACCACAGGAGCACATGGGGAAGAGAGTTCAAGCCGCTGGCAATAACAGGTGCAAAGTCTCTGGGAAGGGTGTGTCTTTGTTTCTTCAAGGAATATCTTTGTGTTTACAAGGAATATCAAGAAGGCCTGCAGGGATGGAGAATTTGAAAGGCTAGAGAGGCTATTAGAGATCAGACTAGCAAGAATGTGCCCATGGCAAAATTTTCAGTTTTAAAGGATTGAAAAGGACATAATATTTCATTTCTTTAGAATCACAGTGGCTGCAGTTTGCAAAACAGGTTTTAGAGGAAACAAGGAGACTAGTTAAGAGGATATTACAGTTTCCAGACAAGAGATGATGGTACTCACGACTATATATATATATATATACTGCTGCTGCTAAGTCGCTTCAGTCGTGTCCGACTCTGTGCAACCCCGTAGACGGCAGCCCACCAAGCTCACCTGTCCCTGGGATTCTCCAGGCAAGAACACTGGAGTGGGTTGCCATTTCCTTCTCCAATGCATGAAAGTGAAAAGTGAAAGTGAAGTCGCTCAGTCGTATCTGACTCTTAGCGACCCCATGGACTGCAGCCTACCAGGCTCCTCCATCCATGGGATTTTCCAGGCAAGAGTACTGGAGTGGGGTGCCATTGCCTTCTGCAATATATATATATATATAAAACTTTGTGCAGAATATACTATAAAAGTAAAGTCAAAGTACTCTGTGGATGTTCAGTGTGAGAGAAATACAGGATTCAAGAAAGACTCCAATATTTATGGAATAAAACCCCTATCAGAGACAGAGATAGAGGTTCTGAGGTAGGTACACAGATATGTAGTGTTGTTCATTATTGTTCAGTTCCTAAGTCATGTCCGACTCTTTGCAACCCCATGGATTGTAGCACACCAAGCTCAGTGTCTCCCAGAGTCAGCTCAGATTCATGTCCATTGAGTCGGTGATGCTATTTAACCGTTTTCCCCTCTGCCGCTCCTTTCTCCTTTTGCCTCCAATCTTTCCCAACATCAGGGTCTTTTCCAATGAGTTCGCTCTTCACGTCAGGTGGCCAAAGTATTGGAGCTTCAGCTTCAGCATCAGTCCTTCCAATGAATATAGTATATCATATATAGTGTATTGGATGGTTAATGTTATAAGTCAACTTGGCTAGACCAAATAATCCAGATTTTTGTCAAATATCAGTCTAAATATCACTGTGAAGATATTTTTCAGATGAGTTATACATTTAAATGCATTTAAATTTCAGATTTAAATACCTTTAAATCAGTATATTTTGAATAAAGCAAATGATAGATATTAATAGACAGTAAAATAGAAAAAATGAAAATACTGGAAAGATCTGGTGTGTGTGACAGAAGATAAACTCAGAGAATAGTATGCATCACACAAAGAAAATGTTTCAAGAATAGAGAATGTAAACACTGTGAAAAGCTCAAGAGAAATAAACACTATAGACTAACCACTGGGCCCACAAGTGTGAAGGTCATCAGTTATCTTCACCAGAGCAGTTACACTGGAGTGATACAGAAAATGTTTTTATCCCAAGTATTACCCTTATCTTTGCTTTGGTTTAATTCCAGAATTTTACAGAGAATTATAATCTTGAGTATGATGTACTCTAAACTATGTGTATAGTATATATACAAATATGCTTATTTAGAAGGCAAATAAAACTTAAAATTTAAACTCTGCAAGACAAGCCTTGATCACAATCAGTACCCAGTTTTAAGTTGCCAGAGTTCTGTATTAATTCTTCTCACAAGATGCTAAACATTTACAAAGCACAGTCAAATTTTATTTTCCTAAGGAGTATGTCAAGGCTGTATATTGTCACCCTGCTTATTTAACTTATATGCAGAGTACATCATGAGAAATGCTGGGCTGGAAGACGCACAAGCTGGAATCAAAATTGCCGGGAGAAATATCAATAACCTCAGATATGCAGATGACACCACCCTTATGGCAGAAAGTGAAGAAGAACTAAAGAGCCTCTTGATGAAAGTGAAAACAGAGAGTGAAAAAGTTGGCTTAAAGCTCAACATTCAGAAAACTAAGATCATGGCATCCAGTCCCATCACTTCATGGCAAATAGATGGGGAAACAGTGGCTGACTTTGTTTTTCTGGGCTCCAAAATCATTGCAGATGGTGATTGCAGCCCATGAAATTAAAAGATGCTTACTCCTTGGAGGGAAAGTTATGACCAACCTGGACAGCATATTAAAAATCAGAGACATTATTTTGTCAAAAAAGTTCTGTCTGGTCAAGGCTATGATTTTTCCAGTGGTCATGTATGGATGTGAGAATTGGATTATAAGGAAAGCTGAGCACTGAAGGATTGATGCTTTTAAACTGTGGTGTTGGAGAAGACTCTTGAGAGTCCCTTGGACTGCAAGGAGATCCAACCAGTCCATCCTGAAGGAAATCAGTCCTGAATAGTCATTGGAAGAACTAATGCTGAAGCTGCTGCTAAGTCACTTCAGTCGTGTCCGACTCTGTACGACCCCATAGACAGGAGCTCACCAGGCTTCCCCGTCCCTGGGACTCTCCAGGCAAGAACACTGGAATGGGTTGCCATTTCCTTCTCCAATGCAGGAAAGTGAAAAATGAAAGTGAAGTCACTCAGTTGTGTCTGACCCTCAGTGACCCCATGAACTGCAGCCTACCAGGCTCCTCCATCCATGGGATTTTCCAGGCAAGAATACTGGAGTTGGGTGCCATTATCTGATGCAAAGAGATGACTCATTTGAAAAGACCCTGATGCTGGGAAAGATTGAGGGCAGGAGGAGAAGGAGACAACAGAGGATGAGATGGTTAGATGGCATCACTGACTCAATGGACATGGGTTTGGGTGGACTCCAGGAGTTGGTGATGGACAAGGAGGCCTGGCATGCTGTGGTTCATGGGGTTGCAAAGAGTAGGACATGACTGAGCGACTGAACTGAAGTGAATTGTCCCCTAAGTTGTTACCGAAAACTATTATCTCAACCATGAAAACAGGAAAAGAAATAAATACTTAAACTACAAGATAATTTTTCAAAAAGACTTGTCAAAATGACAAATTTTAAAAGTGTGTGAAGCAATTCAGTTAAGTTTTTTGCCTATTTCAAGGAAACACACAAGAAACCAAGCTAATGACTTATATGATTTATATGCTTTTATGACAGATGACAAATATCTTTATAGTTACTTATATTTATTGAAGAGATTCTATATGTGGTTATCACAAAACTAGAATATTACCTAGAATATAGCATGTTGAGTTCTGCATTGTAATTTTCATTACAGTTAAATAATGCATAACAACTTCAGCACTCCAGAATTTTTCTGTTTTTATTAAAATGATGCATGAAATAAAATGTTCATGTTTGCAAACTGAAAGAACACTTATTTCAGAAAAAAGCAGTCAAGTTCAATAACCTTTTTCTTAAGGTAAATGAAATATTATAAAATTTTTATTCTGTGTTTTTAATTTATGTTTCAAGATGTGCATAAAAAGCATAATAAAGCATGATGCAAATATATAGTCTGTGATTTAAATTGCAATAATTACACCAAAGGCACAATCCATGAAAGAAATAATTAATAAGCTGAACTATATTAAAATTTAAAACTTTGGCTCTGCAAGAGAATTAAAAGACAAGTTACAGGCAAGGCAAAAATAAATATCTGGAAAAGAACTTATCCAAACTATATAAAGAATTCTTAAAACTCAGCAATAAGAAAATATATAATTCAATTGAAAAGTGGATAAAAGACCTTAACAGGCACCTCACCAAAGAAGATATACAGATAATATGTGAGCACGTGAAATGATACTCCACATAATGTCATCATGCTCAGTCGCTAAGTTGTGTCCAACTCCTTGCAACCACATAGACTGTAGCCCACCAGCCTCCTCTGCTCGTGGGATTTCCCAGGCAAGAATACTGGAGTGGGTTGCCACTTCCTTCTGCAGGGGATCTTCCCAACCCGGGGATCAAGCCTGTGTCTCCTGCACTGGCAAGCAGATTCTTTACCACCAAGCCACCAGGGAAGCATACCAATAATAATATTCCACATAATGTCATCAGAAAAATGCAAATAATTATCATTAACATGTACTGATATGCATGCCTTTGGTTCTTATATCCACTTTTTTCATAGTTCAGTTCAGTTCAGATCAGTCGCTCAGTTGTGTCCAACTCTTTGCAACCCCATGAATTGCAGCACGCCAGGCCTCCCTGTCCATCACCAACTCCCGGAGGCCACTCAAACTCACGTCCATCGAGTCGGTGATGCCGTCCAGCCATCTCATCCTCTGTCATCCGCTTCTCCTCCTGCCACCAATCCCTCCCAGCATCAGAGTCTTTTCCAATGAGTCAACTCTTCGCATGAGGTGGCCAAAGTACTGGAGTTTCAGCTTTAGCATCTTTCCTTCCAAAAAACACTCAGGACTGATCTCCTTTAGGATGGACTGGTTGGATCTCCTTGCAGTCCATGGGACTCTCAAGAGTCTTCTCCAACACCACAGTTCAAAAGCATCAATTCTTCAGCACTCAGCCTTCTTCACAGTCCAACTCTCACATCCATACATGACCACAGGAAAAACCATAGCCTTGACTATACAAACCTTTGTTGGCCAAGTAATGTCTCTGCTTTTGAATATGCTATCTAGGTTGGTCATAACTTTCCTTCCAAGGAGTAAGCGTCTTTTAATTCCATGGCTGCAGTCACCATCTGCAGTGATTTTGGAGCCCCACAAAATAAAGTCTGATACTGTTTCCCCATCTATTTCCCATGAAGTGATGGAACCGGATGCCATGATCTTAGTTTTCTGAATGTTGAGCTTTAAGCCAACTTTTTCACTCTCCTCTTTCACTTTCATCAAGAGGCTTTTTAGTTCCTCTTCACTTTCTGCCATAAGGGTGGTGTCATCTGCATATCTGAGGTTATTGATATTTCTCCCGGCAATCTTGATTCCAGCTTGTGCTTCTTCCAGCCCAGTGTTTCTCATAGTGGATGTTAAAGTTCTGCACTATTGTGTTAATGTCAACTTCTCCTTTTATTTCATTTAACATTTGCCTAATAACTGGGTTGCTCTTGTGCTGATGCCTATATGTTTACAGCTGTTACATTAATATCTTCTTCTTGTATTGATCCCTTTTGACACTCCCTTCTGGCCTGTAGAGTTTCTGCTAAAAATCAGTTGATAACCTTATGGAGATTCTGTCGTTTGCTACTTGTTTCTTTTCCCTTGATGCTTTCAGCATTTTCTTTTTATCTTCAATCATTTTCAGTTTGAGTACTATATATCTCAGCATATTCCTCCTTGAGTTAATACTATGTGTGACTCTCCAAGCTTCCTATACTTTGATGACTGTTTTCTTCCCGTATTAAGAAAGTATTCAGCTAATGTTATCTCTTCAAATACTTTCCCAGGCCTTTTTTCTCTCTCTTTTCCTCCTGGGAACTCTATAGCAAATGGTGTGTTTGATATTGTCCCAGATGTCTCTAAACAGTCCTCATTTATTTTTATTCTTTATTCTCTTTCATAGCAGTGATTTCCACCATTCTGTTTTCTAGTTCACTTATCTTGTTCTTCAGCTTCATTTATTCTGTTATTGATTACTCCAAGTGTATTTTTAATTTCAGTTATTATATTCTTCAACTCTGATTATTCTTTATATTTTATGTTCATTAAAAGCTTCTTGTAACTTCTTGTTCTGCACATCCATTCTTTTCCCAAGTTCTTGGTTCATCTTCATAAACTAACTTGGTTCATCATCATTACTTTGAATTCTTTCTCAGGTAGGTTGCCATTTCCAACTTCCCTTAGTTGTTCTTCTGGGGTTTTATTAATATCTTGTTCTTTAATTTGGAGCACATTCCTCTGCTGTCACATTTTGTCTAAATTTTTTTATTTGTGGACTCAGTTCCACAGGCTGCATGATTATAATTTTCTTGGATCCTATGTCTACCCCCTAGTGGGTAAGGCTGAACTAGAAAACTGCAGGCTTCTTGGTAGGACAGGACGGTGCCTGTCCACTTGTGGGTAGAGCTTGTCTTGATCCTCTGGTGGGCAGAGCTGTGTTGAGGGTTGTGTCTAGTGGTGGCCGTGGGCTCAGGAAATCTTTAGGTCTGCTTATGGATGGGGCTATGTTCCCACTCTATTGGTTGTTTGGCCTGAGTCCTGGAGCCTACAGGCTGCTGGGTGGAGCAGTTCTTGGTGCCAAAATGTCAGCCTCCAGAAGAACTCACACCAGTGAATGCTCCCTGATACCTCTGCCAGCAGTGTCTGTGTCCCCAGAGTGAGCTACAGCCAGCCTTTTCCCCAGAAGACCTTCCAAGATCAACAGGCAGGTATGGTCCAGGCTTTAAAATCACTGCTTCTGCCCTGGGTCCTGGTATGCATGAGTCCTCGTGTGTGCCCTCCAAGAGCAGAGTGTTTCCCCAGTCCTATGGAATTCCAAGATCAAGTTCTGTTGGCCTCCAAAACCAAGTGCTCCAGGGGTTCTGTCTCCCAGTGCGCACTCCCGGGCTGATGAGCCTGACATGGGGTTCAGAACTCTCACTCCTTAATGGGAGAATTCCTGTAATATAATTTTCTGCAGCTTATGGGCCACCCATCCAGGGTGTATGGGATTGGTTATATCATGAATGTGCCCCTTCTATCATCTTGTTTTGGTTTATTCTTTCTTTATTTGGATGTAGAATATATCTTTGGTAGGTTAGAGTCATTTTTATAAATGTTTCTTCAGCAGTTAGTTGTGATTTTGGTATGCTCATGAGAGGAGATGAGTTCAAGTCCTTCTCCTCCACAATCTTGTCCACAAAGCCCTCCCAAAGTCTATTTCTGCGGCTCGCTCAGCCTCTTCCAGCTGCATTTCTTCCTGTTAGTATGCCTCATAAGTTTCTGTTGAAATATAGACATGACATAGTTGGTAAAAGACCTTTAGGGATGTAGTGGTAAGGTGGGAGGGAAAATGCCCTGTAGTCTTACGATTGTGTCTCAGACTTTTGGTGAATCTCTGGCCCTGGGTTGTGAATTTCACAGTTGCTTCTTAAGGTGGAGTTAAAAGGCTAGAGGGGGCTGGAATTGGATATTTATTTTCCCCAGGTAAGTTAGTCTCTGATAAAACCCTAACTGGTTTTGATCTGATAAAATAATTTCACCTGAAAGCAGGTCTTATAAAGAAAAGCAAAATGTTATGACATTTTTCTGAATAGTTCTTTTCCACTCTTCCTTATAGAAGCACCAGGAGATTTTTGTTCAAAATTTACTATGAAAACCAAGTTGAACTCTCGCTGGTAGAAATCGCAAAATAGAGGAACCTTATGACTGTGTTTCCCTGGAGTTTTTAACTCTCAAACTTGTCCCCACTGTGCCTGTAGCAATGTAGCAACTATAGTTCAAGTTTGCCTACCCCAGCACTTGTTTCTGCAAAGGTTTTTGCTCAAATTTATGCTCCAGTAAGTTGTGACTGTCTCTCCAGGGACTGTAGTTTGCTCTGTGACTTCACTTTTCTTCTGGATCTAACAAGAAATAATGATTTTTCAGTTTGTTCATCTGAGGACAAACTGAACAATTAAGACAGATTAGGGACCTCAAAGCTCATTATACTCTAAGCTAGAAACCAGAAGTTCTGTGCCACATTTTCAAACCTAATATGTTGCTCTTCACTGACAAAATGTCAATAGTAAAACTTAGTTTTTGAAGGGTGCCATGTGCTATGGTACATGGTAATTATTGTTTAAATTAATAGCAGATAGAGCTATCCTAATTTCAATACACTGTATATGTAGAAATCTTGGGCAATATTGTTTCATTAAAATATTAGTTCACACCTAAGTTATTAAATTTTCCTTCATTTTGCAAGACAAATGAACAGTTTACTTGACCAATAAAAAATTCTATTAATATCTGAATATTTAAAGATTTAGGTATTTCTGGAATCAATGAATCATCAGCTAATATCCATCCAATGCATTTTTTCTTAAAATACATTGGTGGTTCCTCAAGTTTAGAACTTTTATCTTGTTGTGCTGTTCAAAAATAAGCATCTAAGCCAAAGAATCACCACTCACAAAAGAGAATTGAAATTCAATGTTATATAACTATACTCATAACCCCAAAATGGATTGTCTAAGCTTATTATCAGTGAAATCTTATCTAAACCCTGATAACAGTTTCAATATAAGAATTTCTCAAGAAAAATAGTTGATATTAAAAATCCAATAAGTGAAATGAAGGAAATCTCAAAATGTTTTATGAGACTGATGAACTAGAACAAATGCTTTCCCCTCTAGCTATTACAATTTCTCCGATTTCCTACAAGCCATTTTCTTAACTGCTTTTGCAATGTTCAAACTCATATGCGCCATTTAAAAAGGGAGAAAAAGTAGTTAACTATTTTTTTGTCTGCCTTTACCCAGACATTGAAGTTTCCGTTTCCCTATTTTGAATCTTTATTTCATGAGATAAGGATATTTATTGCTCTCAAAATGAGTTCCTTCAGCAAAACAGAGATGACTCAAACTTCCAAGTGCTTCCTAAGTGCCATAGGGGCACACTGTCAACTAAAGATTATAGGGGACAAGGATTCTGCTTATTAATTCAACCTTCCTACAGGTGCTTGGTGAGCACCACAGAGAGCACACTGTTTGCTAAGGCTGCCAGGGAGAGGGGATAGTGCCTCCTGCCAGGAGTTTATGATATGCTATGCTTAGGTGAGCTGTCTCAGCAGCTGTATTTATGGTGCCAGGAGAATTTGGAGGTATTAGAAAAGAGCTTCAGAGGAGGGTTAATTAACCTCAAAGCATGAAAACTAAATATAATAGACCTCAAAATAGAATTTCACTTGGCAAAATTCCTAACAATCTTGCCACCTGGCTGTTGAACCTTAAAATAATCCTAACATAATGATACATTCCTAGATCTAGAAATTAAGCTACATTTACCGTCCAGTAGCGAATGTGCTCAAAATAGTGACATCTTGGAAGTACTTTTGGTATATTATCATAATTAGGATCTTTTTATTCCAACTAACTTTAGGGCTAGAGACAAAAAGGAATAAAAATAGGGTGTGCTAGGTTGCTTCGGTCATGTCCAACTCTTCACCACCCTTTGGACCACAGCTGACCAGGCTCCTCTGTCCAGGGCTCCTCTGGAATTCTCCAGGTAAGAATACTGGAGTAGATTGCCATTCCCTCCTCCAGGAGATATTCCAGACCCAGGGATCGAACTTGAGTCTTTTGTCTCCTGTATTGGCAGGTGGATTCTTGACCACTAGCGCCACCTAAGGGTAGATTCGACTAAAAGAAAATAATTAGCATCCCACTCCAGTACTCTTGCCTGGAAAATCCCATGGATGGAGGAGCCTGGTAGGCTGCAGTCCATGGGGTCGCTAAGAGTCGCACACGACTGACTGAGCGACTTCCCTTTCACTTTTCACTTTCCACTTTCCTGCATTGGAGAAGGAAATGGCAACCCACTCCAGTGTTCTTGCCTGGAGAATCCCAGGGACGGGGGAGCCTGGTGGGCTGCCGTCTCTGGGGTGTCACAGAATCGGACACGACTGAAGTGACTTAGCAGCAATTGTGTCTGACTCTATTTAAGACCCCATGCACTGTAGCCCGCCAGGCTCTTCTGTCCATTGACTTCTCCAGGTAAGAATATTGGAGTGGGTTGCCATTCCCTTTCCAGGGGATCTTCCCGATCCAGGGTCTCTTGTTTGCAGGCAGATTCCTTACTGTCAGAGCCACCGGGGAAGCCCTAGACCAAAAAAATAAAATTCTAGAAATGATTACTAATGTCATTTTGTAAAACAGCAGCTCGTATCAGTTGATTCAAAGAACAAAAGTCACCTTAACCATGACTAAGACACCAGACAGGTCTCCTGACTCCTGATCTATGCTCTGTCCTTTAAACCAGGACAAAAGCTGAATAGTGAATTTATAGAAGGAGATGATAAATCACATCAGAATCTCAAAACACTTGCAACAGTAGAATGAACCTGGTGACAAGGGTAAGCAACAAGAACTGAGAAACTGCTAATAACAGCAATGGATGTGACATTAGGAGCAAAAGGTATATTGCCCCCAAATCAAAGAGAGTGACTTCTAAAAGGTTGTCATTTCCTATGGAGACGTGGTTCCCATTAAACAAAATACAGAGAGTTGATGTGAAAGGCTAACACAAATGCAGAGGCTGTTTGGGTCATTTCTTGTGCTCTGAGACATGATGTGATGCTGTTAACATCACAAAACAAAACAAAACAAAACAATTCAACTTCAAACAGAATTCAGCATATGGTCAACTTTTATCACACTGCCAGAGAAGCAGTATGGAATTCAGTTTGCTTGTAGAATTATCTGTTTCAGAATAATGAGGATACAGTTGCTAAAGCTGTAGTTTCCTAGGCTTACAGAGTCAGGTTCTCTGAAGCAACTTGAAGTCTAAGAACCACAGAAAGAAAACTCTTACTTCCTGCCTAACCCTAAATTCTTCTTTCCCTGCTGTAATTCTTCTGTGAGTCATGGAAAGAAAGTTTGAAATGCTGCATAGGAGCCTGGAGTTCTGCTTTTACTGGGGTCAAGGATGGGCCAAGGAATTCAAGGGTTCATTCTTCAGTGGTAAATTTAAGAAATAAGAGTGGGAATTTAAAGATTTGTAAGAGAAAAAACAAGTTGCCCAAATGGCAGTTATCCAAATCAATCAAGTTCTTTGAAACTAAGGAGCCTAAGTAGGAGGAGGTTGCCCAGCTCTTCACTCATTTTATGGCTGGCAGCATTTACTGTATTCCAGAGGTAGAAGAGAGAGATCTGTCTTTGAAGTGGATGTCTCTTTAAAATAGATGCTTCAATCAGTCACCTACATTACAAAAAAAGGAAAAAGTGGAGGGGAACAACTCCCAGTGTTTACACTACCAGTTCTATATAGCAATTAACATTTTAGAAGAAATTGTGCTTATTTCCGGTACCAAACAAGATGGAGTAAGCCTAGTATGGACTATGTCTCCTAACAGACTACAAACATACACTTTGAGAAAATATAAAAATCAACTACCTGAAAACTCTGAAAATTAAATATTAGAAATATAACTAAGAAGAAAAATCAAAACATGAAAAATGGCCAAAAGCATAAATCCTCATTTATCTCCAGGTTTTCACCCAAAAGTGGGCCAAGTCCTGGAACTGTGCAACAGGCATGAACAGTGGAAACCCCAGAAAAAAACACTCTATCTCAAGCCAGACAACTAGAAACGAGGTCCTCTGCATGCTGATGGGTAAACAGAGATCCCCTCCTTTCCCTCCCTCTTTC
>NW_011494718.1:1499359-1506884 GCF_000754665.1 Bison bison bison
AAATCTCCTGGTCCTCCCTGAGGCTATCCTCAGCCTCAAAATGGCAATGCTAGGGCAGCAGCGGTACTGTCAATCATGCAGTGGGTACCCAAAATCTTAGGGAGAAATTCTTCACTCTAGCAAGAGGAATGGGGAACTGGGCTCTTGCATTTCCCACAGTGTTGGGGTGAGCGGAGGGTTTCTTTCTTTCTTTTTTTTTTTTTTTTTTCTTCTTTTCTCTCCTTTCTTTATCCTAAGGACAGCCTTCACTACACAAACTGCATTGAGAACCAAGATTCTGAGAGTAAACCCAGATTCTGAGCCAGAAAACAGCTGTCCTAGGAAAGCATGGCTCCAAGTACAGACAAAATTAGTGATTGCTTTACTATGTAAGTGCCATTTCCCCTGTGGGTTTCAACTACCTCTGTAATATATTTGTAATCCAGCAAAAGTTGTGTGGCAATACTTTTCACTCCTACACTCCCCAACATCCATAGACAAGTGGCTAGATGGAGGAATAGAGCAAGGTCTTCTGGGTGAGAACAGAAACTGGAGTTCATCCCTTCCTCTTACACTGATGGGATAAACACAGGAACAGCACCTTGAACTTCAAACAGTAGTCTCCAGAGAACCACTTGTAAGGTTTGAAGTTGATAGCAGTGACTATAATGGACTTCTGAATACTTCAGTATGGACTGTGTGATAATGTATTTCCAGCAGTTGGTTAAAACTTAAAGTCTAGAGGCAGTTGCCCAAATCAGACTGCACAGTCCAGAACGGTTGACTAGCATATCAAAAACATGCATACTCTAGAGGTTACTATTATAAGTACTTCTTTTATCCTGTGTTTATCAACTATTGACACTTTGGCAATTATCACCCTGTGTATCAGACATGGGTCTTCACAACTGAAACTTACGGCTTTAGCATTTAGTATATAAGTCTTAGGATTGGCTCTTGTTGGTGAAACAGGCCAACATTTATGACATATGAGTTGATGAAATATTTGAGATACACTCCCCATCCTTGGATGAAGAACTTATAAGAATCCACCTATCTTTCACCTCTAGAGATAAAACCTGAGTGTTGATTCCCTAGTCTGCCATTTACCTTGTCATTGATAATAGAAGGAATTCTGAATATGTGATGCTAACTATAGGGATAAAAGAACCCCACTTCTGCCATGCTGTTGTGAACTTTTCATTCAAGGTATGGTCAGAGCAACTAACTGAATGAAGAATGGGGACTTTTAGTGAGTCTGTAGAATGTGTGTTAGTCGCTCAGTTGTGTTCAACTCTGCGATCCCATGGACTGTAGCCCACCAGGCTCCTTTGTCCATGGGATTCCCGAGGCAAAAATACTGGAGTGGGAAATATTGAAAGTGTTCTAGGCTAATAAACTTAGTTTTATGTATCACTGTATATGAAACATAAAGTTTATTTTATTTTAATATAATAGACTATAGCCAACTTCCACCACTTTAAATTTCTTTGGTAGCTGCATTACATATTATCAAACACCTAATTGTGATACACAACCAAATGATTTTAGGTCAGTTCTTATAACTATTGGGATGTCCTCCTCCTCCATTGAGGTGCTAAACACTTTGTGATTCACGTTAAGTGCCATAGCTGTGGAAATTTAAGGATTACGGTACAGCATACGTAACACAGACAGAATATGTGGCTATCCTACAGCTTTGAGAGAGTACAAGAGGGGCGCGAGAAGGTTCCCACAGTCCTTACAGAGGAAAGTGCAGAGGGTTTTCTAGGGGGAGACCTGAGCAGGTTTCCTCTAAAGAGTTTTACCAGCTTGAGAGGATGCCTGCATCCAAAGAGGTGGAAATGAAAACCACCAGTGTGGGCTGAAGGAAGCTAGGGTGGAAATCCTGTGATGAGTCACCCTTCCTTACCCAGACCAGGGAGAGGAGTATTCAGTGCCCACATCAAGACTACTGCGGCTACAGAAAACCCCACTGAACACTCCTGTGCAACTACACCCATTACAGTAATAAAAATCCTCTTGAAACATAGTACAGTGCTGCCAACAGCAATTCTTAACTAATTTTCAACTCAACAAGTAACATATTTTTTTCCAAAAAGCTCAAGGCAATTGAAACTGAAACAAGTAGAATCCTTAAAATATTCTTCAGCCCATCAGTCTCTGGCTTCACTCCCCTTCCATTGGGCCTTGACTCTGAGCTCAGTCTCTAACCACTGCTCACTATAGTGTCACATAATGTCATGCCCTTCCTCCTCAGTCACGACAATTTCTACCCAAGGCCAGTCTCACCAACAGTTTTCTCTAGTTTCACTCCTAGGGCTGTCAAATTGTTTACTGGGACCATGGAAAATACAGTTTAATCTCATCTAAATCCTTTCTGATATTCAGCTCTCAGAGAATCTTAGGATTGGAAAAGCTTCAAGTGATATTCAAAGATCTTCATGACCCAGATCATCACAATGGTGTGATCATTCACCTAGAGCCAGACATCCTGGAATGTGAAGCTAGTGGAGGTGATGGAATTCCAGCTGAGCTATTTCAGATCCTGAAAGATGATGCTGTGAAAGTGCTGCACTCAATATGCCAGAAAATTTGGAAAACTCAGCAGTGGCCACAGGACTGGAAAAGATCAGTTTTCATTCCAATCCCAAAGGAAGGCAATGCCAAAGAATGCTCAAACTACTGCACAATTGCAATCATCTCACATGCTAGCAAATTAATGCTCAAAATTCTCCAGCCAGACTTCAACAGTATGTGAACTGTGTACTTCCAGATTTTCAAGGTGGATTTAGAAAAGGCAGAGGAACCATAGATCAAATTGCCAACATCTGCCGCATCATCAAAAAAGCAAGAGAGTTACAGAAAAACAACTACTTTTGCTTTATTGATTACGTTCAAAGCTTTTGGCTGTGTGGATCATAATAAACTGTGGAAAATTCTGAAAGAGATGGGAATACCAGACCACCTGATCTGCCTCCTTCTCAGGAGGGAGATTTCTCAATCTTTATTCAGGTCAAGAAGCAACAGTTAGAACTGGACATGTAAAAACAGACTGATTCTAAATCAGGAAAGGAGTACCTTAAGTCTATATATTGTCACCCTACTTATTGAACTTATACGCAGAGTACATCATGCGAAATGCCAGGCTGGATGAAGCACAAGCTGGAATCAAGATTGCCAGGAGAAATATCAATGACCTCAGATATGCAGATGACACCACCTTTAAGGCAGAAAGCAAAGAGGAACTAAAGAGGCTCTTGATGAAAGTGAAAGAAGAAAGTGAAAAAGTTAGCTTATAACTCAACATTCAGAAAACTAAGATCATGGGATCCGGTCCCATCTCTTCATGGCAAATAGACGGGGAAACAATGGAAACAGTGAGAGACTTGATTTTGGGAGGCTCCAAAATCACTGCAGATGGTGGCTGCAGTCATGAAATTAAAAGACACATACTCCTTGGAAGAAAAGTTATAACCAACTTAGTCAGCATACTAAAAAGCAGAGACAATACTTTATCCAAAAAAGGTCCCTATAGTCAAAGCTATGTTTTTTCCAGTAGTCGCGTACGGATGTGAGAGTTGGACTATAAAGAAAGCTGGGCACTGAAGAATTGATGCTTTTGAACTGTGGTGTTGAGGAGACTCTTGAGAGTCCCTTGAACTACAAGGAGATCCAACCAGTCCATCCTAAAGGAGATCAGCCCTGGGTGTTCATTGAAGGACTGATGCTGAAGCTGAAACTCCTATACTTTGGCCACCTGATGTGAAGAGCTGACACATTGGAAAAGACCCTGATACTGGAAAAGATTGAGGGCAGGAGGAGAAGGGGATGACAGAGGATGAGATGGTTGGATGGCATCACCGACACTATGGACATGAGTTTAAGTAAGCTCCAGGAGTTGGTGATGGACAGGGAACCCTGGCGTGCTGATGGACAGGGAACCCTGGCGTGCTGCAGTCTATGTCATGCAGAGTCAGGCACAACTGACCGACTGAACTGATATTCAGTTCAATACTCCCATTTAGAACAGAATTTTCCTCTACAATGTCTGTTAGAAATCCAATTTATGACTAAATTCATTTGCAATAGGTCAATAATTTTCCCTGAAATAATTTCCCTCAACCTGTACAAAATGTATATAAATTGGTAGAAGTCTGAATCCCTAAGTCACTAAATTTCCAATCACGCGATCTTGGTTTTTCCTTCTGCCAAAAGGAAGTGCATCTGTCCCCTGCACTGTATGTCATCCCCTCAGCTGTCTGAAGTCCAGCTCCATGTGTCTCCTAAAGCTCCTCATCATAAAGTGAGGTTATCGCTTCCTTCTACGACATAGTTTACAAATCCTTCTCCATCGTGGTTGTCTTTTATAGTGAGTGAGCATAATTTAAATTGGAGTGAGAGACTCTCTGGTGCCCAAAGAGAGCACTGTTAAATTTGAGGAGGACTGTGGAAACAGAACAGTAGAAAAGTAGAGCACTAACAGATGTCTACTTGACAATGCTTTCCAATGTCTGTACTAAACTAATTGGTATCCAAAGACTATGTTGACCACCTTTGGTCTGCAAGGTCTTATCTAGAAGTCCACCCAATCTAGTATTTGCCTCCCAGCATACTGATGTTTGAATAGAGAAATTCCTGGGCTCTAAGAATTTCAATGAGTAGAATGATATACCATCACTAGATATTTTCATGCTATAGGGTAAAACTTAAGAGTTTTTCTAAGAAAAAAAATTGAAATATACAACTTGAAATGTTAGTGTGCTTTGCAATTTTTGTCATTCTGTAATTTTTGAAATGCGTCATCCATAATTTGCTCAGAACATTCATTATATTTTAGTATATTTAAAGGTAAAAGCCCTAGAAGAAAAAATGATATTGTTGCTAATTTTCTGTATTGTTAAGGGTAGTTTGTTTTTGTTTTGGGGTTACAATTGTAGGGAAAACCAAAAACAAATTTCCTTAGCCAGTGGCAAGAATTTTACTCAGGCCTTCTCAAAACTTCAACCTCTTTTCAACCCATCCTTCTCTCACTCTGTTACCAAGGACTCTGTATTACCATTTTGAAGCCACTCTGCTCTCATTCAAGGTTTAGCTCCCCAAAATGAATTTCCTAGTTACTCATGAAAGCTAATTTCTTCTGATCTTCAGGTTCTACTTATGCCTGGATATCACTAGGAGCTCAACAACAACTTACACTCAACCACCTTCTTTAATATTCCTCCAAACTACTTTTGACTCAAGGACTGTTGACCTACCTTTGATTTGAATTTTCAGGGATAATCCTTTTATTATGAAATCTAGATGTCTCTCCTTAATTCATAAGTCCTAAAAATTATCCAGGTGGCACTAGTGGTAAAGAACGTGCCTGACAATGCAGGAGATGTAAGAGATGTGGGTTGGATCCGTGGGTTGCGAAGATCCCCTGGAGGAGGGCATGGCAACCCATTCTAGTATTATTGCCTGAATCCCATGGAAAGAGGAACCTGGGAGTCTACAGCCCATAGGGTTGCAAAACGTCAGACAAAAATAAAGCAATTTTAGATGCTGACTCTTTGCCTGGGAGTTTGTTAAATTTTGATGCATAGTAAGCCATCTAATCCTGGCCAAGAGCCAGCAATGCCAGGAAAGCATTTCACAAAGAAACTGCTTGAATATAAATGTCCCCAGAATAGTTCTTGAAATTATGATTCTAAATGCACGCATCAGCTTTAGATCATACAAGGCAATGCTAAATTCCAAGAAAATGAAATTGTCAAGGTACAATAGAATGGATATTGACAATGTTAATCTAAAAAAATACATTATAAAGACAAAAGACATGTTTTCAGGAAAATCTACTCACATGCACTGTCAGTAAGATCAGAATCTGTGTAAATTATTCATAAAAATGGAAGGGCCAATGCAGGTATCATTGACTGGAAAATTCAGCAAAAGAGAGAACTAAGAAAGCATGTGACCGTGAACAAGCATATAAACTCCCTGAACTTCTATTTTCTCATTATTAAAATAATAGAATGATTGGTATGAGTGAATCTGACTTCAAAATTAATTATAATTTTGACCAGAAGGATTACAAGAGGGGTTGTCCATTGTCCTTTCCTTTTTTATTCCTTCCAGACATAGATTTTAAAATTATTTAAAAGCATCTTGGTTTGTATTTAATAATTATCCCCATCTACACAAAAAATTTAAACTTCAAGTTTTTTGCACATGTAGGATTTAAGTGGAAGGGAGATGTTTTATAGCAATAAAAAGAATGGGAATTAAATTATACACAATAGAAGTTCAAAAAAGAAACAAATAGTGTTTTTTCCTAATTCAAGGAGGTTATAAAAATATTAAAAGTACTGAAAGGTTGTTGTTGGATCACGTGAAGACACCAGGATTCTTGGCCCCCGGGGAAGAATTCAATCTGGGGCCAGAGATGAGGCTTGATCCCTCAGAGCTTTTGTATAATAAAGTTTTATTAAAGAATAAAGGAGATAGAGAAAGCTTCTGACATAGGCATCAGAAGGGGGCAGAAAGAGTACCCGCTTGCTAGTGTTAACAATGAAGTTATATAATCCAAAAAATGTCTGGAGGTTGTAAAGGCCTCATCAGACCTACTCCCATAATTTACACTTTAAGATAACACTGTCCTCAGGCAGGATACATCCTTGTAAAGACCAGGTCTACTCCCATAATTTACATTTTAAGATAACAGAAGGTTTAATCCAGAGACTGTCCTTAGGCAGGATACATTATTGTTATATAATGCTAAGGAATGTGGAGAAAGAAAAAGGTTTGTCTTTTCTTCCTCGAGAATTCCAGACCCCTCTCTCCTTGGGAACCCCTAGACTCCTTATCAACGTGCCTAGGAAATGACTCTCTCAGTACCACACTATATGTCATCATGGGATTGTAGGTAATTCATGCTTTTCTCTTTACTCTGCTTTCTAAATTGTCTTCAATATCCATGCATAGCTTTTATTATCAGAAAAAGAAAATGAGTTTGTTTATAAAGAATGGGGGAAGGAAAATAACATCTTTTGCTTATTGGCTATGAAGTATTCTTTTTTATATAGACCATATTAACTGAAATGCTTATTTGCATAAGTATTCTGGTTCTTTCCCATTATATGATATTTTCTGTTTCTTAAAACAATTTTCTCAGTTTTAAGAAAAATTGAGGTAAGTCATGCTTAAATTTAGACTGTTATTAAGGGTAAAGGGAAATATTCAACCTGAAAATAATTTTGTACCTAAAAAGTTTAGAGAATTTAAAGAGACCAGAGATCTCTTCAAGAAAATCAGAGATACCAAAGGAACATTTCATGCAAAGATGGGCTCGAAAAAGGACAGAAATGGCATGGACCTAACAGAAGCAGAAGATATTAAGAAGAGATGGCAAGAATACACAGAAGAACTGTACAAAAAAGATCTTCACGGCCCAGATAATCACGATGGTGTGATCATTGACCTAGAGCCAGACATCCTGGAATGTGAAGTCAAGTGGCCCTTAGAAAGCATCACTACGAACAAAGCTAGTGGAGGTGATAGAATT
>NW_011494718.1:1506984-1508289 GCF_000754665.1 Bison bison bison
ACTATCACACAATTGCACTCATCTCACACGCTAGTAAAGTAATGCTCAAAATTCTCCAAGCCAGGCTTCAGCAATATGTGAACCATGAACTTCCTGATGTTCAACCTGGTTTTAGAAAACGAAGAGGTACCAGAGATCAAATTGCCAACATCCGCTGGATCATCGAAAAACCAAGAGAGTTCCAGAAAAACATTTATTTCTGCTTATTGACTATGCCAACGCCTTTGACTGTGTGGATCACAATAAACTGTGGAAAATTATGAAAGAGATGAGAATACCAGACCACGTGATCTGCCTCTTGAGAAATTTGTATGCAGGTCAGGAAGCAACAGTTAGAACTGGACATGGAACAACAGACTGGTTCCAAATAGGAAAAGGAGTACGTCAAGGCTGTATATTGTCACCCTGTTTATTTAACTTGTATGCAGAGTACATCATGAGAAATGCTGGACTGGAAGAAACACAAGCTGGAATCAAGATTGCTAGGAAAAATATCAATAACCTCAGATATGCAGATGACACCACCTTTATGGCAGAAAGCGAAGAGAAGCTAAAAAGCCTCTTGATGAAAGTGAAAGAGGAGAGTGAAAAAGTTGGCTTAAAGCTCAACATTCAGAAAACAAAGATCATGGCATCCGGTTCCATAACTTCATGGGAAATAGATGGGGAAACAGTGGAAACAGTGTCAGACTTTATTTTTCTGGGCTCCAAAATCACTACAGATGGTGACTGCAGCCATGAAATTAAAAGATGCTTACTCCTTGGAAGGAAGGTTATGACCAACCTAGATAGCATATTCAAAAGCAGAGACATTACTTTGTCAACAAAGGTTCATCTAGTCAAGGCTATGGTTTTTCCTGTGGTCATGTATGGATGTGAGAGTTGGACTATGAAGAAGGCTGAGCACCGAAGAATTGATGCTTTTGAACTGTGGTGTTGGAGAAGCCTCTTGAGAGACTCTTGGACTGCAAGGAGATCCAACCAGTCCATTCTGAAGGAGATCAGCCCTGGGATTTCTTTGGAAGGAATGATGCTAAAGCTGAAACTCCAGTACTTTGGCCACCTCATGCCAAGAGCTGACTCATTGGAAAAGACCCTGATGCTGGGACGGATTGGGGGCAGGAGGAGAAGGGGACGACAGAGGATGAGATGGCTGGATGGCATCACTGACTCGATGGACGTGAGTCTCAGTGAGCTCCGGGAGTTGGTGATGGACAGGGATGCCTGGCGTGCTGTGATTCATGGGGTCACAAAGAGTCAGACATGACTGAGCGACTGATCTGATCTGATCTGAAACCAAGAACT
>NW_011494718.1:1508389-1515659 GCF_000754665.1 Bison bison bison
AGATCCAACCAGTCCATTCTGAAGGAGATCAGCCCTGGGATTTCTTTGGAAGGAATGATGCTAAAGCTGAAACTCCAGTACTTTGGCCACCTCATGTGAAGAGCTGACTCATTGGAAAAGACTGTGATGCTGGGACGGATTGGGGGCAGGAGGAGAAGGGGACGACAGAGGATGAGATGGCTGGATGGCATCACTGACTCGATGGACGTGAGTCTCAGTGAGCTCCGGGAGTTGGTGATGGACAGGGATGCCTGGCGTGCTGTGATTCATGGGGTCACAAAGAGTCAGACATGACTGAGCGACTGATCTGATCTGATCTGAAACCAAGAACTTCCAGATGTTCAAGGTGGATTTAGAAAAGGCAGAGGAACCGAGATCAAATTGCCAACATCCACTGAATCATTGAAAAAGCAAGAAAGTTCCAGAAAAACATCTACTTCTGCTTTATTGACTACACCAAAGCCTTTGACTGTGTGGGTCACAGCAAATTGCAGAAAATTCTTACAGAGACGGGAATATCCGAACATCTTATCTGCCTTCTGAGAAATGTGTATGCAGGTCAAGAAGTTTCATTTAGAAATGGACATGGAATAACAGACTGGTTCAAAATTGGGAAAGGAGTATGTCAAGGTTGTACGTTTTCACCATGCTTATTTAACTTATATGCAGAGTACATCATGAGAAAAACTGGGCTAGATGAAGCACAAGATGGAATCAATATTGATGTGAGAAATATCAATAACCTCAGAAACACCGATGACACCACACTTATGGCAGAAAGCAAAGAGGAACTAAACAGCCTCTTGATGAAAGTGAAAGAGGAGAATGGAAAAAGCTGGCTTAAAACTCAGCATTCAAAAAACGAAGATCATGGTATCCAGTTCCATCACTTCATGGCAAATATCTGGGGAAACAATACAGTGAGAGATTTTATTTTTTTGGTCTCCAAAATCACTGCAGATGGTGACCTCAGCCATGCAATTAAAAGACACTTGCTCCTTGGAAGAAATGACCAACATAGACAGCATATTAAAAAGCAGAGACTTTACTGTGCCAACAAAGGTCCGTCTAGTCAAAGCTATGTTTTTTCCAGTGGTCATGTATGGATATGAGAGTTGAACCATAAAGAAAGCTGAATGGCGAAGAATTGATGCTTTTGAACTGTGGTGATGAAGACGACTCTTGAGAGTCCCTTGGACTACAAGGAGAATAAACCAGTCAACCCTAAAGGAAGTCAACCCTGAATATTCATTGGAGGGGCTGATGCTGAAGCTGAAACTCCAATACTCTGGCCACCTGATGTGAAGAATTGGCTCATTGGAAAATACCCTGATACTGGGAAAGATTGAAGGCAGGAGAAGGGCACGACAGAGGATGAGATAGTTAGAAGGCATCACCGACTCAATGGACATGAGTTTGAGCAAGCTTCAGAAATTGGTGATGGACAGGGAAGACTGGCGTGCTGCAGTCTATGGGGTCACAAAGAGTCAGACATGACTGAGCGACTGAACTGAAATGAAAGGGTTTAGTAAAGATCACTCATTTAGATAAAACTTATTTGACATAGTTGTCATAAATAGGAAAGAAGATTTGTCCAAATTAAAAAGGTCTCTGCCTCCATTTGGAGAGAGCCAAAGTGTCAAGGGCTTGAGAGGTGAGGACATCACTGTGATGAACATACCTCATAGAACATGTCAGTCACAGCACCTGGGAGTCCCCATGTTGGCCTTGAACAGTGGAGCCAAGGCGTGGGTTTTGGGAGACTCTTCCTCAGACAGAAGTGGGGATAGGATGGCATGAAACATGGGGGCAAGGAAGAGGATGGGGAAGTGAGGTCCCCTTCAAATGTGGGGCCTCTGGGTTCCCCAGGAGCTGTCTTTTCTTCCTCCTGCAACCAAGAATTAATCCCATCTTTGTGGCCTCAGAATGTCTTGGGTAGAGTCAGATATATTACTAGGCTATTAATAAATGCTGACTAATATTTATGGCAACTGCAAAGTGCCAGTCACTATAAATGCCTTATATGTATTAATTCAACAAATCCTCACAATAGCAAATGTTTTTTACAGTTAAGGAAAACCAATTCAGAATGATTCAGGGACTTGCTCTAAGGGCCAGAGTGTTGGAAGTCAGACCCCTGACTCATTCTACTGTCTCTCTGCAAGTGGAAACGAAATGAGAGAAGGAGCTGAAACCTCATAAGTGAAGAGAGTTTTTCCAAGTATAGAGGACAATAAAGAAAATCGGCAAAATATAGCCATAATAATCCACAGGCAGAGAAAGGGCTCTGGCTTCTGGGTGTGGATTCCCATTGTCTTAGACAGCAGCTACTTCATCAGTCCCTGAGACCCCCAGCTAGGGAATGCCTGAAAGGCAGACAATAGATAAAGAAGCTATTCGAGCAGGTTAGAGACATACATCTACCATGCTAAGAGGAGATTAAAACTCCAGCCAACAATGCCAAAATAAACCCTTTCCAGAATTAAAAAACTCATCTTACAATAATTCTCCAATCTAATTGAAATCTACCTCTGTAGGATAGATTCACAGACAGCAGATAAACTGTGGTTCAATAGTTGAGTATGCTTTCAGCATAAATAATACTTGGGCTGAATTCTTAGCTAGACAAAAGCAACAGGAACAGAAAAGCACTGTTTTTACATGTCTGAAATGTACACCTAAAAATGTCCACTTGGGAAGACAAATAGCTGTGTGTGTATGTATTTTTAATATAATATTTATACATATCACAGTGCCTGGTTGGAGACTGGGGTGGGGATTTTTATGAAAAAGATATGTAAAGGGAGTGCTCTGAGGCAGAGCCTGAGGGAAGTGGAGGGGCTCTCCCAGCATGAGGCCTTGACAGGGGACCCCAGGGATGGCTACTTCTTAATGCAAAAAGGCAGTTTTCTATATCCCTGCTTCCCTGTGTCAGTCAGTCACTGGACAGGGAGGACAGCAGAGAGGAAAATGGGCAGATAACCACTCAGTTAACTTGGCTCCCATTTGGCCACAGGTGACGATCAGGAGAAGGAAGATGCTGTGAATGGTTAGCAGCTAAGCCTCAGCAGCTGGAGTGTGTGCTATACAAGGGCAGTGGGTGAGCCATCAAAAGCACCCAAAGCAGTGCACCATTTTATAATAGCTAATAAGCTTCATCCACAAATAAAAGATTAAATCAAGAAAAAATTAATAGAACACAAAAATCTGTACCTACTGACCTCAATTAGGTAAAAATACATGTAAGAATAAGTACAAAAGTGTCTTTGAGACAAGGTTCCCTGTATTTTCATTATATTATCATCTCCTGCCTTACACATAGTAGGTAGGCAATAAATCTGGAATTAAATAGTCATTAATTCAGCTAGTGACTACTCTCAGAGCAATAACTCATCGCCACATCAACCAAGTGGGTAATCCATTGATTCTTATAGTTTCCATTAATGCTTCTGGAAACACCTAGGCATTGTCGCTGTGTGATTCATAGTAATGAGAAAATCTTTAGGAATTTAACCACGCCATAAGGAAAATGTTTAAGATGGAGCTTGTTGCTCATTCTTGATTAAACTTTCATTTTCTAATGTATTTTCAGAACTTTCTGAACACAATAATACTTGATTACAGCTGTATCTTCTTTAAAGAAATCCAAACACCTAATCTCATACCTGCAGTTATTAAATTCCAGAATGTTAATAACATAAAAATATATTCATTGAATGCAAATGGTACTAATGACACTATTCCTATGATCCATTTGTTGCAAATGTTGTGGTTGCAGCCTCCTTATATTCTATTACCAAAGCTGTGACTCTCAGTAAGTATTAGACATATTCTATTGTATTCTACAAGCTGGAATCAAGATTGCCAAGAGAAATATCAATAACTTCAGATATGCACAAGATTGCCGGGAGAAATGTCAATAACCTCAGATATGCAGATGACACCACCCTTAGGGCAGAAAGTGAAGAGGAGCTAAAAAGCCTCTTGATAAAAGTGAAAGAGGACAGTGAAAAAGTTGGCTTAAAGCTCAACATTCAGAAAACTAAGATCATGGCATCTGGTCCCATCACTTCATGGCAAATAGATGGGGAAACAGTGTCAGACTTTACTTTTTGGGCTCCAAAATCACTGCAGATGGTGATTGCAGACATGAAATTAAAAGATGCTTACTCCTTGGAAGGAAAGTTATGACCAACCTAGATAGCATATTCAAAAGCAGAGACATTACTTGGCCAACAAAGGTCTATACAGTCAAGGCTATGGTTTTTCCAGTGGTCATGTATGGGTGTGAGAGTTGGACTGTGAAGAAAGCTGATTGCCGAAGAATTGATGTTTTGAACTGTGGTGTTGGAGAAGACTCTTGAGAGTCCCTTGGACTGCAAGGAGATCCAACCAGTCCATCCTAAAGGAGACCAGTCCTGCGTGTTCACTGGAAGGACTGATGCTGAGGCTGAAACTCCAATACTTTGTCCACCTCATGCCAAGAGTTGACTCATTGGAAAAGACCCTGATGCTGGGAGGGATTGGGGGCAGGAGGAGAAGGGGACGACAGAGGATGAGATGGCTGGATGGCATCACCAACTCGATGCACATGAGTTTGGGTGAACTCCAGTAGTTGGTGATGGACAGGGAGGCCTCGAGTGCTGCGATTCATGGGGTCGCAAAGAGTCGGACACGACTGAGTGACTGAACTGAACTGATTCTATTCTATTCTATTATATATATAGAATAACCACAAATCCCAGTATTCCAGCACCATTCAAGTTTGTACCTAGTCACACTATGAATAAAAACCAGCCTTGAATGGAGTAGAAAGACACAAGATGGTCACCAAAGCTGGGAGGATCCCCCTGAACCTTGACCTGCTGGTACAACTCTAATCAAAATGATCATAGCACAGAGCTGTATTTAGCCCCACCTCTTTGCTGTTGTTGCTCAGTCACTCAGTTGCATCTGACTCTTTGCGACCACATGGGCTGCAGCACACAAGTCTTCCCTGTCCTTCACTACTTTCCGAGGTTTGCTCAAACTCGTGTCCATTGAGTAGGTGATGCCATCTAATCATCTAATCCTCTGCCATCCCCTTCTCCTCCCACTTTCAATCCTTCCCAGCATCTGGGTATTTTCCAAAGAGCTGGCTCTTCACATCAGGCCCACCTCTACTCTTTCATGATTCCCAGGTGGATCAATGGTAAAGAAATCTGCCAATGCAGGAAACCAAGGAGACACAGGTTTGATCTCTGGGTAAGGAAGATCTCCTGGAGAAGGAAATGCCAACCTACCTCAGTATTTTTTCCTGGAAAATTTCATGGACAGAGGAGCCTGGCTGGCTACAGTCCATGGGGTTGTAAAGAGTCGGACATGACTGAGCACACACCTACACACTACTTTTTCATATGATCAACTGGCATCATAACTTCAGGTTTCCTTATGCAGTGGGTAACAAAAATGAGCTGTATCTGAGTATTCTTGAGTCTACTAAAAGACTGTGGCTCTGAGTCCTCTTCTGCAGTGCGCTTTTAGTCCAAGGTTGTCCAGACCTGCAAGGAACCTGGTCTCTTAATTTCACATTTTGCATATCTACCTGAATCATAATTTTTAATTTACTTCCATTTTTTAATCTAGACAATCCTAAGGCTAATTGTCCTCAGATATTCCACAGTTATCTTCAATATACTTTAGTCTAACAAAATGGTATATGCCCATTTTTTCTAATATCCATACTCCACTTTTTCTCAGTGAAGGAATCTTTAGAAATAACAAACCCAAAAGAAAGAATCTGATTTTAAGAATCACTCCTAATCTCAACACTTCAGAGAAAATTTATTTTAATCTTTCAAGGGGCTCTCAAGAGACTTCTCCAACACCACAGTTCAAAAACATAAATTCTTTGGTGCTCAGCTGTCTTTATAGTGCAACTCTCACATCCATACATGACTCTTGGAAAAACCACAGCTTTGACTAGATGGATCATTGTTGGCAAAATAAAGTCAAAGTGAAAGTAGCTGAGTCGTGTCCAACTCTTTGTGACCCCATGGACTATACAGCTCATGGAATTCTCCAGGCCAGAATACGGGAGTGGGTAGCTTTTCCCTTCTCCAGGGGATCTTCCCAACCCAGGGATCGAACCCAGGTCTCCCACATTGCAGGCAGATTCTTTGCCAGCTGAGCCACCAGGGAAGCCCAAGAATACTGGAGTGGGTAGCCTATCCTTCTCCAATGGATCTTCCCAACCCAGGAATTGAACCAGGGTCTCCTGCATTGCAGGTAGATTTTTACCAACTGATCTATTAAGGAAGCCTGTCAGCAAAGTAATGTCTCTGCTTTTTTAATATGCTGTCTATGTTGGTTATAGCTTTTCTTCCAAGGAACAAGAGTCTTTTAATTTCATGGCTGCAGTCACCATCTGCAGTGATTTTGAAGCCCCAAAAAATCAAGTTTCTCACTGTCTCCATTGTTCATCTATTTGCCATGAAATGATAGATCAGATGCCGTGATATTAGTTTTTTGAATGTTGAGTTTTAAGCCAACTTTTTCACTCTCCTCTTGCACTGTCATCAAGAGGCTCTTTAGTTCTTTGCTTCCTGACATAAGGGTGGTGTTATCTGTGTATCTGAGGTTGTTGGTATTTCTTGTAGCAATCTTGATTCCAGCTTGTGCTTCAGCTATGACTTCCAAAACTATATTGAATGATAGTGGTGAGAGTGGACCCTTGTCTTGTTTCTGATCTTATGGGGAATGCTTGCAGTTTTTCACCATTGAGAATAATGTTTGCTGTAGGTTTATCATGTATGGCCTTTACTATCCATTTTTTGAAGAGTTTTAACCATAAATGGGTGCTGAATTTTGTCAGAGGCTTATTCTGCATCTATTTAGAATATCATATGGTTTTTATCTTTCAATTTGTTAATATGGTGTATCACATTGGTTTGTGTATATTGAAGAATACTTGCATCCCTGGAAGAAACCCAACTTGATAATGGTGTATGAGCTTTTTAATGTGTTGTTGAATTCTGTTTGCTAGAATTTTGTTGATGATCTTTGCATCTACGTTCATCAGTGATATTGGCCTCTAGTTTGCTTTTTTTGTGTTGTCTTTGTCTGACTTTGGTATCAGGGCAATGGTGGCCTTGTAGAATGAATTTGGAAGCACTACAGAAAATTATAAGACACTTATGAAAGAAATAAAACATGACATAAACAGATGTTTATCCATGTTCCTGGGTAGGAAGAATAAATATTGTGAAAATAAGTATACTACCAAATGCAA
>NW_011494718.1:1515759-1557773 GCF_000754665.1 Bison bison bison
TAGTCCCAGTCGTGTCTGACTCTGTGTGACCTCACAGACGGCAGCCCACCAGGCTTCTCCGTCCCTGGGATTCTCCAGGCAAGAACACTGGAGTGGGTTGCCATTTCCTTCTCCAATGCATGAAAGTGAAAAGTGAAAGCAAAGTCGCTCAGTCGTGCCCGACTCCCAGTGACCCCATGGACTGCAGCCTACCAGGCTCCACCATCCATGGGATTTTCCAGGCAAGAGTACTGGAGTGGGGTGCCATTGCCTTCTCCAACAGATTCAATGCAATCTCTATCAAATTACCAATGGCATTTTTCACAGAACTAGAACAAAAAAAATCACAGTTCATATATAAACAAAAAAGACCCCAAATAGCCAAAGCAGTCTTGAGAAAGAAGAATGAAGCTGGAGGAATCAACCTTCAGACTATAATACAAAGCTACAGTCATCAAAGCAGTATGGTACTGGCACAAAAACAGAAATATAGGCCAATGGAACAAGATAGAAGGCCAAGAAATAAACCCATGCACCTATGGGTACCTTATTTTTGACAAAGGAGGTAAAAATATACAATGGGGCAAAGACAGCCTTTTCAATAAGTGGGCTGGGAAAACTGGACAGCTACCTGTAAAAGAATGAAATTAGAACACTTCTTAACACCATACACAAAGATAGACTCAAAATGGATTAAAGACCTAAATGTAAGACCAGAAAGTATAAAACTCTTAGTGGAAAACAAAGGCAGAACACTCCATGACATAAATCAAAGCAACATCCTCTATGACCCACCTCCTAGAGGAATAAATAAAAGCAAAAGTAAACAAGTAGGATCTAATTAAACTTAAAAGCCTTTGCACAGCAAAGGGAAACTGTAAACAAGATGAAAAGACAACCCTCAGAATGGGAGAAAATAAAAACAAAGGAAACAACTGACAAAGGATTAATTTCCAAAATATACAAGCAGCTCATACTACTCAATACCAGTAAAACAAACAACCCACTCAAAATTGGGGAAAAGACCTAAACAGACATTTCTCCAAAGGAGACATTGAGATGGCTAACAACCACAGGAAAAGATACTCAACATCACTCATTACTAGAGAAATGCAAATCAAAACTACAATGAGATATCACTTCAGACTGGTCAGAATGGCCACTAAAAAAAAAAAGTCTGCCAACAATAAATGCTGGAAATGGTGTGAAGGAAAGGAAACCTTCTTGCACTGTTGATGGGAATGTAAATTGATACAGCCACCATGGAAGACTGTACAAAGATTCCTTAAAAAACTAGGAATAAAACCACCATATGACCCAGCAATCCCACTCCTAGGCATGTACCTGAGGACACCAAAATTGAAAAAGACACATGTACCCCACTGTTCATTGCAGCACTATTTACAACAGCTAGACCATGGAAGCAACCTAGACGTCCATCAACAGATGAATGGATAAGGAAGTTGTGGTACATATACACAATGGAATATTACTCAGCCATAAAAAGGAATGCATTTGAGTCAGTTCTATTGAGGTGGATGAATCTAGAGCCTATTATACAGAGTGAAGTAAGTCAGAAAGAGAAGGATAATATTGCATACTAACACATATATACGGAATCTAGAAACATCATACCAAAGAATTTATTTGCAGGGCAGCTATGGTGAAACAGACATAGAGAACAGACTTATGGACATGAGATGAGGGGAGAAGAGGGTGAGATGTATGGAGAGAGTAACATGGAAACTTACCTTACTATATGTAAAATAGCTAGCCAACAGGAATTTGCTATATGTCTCAGGGAACTCAAACAGGGTCTCTGTATCAACCTAGAGGGGTGGGATGGGGAGGGACATCGGAGGGAGGTTCAAAAGGGAGGAAATATATGTATTCCTATGGCTGATTCATGTTGAGGTTTGACAGAAAACAACAAAATTCTGTAAAGCAAGTATCCTTCAATTAGAAAATAAATAATTTGTTTAAAAAAGAAAAAATGTCCAAAAGGAACTTGGTAGCCCAACTATTGGCAAGTCCAGAGGCTGGATAAGCTTTGTAGTTGGTGACAAGGACGTTGTGCCCTTCCTTCACCATCAGAGCCATCCTGAAACAGCCTCACCTCAGCCACAGGAAAGCTACCGATGTTTCCTCACTTTACCAATAGGATACAGAGCCTGAGTTCTACAATCACTGACAGAATTCCTCATGTTTCCAGTGACTAAACCACCCCAAACTCATTTGTAGCTGGGAACATGCCACGCACAGACTGGCTTTGGTGTAAATCTCCAGAACTGTACCAAAAGGAAGGGATTTCCTTCTGGGTTTATTCCAATCCAGGCTGGAAATGGAGTCAATGTTAATGGGAAAGAATATTAATGGATGCTGAAGAGACTCACAGGCTCCACAAGAGAGGGGCTTTGTCTGCAGGCCCAGCAGCCAATAGCACACTACCTGCTAGAGATTTCTAAATTTCAGCAGCTCTTAGAAAGTCAAAGAGGATAAGAGTGAGGGTGGTCAGAAGACTTTAGACAGAGAGGGGAAAAGAGACCTGAGCTACAGAGGTGTAATATCCCCTGGAGGAAAGCTGGACAAGCCCTGAAAACAAACTCTATGACCAGATGAACATGCAGACCCTGCCCCAGGAATCCCACTCTGTCAAGTCCTATATGGTGTAAACACCCCAGCATGGGGCAAATATGACTTAGGATGGTGGTTTAGCACAAGCTGTTCACTCTCCCATTTCCACTTTGCTTCATCTTTTGGATGTGGTATACACCCGGCTTCCTCCCCTCATCCTCAGTGGCTTCACAAGGCAATAGCACTCATCCACACCAGCCACTGTTGCATGCTCGGCCTCAAGAGAGCTTCACTGTCCTGTGACCTCTGCTTTTCTCCTCATTCTTCCAGGCTCCTGCAGCCCTGAAAAATATTGCCCCTGGGCAATATTGTCAGTGGAATGCTAGACACTTGCAAACATGTATAAAGCACACTTCTACATGATAAATCTAATAATAGCCAAACATTTTTCCTAGCCTAGAATATGCTCATTTCATTTTTGTTTCCATAATCATAGCTGCCATTAGTTTAGCATATCTTCTGTGAGTGGCACTGTACTAGACAATTTGTAAATCTTAATAAATCCTCATAATTGAACACTGTTTTACAATAGTTTGCTGTTGAAAAACTCAGGCTCAAGTGAAATAACTTATTTGAATAATTTACTACAGTGGAAGACCCAAGTCTGTGTAATTCTCTCTCCGTCAGGTCAGAGTAATATACATCCTGACCACCATCACCTTTATCCTGAGAACACTATACTTACATATATAAAGAGGGAGGAGATGAAAAATACTAAAATACTTTATTATTTAGTTTAAGCTTTGGGCCCAAAATCCATTGCAGGAACTAGGTTATTGGGCTGGACCATACGAAAATTCTTCTTTTTTTTTTTTTTTTCCTTCAGAGACATGGGGATCTTCTTTCCCTTCAAGCCCAGGTGCCAATCTTGAATCCTAAAACTCCAGTGAAAAGAAAATTCATATCTCATAGGGCCAGGGATATTGGAGATGCAGATAAGGGGAAGGAGGGAGCAGATTACTCAATACTCAACTTATATTAAAATTGACCAGGTCACCTCCCCTAGGTTTTTCAGGCTGGTATGGTAGCAATAAATTTGGTTACATGTGGGAAAAGTGAAAGTGAGAGCTGCCTAGGGTTGATTGAGTCCAGATTCTTAAGCCCATACACATTAAAGAAAACACATCCACGGGATCCACTTAGAGAACACCAGCTCTAGAAAAAGGAAAAATGCTTCCAGAATGTTCTCGAATTTGTACAATACATCTGCTTTTTAGAGTGAAACTTCTTGAGTTAAGTCTTCTCTAGAGTGTTAGAAGAGTTGTATCAGGGTAGAGATACTTTGAAATCTCTCTTCACATGGGCATCATAGCTGCTAATTATAACTAGAAATGCCTTGTTGATAATGTTCATTATTTATTACATGCAACAGAATAAAGTTGTAAGGAAACTTATTTTGGTCAGGGTGAGTTCAATATGAATAAAGTGGGAATATTAGTGAGTCACTGGAATACTCATTTCTGTTTCAAGAACACTTCTTCAGATAACCATGTTACACCTCTACAAACTTAAATCATCCCCCTGCTTTCAGTCCTAGAATGTGAGTGATGGAGACCACACTCACTGCTCCTATGACCAAGCAAGCTCAGTACCCTCAAAACAGGGTGGCATAGCCAGTACCGCCCTGGCGACTGAGAAGGGAAAAGAACACTTTGTACAACAAAGGAAAGAAACAAAAGTCTTGATTACAGAGTAAAGCAGTTCTCTTAAAGAGCAAGCAGTTCTCTGCCTGCTCAATTGACTAAGTTATAATGAAAGTGAAAGTGAAAGCCACTCGGTTGTGTCTGACTCTTTGTGACTCCTTTGTAGATCAGTTGGTAAGGAATCTGCCTGCAGTTCAGGAGACCTGGGTTTGGGTTGGGAAGATCCCCTGGAGAAGGAAATGGTAACCCTCTCCAGTATCCTTGCCTGGAAAATCTCATGGACACAGGAACCTGGTGGGTTGCAGTCCATGGGGTTGCAAAGAGTCAGGAATGACTGAGCAACTAACACCTACTTACACTTACTTTGTGACTCCATGGACTATACAGTCCATGGAATTGTCTAGGCCAGAATACAAAAGAAGGTAGTCTTTCCCTTCTCCAGGGGATCTTCCCAACCCAGGGATCAAATCCAGGACTTCCACATTGCAGGTAGGCACTTTTACCACCTGAGCCACAAGGGAAGCCCATAATTATACACAAAAGCATAGAAGAACATTCATGAATTGAAGAACCTAAGCCTAGTGAACTGAGTGATTCACTGCCAAACCAGTAAGAGAAATTTATTATCTTCCTATTGCATATAGGCAATCAGTAGCAAAGGCTGGATCCTTCATTTAAAATTTGAGTTTTGGTCCTTATTTTCACTAGTCTTTTCAGGCTCCCAAAACTCTCAGTATTTTTCAAGAAGTTCTTTGCAACTCTGGACACTTGCTCCTTCCCTCCCATTTGGAACAGGAAGAGGAAATTGAAGTTAAAAACACTCAAAGATCATAGAAATAATTTTGGTTTTCGTTTACTTTATTTCTCTTTAGTTTAAACCATATTTTATACTACAATTAATAAAGCCCTGCTCATAACATATTCTAAGCCTCCAGATATTAGGACTCATTGCTCATATTTAGTTTAAAGGGAGTTTGTGCTTGGCCTTCTTTAATCAACAGGTCAGGTTTATTTGAAATTATCAAAATTCATTTCAATTGTTCTTTTCTGGCAAGTTTAATACATTCCCCCAGAAAGAGGTTTGTATAATAATATCCAAGGAATTTCCTGGCAGTCCAGAGGTTAAGACTCTGTGCTTTCAGTGCTGTGGGCAAGGATTCGACCCCTGGTCAGGGAACTGAAATCCCACAAGCTGGGCAGCATAGCCTATATATATATATATATATCCATAAAGAAAGAAAATAAAAGTTTCAAATAAGCCTCAAGTAAAATGATGACAAATACAGAACTGATACAAATGCCTTTCATGGAGTTCTGCTTATATTCTGACCTTCACAGAAATTAAACTTTGGGGTTTTTTCTGTTAATCTTTTGGTTGCCACCGAATATGACGGAAGCTTATTGTGTCCCAATATAATATGTGTTGTAAAGGCAACATTTCTTCATCCATAGTGAAAAAAATAAAAATGTTTAAACCTGCCCAATCTATCAATCAGTAATTTTATGAAAATAAATGTGATTTTTATGAAAGCACTTTGTTTTATCAAAGGAGGAAGGAATGTGACACAGATACAAGGGTGTAAAACTGATAGCAAAAAAAATAATAACAATCCTGTGTTATTCCAGTGCAAATCATATTTCATACATTAGAACAATATGGGCACTTATCAGGAATAAAATAACCTTCAATTAGATTGAAATAGAAACAGGTGTGTAATGCAATACCTTCTGACTGAATGCTAACATGAAATAAGTCCCTAGTGGCTTAAAAGGCTTAAAGAATAAGCACTACAAAAATAAACAGCATTACTGGGATATAATTCAGTCTCCAATTTTACTTCTAATTCTTTGTTCAACCCACACACCTATTGTCTGCTCTGCATAGGCTATTGACATCTACATCATTATTATAATCAATAACGGGAAGAAAAAAAACAGCACTCTTAGTCTCACGTAGCGACACTTTTCATATCTTCTGTAGTATCTGCAAATGAGATAAATCAAGGTACAGACCATAAGGGACTTTGGAAAACAAATTCCATTAAATAAGTGTAATTTACATAAAAATGGAAATTCTTCTGTGGAAAGAGCTGAAAGGCCTTTGCTAAACTCTTCTTCCCCCTTAGGAATACAAATTAAAATAGAAAAAAAAAAAAGTTCTCTAATTTTCCCTCTCTATGATTTAAGTACATATTGCTACTAAAGATGGCAAATCAGACGTTTTCCCCTTCTCATTTGAAGGGGAAGTGATGGGCTTCTTGGACCACAGAATTGCAAGGTGAGTGGGAGCTGTACGTACCAGAGTCCTTCCCATGTCAAAGCCCACCGAATCAGTTTCACTAAATGGCATGTGATCTTTGTAGGACAACAAACAAAACAATAATAGTAAAACAGAAACTGAGACTTTTAAAAGGGACTGGGTCAATGGCATTGCACGGTTTACTCACGTTCTACTCCTAGTTGATCATCGTACATCATTTCAAGGAGTAGCCTTGGGCCTGTTGAGAGCACTTTGTCTTTCTCTACCCCTCCAACCCTCTTGAGATACAGGGACACAAAATGTTCTCATGTGAATTATCTCATATCATAATTCATATGATTTGGGCTATACTATTCTGAAGCTTTAATGTTTCCTAAAGAGATCTTTACATGGTACTGTTAAATCTGTCCCAAATTATCATATCTGTGTCTGCCCCAGTGCGGGGTCACTGGGAAACAGACTCTGAAAGCTTCCCTGGGAAGGACTCTCAGCACCAAGGGCTGTGGAGGAGAAAGTGGGGAGGACGCAGCAGACGGAGGGGCAGACTGCTCTGCGGCTGAACAAAGGCCTCCAGGGCTCCCACTGGGAGCTCCAGGGCTAGGAGGGCACAGTCTCAAATAGAGGTCAGGAGTCAAGCCTTTACATTCCCTCTTGGACTGGTCATTTATTTCAAGCTGATTGAGGAAGTGCCTGGGGAGACTTGGGTGGGGCTGCTCTCCCCAGCTGAGGGCAGTGCTCTGCGAAGGACTCACTGAGTGTTCAGGGCAGCCTCTGGAAGTGTTTCAGCCCCGATGGGAGGAGATGCAGGCTGTGCTCCACAGTATCCCCTGCAGTGCAAGTCTATAGGCTTCATCTCATTGGCTCCCAGCAAAGCAGCCAGTCATGATACACAGCGTGTTTACACTTGGTGGATGCCAAGATCACTGCTTATCCTCTTTCACCACTTCTACAAGCTGCTGACAAAGGTAAGGGGCATGTTTTGTCAATTACTTACCAAGTGCTGTTTTAAATGTTGCCCATTTAGTATGGTAAACTTGCTATAGTTGTCATACCTGAGGTGTAACTAACACATACTAGCAAATCATTTTTGTAATCTTATATTTTTAATACAATTTAAATTCAAATGTTAACCCAGTGTTTCTTAACAGTGACACTTGATATTTTGGACCAGATAATTCTTTGCAAGGGGACAACATGCTATTGGTCTCTACTCACTAGAACCCAGTAGCATTTTTCCCACAGTTGTGATAGCCAAAACATCTCCAGATATTACCAGATGCCCCCTGGGGCCAAGTTGTCCACTGGTAAGAATCCCTGCATCAGCCTCGAATGCCCCTATGCTAGTGACAGCACATGGGTTTGAAATGATCGAATGCGAGCATCCTCCTCATTCTGCTACCAAGGCAAAGACTCCTCTCTGGAGAACTATACCCAAGATTGGTGAATTTTTCCTCTTCTACAGAGAGTCACTGAGGCATGAGGTTTAAAAAATAATCCCTTGCCAAATGATTTGCTCTGCAGGTGGGTGGTGTGGTCCCATTTGGTCTTTGCCACCTCTCCCCTCCTCTAGTACTGGTCTGTTGGCCTCCTCTGTCTTCAGGGCTCTTCTGGGGCAGGAATAAACTGAGAAGTAGGCTGCCTGATCTTGTGCTTCTTGAAGCAGCAGAACAGAAAGCTCTCCTGAGGGCACCACCCTCTCCAGAGAAAATCCTCCGTGCTATCAGGGAGGAAAGGGTTAAGTTAACAAGGTTGGGAAAGACACTAGGAATCTAAAGGAGGGAGAACACATTCAGTCTGGCTGGAGAACGCATTCAGTCTGGCTCCATTTTTTCAACATTTATTGAGAACTTAAGTCCGCATGAACCAATCTGGATACTGGATGGAAATGTAGGATGTGGCCTCTGTGCTCTAGGTTTCAGGGCTTTCGTCAAAGTGCTCACACTACTGTGACGCCAGCAGAGCCTCATCTGAGAGATGTCAGCATGTTAGATTCTGTCCGGAGTCCTGCAGATTCTGCCCGCAGTCCTGCAGATTCTCCCCTTTGTGGTTGCCAGGACCCTGAGAGTGGTTGCCTCTCACCAGCTCAGACTCAGACAAATCAAAACAATTAAAAGTCAGACATAACAAGCGAAAATAGCCATAGATTTAGCCATGCCAATAAATATGACTGCCAAAGAAAGACACTTCAATCAGCTGCCACATTTAGAGTATCATCCCCAGAAGTCAATTTACAATCCAGTGACTAGCAGACATACTCAGGTCACAAACTTGGGTGTGCAAAATATGACTTTACTTTCCTACAGCTCACCTGAACTTCTCTTTAGTACCATATTTTTCCCAGTGTAAGTCCTAAAATAACTAAGCTGATTTGGAATTACCAGTCCTAATCACAAATTTGTTTTTAGGAATAGTCTCAGTGAAATTCAGTATTTTCTGCTCTCACTTATACAGAGTGGCCTTAACTCCAGGGCAAATGATTAGTCCCTGACATCTGCTGAGACATGGTGACTTTCGGTCCCTGGATAGTACCATCTCTCTTTCTTGGCACGTCCTGGGCTGTCCATATCTCCGTGGGTGTCTGTCACAGAACTCTTTGCTGTTCTGACCTTTAAATCCCTGAATCCACCCTCTCTCTGACACTGACACAAGATTGTGGGCTTCTTTCAGCTGCGCAGAAGGGTGCTTCCTGTGGGCGGGGCTCTCTCTGAGGCTGCCTCAGCAGGGTCTGCAGTCTTAGCAGCTCCACATGTCCACCTCCGCTTTCTTTCTGAAGTCCTGGTGGCACAGGAGCTCAGGGTGGGACTGACCATCTCTCAGATCTCCAGGTAGAAAACAAGACAAAAGTTATTCTTCTACTCTGGGTTTCCCAAAGCTAGTTTAGAGAGTTCTATCAAACACTGCCCCCAATCCCTCACCCACCCACCCAGTCAAGCCAGAGTCTGGCAGCCCTTACTAAGGTTTGACTCTTGTTCCCTCTCCAATTCTGCCTTTCCCATCAGAGGCTTTTTTGTTGGTTTTGTTTTTGGTCGTGCTGGGTCTTCTTTGCAGTGTGCAGGCTTCTGACTGCAGAGGCTTCTCTTGTTTCGGAGCAGGGCTCTAGGAGTGCAGGCTTCAGTAGTTGCAGCTCTCAAGCTTAATTACTCCACTGTATGTGGGATCTTCCCAGAGCAGGGGTTGAACCGGTGTCCACTGCACTGGCAGTTGTATTCTTAACTATTGGGCCACCATGGAAGTCCCCAGAGACTCTTTATTCATGACTATAAGGAGGATTATGCTCAGTCTGTAAATTTTTTTTTTTTCTAAATATGTTTGTCCCATACTGAGGCTATAACATTTTTGAGAAAATGCAAGTTAGGTGTCATGAATAAATGAGAACTTAGAATTTATTAAATTAATAAATGTTTAAGTACATCTGTTTGCGAGAAACTGATATATCATCTTCCTAACAAAGAACAATCTACCTCAGGGACCAGAGATATTGAAGGCTGATTTAGGGAAAGAGAACCGTTCTAAATATTTTAAAACCAGGAATGACTCATCAGAGGAGGCCTCTGATAGAAAGGAAGCCAGTCACAGGGAACAGATTGTCTCCAGTCCTCACTTAGGGCATGCCCATTCCTGTAAAGGGGGTCCTGCCCACTGAACTCTGTGGACAATTTTTTAAAAACATGTACAAAAATTGACAGAAATTTGACAACCTAATGATTGACAACAAACATATTTTAAACTCAATAAAAGTAAAATAGAAACAGAAAAAACACTTTGTTTTGATGTGATATTCTAAAGCAACCAACTCTGAAAGCCATTACTAACAAGAGACAAGTAAAAGGTAATTATCTAAAGGAAAACAGATGTAAGCCCCTTTACAATGACATTCTCCATTTTCCCTAGTATATTCATTACCCTCCCTAAACAAAATATCAGACACTTGATCCATGGGAAAATTTGTTCTCCACTAACCTCGGTTCACAGATTGTGATTCCCCACCCTCTGAGTTGGGGTAGAGCTAGAACATTGGAGAGATAGTTGTTTTGAACCAGCTCTGCTTTATACATATCATTTTAGTTTTGTAACGGTGAAGTGTTTTGTTCCCTTTGCCATTAAAGTGGCCGTTTAACTGAAAGGCTCGTGGCCACAAGGACTAATGGGGTCTTCTATTTTCAAGAATATTGAACAATAAGAGGATGTAGATGTCGAAAGAATTTTTAAGACTGGTCATAATTAGAAATTATAGTGAGTGAATTTTCCTGTGTTTAGACAAACCTCTATAATATTCATCAACCAGTAAATATTTGAATAAACATTTAAAATATATCCTACCCATGTTTTTCAATTTAAAAAACAAGTTTATTATGTTCAGGTATAAAATAATTTTCACATAATTTTAAAACTCAATTTAGGCATTATAGCCTATTATAATTTTGAAAATTATATTTTAAAACTGGATATGTCTGTCAACTAAAAAAATACACAACTTAAAAGTTGAAGATTATGTTTTATTTAGCAGAGCTTCTGAGGTCTTCAAGTCCAGGAGGCATCCTCTCAGATAGTTCTACGGGACTGCTTTCAAGAGGTAAGGGAGGAACCAGGATATATAGTTTTTGCAACAAAGATCAGGGTAGTCAGAACATTAAAAAAAAAAAAAAAAAAATCACTGTTAATTAAAGAAAACTTCCCAGGTGGCTCAGACAGTAAAGAATCTGCCCACAGTGCAGGAGACCTGGGTTCAATCCTTGGGTCAGCAGTGTGCCCTGGAGAAGACAATGGCAACCCACTCCAGTATTCTTGCCTGGAGAATTCCATAGGCAGAGGAATCTGACAGGCTATAGTCTGTGGACATGACTGAGCAATTAACACATGCCAATGTCCTAAGTTAATGTATTTAGTGCTTTTCTCTGTATGAAAAGATGCAAAAGTTTGGACTCATTGAAATCATTCATTTGATATGCATCTCAGCTCTCTGGGGAGCGTATCCTGTGCTTTCTTATCCTGTGTCCCCTCGGGGCGCACCATTGGGGGTGCTGCAGTGGTTGACTGCTTGATGGCAGGCATCTTGTTTCCACCCTGAGTCTCCTCAGGGCTCACCATCAGGGGTGATGGCTTGATGACTGCAACACCCTTTGTTTACTGATAGAGCAGCCAATGTTTCTCATTCACAGGTCCTTGAAGCTCCTTCATTGTGTCTACTACTAGTGGGCGGCACCGGGAAGTCGAGCAGGTGATCCAGGGCACAGTCATAGGCAAACAGAAGCAATAGGACAGCCACTCAATCAACAAAGCTTACTTTGAAAACTGTAATTTTAAAGGGAATAGGGCTATAGGTCATCATCCCCAAAAAAGTAGTGCTAATTTGTTCTTAGGTTTGGTGCTTCTCAAACAGGCCTTCTTAGAAGGAAATGCAATGCTACCAAAGTAACAACAGAATCTGGTCTTATCTCCTTTCTCATTTGCAGAAGGTTCAGAGTTCATTTAACTGATAGCTTTCAGTTATAGCCTGGGATGGCAGCCTCTCCGAGAGCTCTGAAGGACTGTTCTGAAAACATAAGGGGGAAACCAGGATACTTAGGAGTTTTCACTGGAAGAAAAAAAGTAATTGAACATCAAGAGATTACTGCTCATTACAAAAATTAGTCATTTCAAATTAATGATTTTAGTGCTTTTCTGCACATGGGGAGATGCAAGAGTCTGGGCTTATTGAATCATTCCTTTGATATACATCTTAACTATCTAGAGCCAGTACCAGTTTTTTTAAATCCTGAATATCTCAGGGTGCATGATCAGCAGTACCTACAGCAGGCTTTACAGCAGCAGCATCCTTCGTTTACTAAAACAGCAGACAGAATACAATCTTTGACCTCAGTACTTTCAAATAAGCTGCAGACAGTAGACGAGTCAGAAATCCTCAAGCCTTGTATTTATGATCCATATTTATTTATTTATTTATTTTTTTTAGACAGCATTTTATTTTATTTTTTTTGTTTGTCTTTTTTTTAATTTTATTTTATTTTTAAACTTTACATAATTGTATTAGTTTTGCCAAATATCAAAATGAATCCGCCACAGGTATACATGTGTTTAGATTAGTTATCTCATCCCATCAAGAAGATAAATATTCAGTTCTGGAACTGGGAGGCCAGCCTATGGTCCTGACTTACACCTACAAGATGTAAGTCCTTCGCCGTGTCCATGAAGTAAGGCTCCTGGAGTACCTGGACCAGTTGGCCACATGCTGCTATAGCTGGGTCTCCTGCACCGACTGAAACCTCCCCCGTGACTTCCTCTATCCCACAAATTGGCCAACACAAGCTTGAAGGAACCATTACTATCAAATGAGTCTTTGAGATGAGATACATCAAGGCACATGACTCCCAGGCAATGGGTAGGGAAGACTGGGACAAAATGAGGCCAGGCCAAGTGTGGCAAGGGCAAAGTGAAGCATAAGAATTGGCCAGAGTCAGCCGAGGCCCCATCCGGCAGGCAGCCCTGCCAGGCATCTGGATCCTAGAAGTGAGGGAGGCAGAGTGAGCACAGATGATGGTCCACAGAAACAGAGTGTCTGCCTGCTGCAGCACCCAAAGATCACAGGCCCTGATGAGGGCTTCTTCCAGAAGGAAATGATGATGCAGTATCCATTGAGGGTTGGCTCCACAACCCCAGTCCACACCAAAACAGGCGCCTATAACAGTTCCTGTATACAATGGCCTGATATAGTCAGCCCTCCTACCTGGGAGCAGAACCCCAAGGTAGAAGTAGGACTGTGTATTGGACTTTTGGTGCAGACACACCCAGGTTCCAGTCCATGGTTGTAATTCACCAGTTGAGTAACTTGCAAAATTTATATGTCAGAGCCTCCATTTCCTCGTGTAAATGGTAATAGCAAACCAATCTTGCAAACTTCCTATTGCTCTTGTTTAGTCATTAAGTCGTGTCTGACTCTTTTGCAATCCAATGGGCTGTAACTCACCAAGCTCCTCTGTTCATAGAATTTCCTAGGGAAGAATACTGGAGTGGGTTGTCATTTCCTTCTCCAGGGGATCTTCCCGACCCAGGAATCAAATCTCTTGCATCTCCTGCCTTGGAAAGCAGATTCTTTACCACTGAGCCACCAGGAAATCCCAAACTTCCTATACAGATACATAAAATAAGGATGTAAATGGCTGTCATAGTAAGCACTCAGTATATATTAGTTGTTGTCATTATTGTAGTCGTTCTTCTGTTTTCTTTCTATCTTCTCCTTTTCACTTTCTAGCATTTAAAAGGACGCTTCCCCTGTTTTGCCATTTAAACTTTATTTCCTTCACGTCCCTAAGGGCTCTCAGTCTCAGCTCTAGGCAGGAGTCTGTGACTTACAGAATCTGAGGGGCACTTGAGGGTTAACTGAGGACAGAGCAAGGGTTAACCTCTTCTTGGGTTATGCAAAGGAAGTGACATCATCACTTCCTGAATCACAGAAAAACCTAAAAAAATCATCTCAGGAAAAAATTTTAAAACATTTCACTGTAATCTTGGTACACTGTTGTTCATACATTCATGGAATGCATAGACAAATTTACCAAATTTGGTCATAGCTAAAAAAATGTCATTCATGAATATTTTAAAATGTTATGGAAATGTCTACTAATCTTGATGCTTTTTTGAAATGTAATTCTGCTGCTTTTTGTGTGAACTAACTCATGAATAATTAAACGTTTCAAGTTTTCCAGTTCGCACACCAAGGGGCCCTTAGAAATTAGTGAGTGAACTAATGAGCCTTGACTTTCTCAATTGTAAGAATCTAAATGTGTTTCATTCTAGAACTAGAATGTTCTTCCATTTTATGAGTAATACATCCAAATTGATTAATCCAAATCTGGATTTGGTATATAAATACCCAGGAAGAGAGATTTATATATTGATAAAAACACAAATATTTGAAATGAAAATGTGGAAATTGGCCATCAGTTAATGAAAGCCTCCAATATGCTGACATCTGACAGCTGTCTGGCAAGTTTACAGTCAAAACTGGAATGGAGAACAAAGGATGTAAAAGGACAAAGCTCTTTGGGAAAATATACCACTAAACAGCACTTACATGGTGGGATAGGCGTCCTGAGCAGAACTACTACTACTAGTGCCTGAGGACACAGTGTCTGTGGACATACTGGCCTCCTGAGCAATTCATGTAGATTATCAAACGTGAATAGACCTTAAAGTATGCAAGTGTTAGCAGCCGGGTCGTGTCCAACTCTTAGTGTCCATTTTCCAGTGAGTTGGCTCTTTGCATCAGATGGCCAAAGTACTGGAGCTTTAGCTTCAGAATCAGTCTTTCCAATTAATATTCAGGCTTGAAGGATTGACTGGTTTGATCTCCTTGATGCCCATGGGACTCTCAAGATTCTTTTTCAACACTACAATTCAAAAGCAGCAATTCTTCAGTGCTCAGCCTTCTTTATGGTTCAACTCTCTCATCCATACATGACTTCTAGAAAAACCATAGTTTTGACTCTGCAGACCTTTGTTGGCAAAGTGATGTCTCTGCTTTTCAATATGCTGTCTAGGTTTGTCATAGCTTTTCTTCCAGGGAGGAAGTATGGCTTGCAGTCACCATCCACAGTGATTTTGGAGCCCAAGAAAAGAAAACCTTTCACTGTTTCTACTTGTTCCTAATCTATTTGCCATGAAGTGATGGGACCCAATGCCATGATCTTAATTTATTGAATGTTGACTTTTAAGCCAGCTTTTTCACTCTCTTCTTTCACCCTCCTCAAGAGGTTCTTTGGTTCCTCTTCACTTTCTGTTATTAGAGTGGTATCATATGCATACATGAGGTTGTTGGTATTTCTTCCAGAAATCTTGATTCCAGCTTGTGATTCAGCCAGCGCAGCATTTTGCATGATGTGCTATGCATATAAATTAAATAAGCAGGGTGACAATATACAGCTTCTATGTACTCTGTTCCCAATTTTGAACCAGTCCATTGTTCCATGTCTGGTTCTAACTGTTGTTTCTTGACCTGCATACAGGTAAGGTGGTCTGGTATTCCCATCTCTTTAAGAATTTTCCACAATTTGTGGTGATCCACACAGTCAAATGCATGTATCACATCTTTTTTTATCCATTCATCTGTTGATGGACACTTAATTTGCTATCATATTTTGGCAATTGTAAATAATATTGCTATGAATATTGGGGTGCATATATCCTTTCTAATTAGTGTTTTTTTTTTTTTTCAAATATATGCCTTTTGGATATATGTACTTCCCATATTTTGCACAAGAAGATGTGGGCTGATGATACTAATGCTGATTTTCCAGTGTAAGCCATGTGACTACAATATTACACTACATCCTATACATCCTATTCAAGGTTCATTTTATCGTTTGTTTGGATTTAATTCTATTATGGAAACCAGCATGTTCATTAGAGCTCATGTGAATCTTATTCACAAGCTTGGAAAGGATCATGTAATTGCTTTCCAGGCCCTAATTTCTCCTAAGTGATCACTCTGCCAAAACAGTTCTAATATCTCTCTCTCCTACCCCTTACCCAGCATATAACAGAACAATGTAATGATGATATCCCTCTTATTGCTCTATGTATCTTGAGGATTTCAGCTAAGTTTGCACAGTCCAGTGATCATAAATTGACCAGGACCTGATTAACTATGCAGAACAAGATGGCAGAAAAGTTCCATTTATTTTGTCCTAACAGAAAGAACCAAGCACAATGATTACAAAAAATTTTCACAAATGTTAAAAATGAATTTTAGCTTTTCAAAAGCATTATGTATGACTGAAAGTGAGATTGTTAGTCACTCAATCATGTCCGACACTTTGCAATCCAATGGACTGTAGCCCACCAGGCTCCTCAGTCCATGGGATACTCGAGGTAAGAATACTGGAGTGGATTTCCATTCCCTCCCCGAGGGGACCTCTCCAAACCAGGGACCAAACCCTGGTCTCCTGCATTATAGGCACACTCTTTACCATCTGAGCCACCTACATGCTTGACTACAATGAGTCAAGCATTTAAAAGTTCACTCAGACTCTTTATACTGAGTATAAACCAAGTAAGCTAAACTCTAAATGGGTGGGGCTCCCAAAGGCGAGATTTGTAATGATACTGAATACCCTGCAGTGGCACCAGAAACAGAGAAGACTTTATCCATCAGACACGATTGTCCCTCCTCCAAGAGCAAGCAGCATTGCAAAAGACACAGGCCAGATGGCCTCCATGGTGGTCCAACTCATGAAAATTCATGAATTAATTAGGTATGTTGTTCTCTATTTTTTGCATACATCATCCCTTGACTTTAACACATTTGTTGAGTGTTTAACTGTGTTCTAAGTATTGGCAACTAAGCAACAACAAAAAGTTTTAATAGATAAGGAAACTGAAGCAGACAGATTTTAAAACATATTTAAGCAAAACAACTGACAAAGTAAATCAAAATTTCTTATCTGTGGAACTTTTTCAGAACTTTCTGAAGGCAGGGGCATTTTTTATTCATTTCTGTATGTCTAGTAGGTGGGACGCTTGAGCCAGCATGTAAGAGGCTTTTGATAAAATATCTGTTGGATAGATCGATGACTCCATCCACTAGAGTATTGTCCTTTACATTCTATTAAAAAAATGAAGGAAAGTTATTAACATGGGATATCCAGAGCCTGAAGAAAGAAATACAACATAGATTAAACCAATTAATTTTAATTTCAAATGTTTTAAATGCAAACATTTCCCAATGATTAGAAGACAGTGTTGTAAAAAAATGTAATTACACATTCATTTTGATGGGTCCTTTCATTTGTCCTCCTTGTACACATATTTTTATAATTGTCATAATGGAAAACTGTAGGGAGTCCCATGGCAACAGGGCTTCTGCTTTGTCAAGAAGAGACACACAGTTTCCATCATTTTGTGATTTACTTTACTGATGAAGCAAGGAAGAGACACTACAGGAAGAGATAAAATTGAAAACAAGGAAAATCATTATCTCAGTGAATCATCAATATTTTCTAGGTGGATGCATCCATGGAGTTAATAAATTGGTAGGCAGGTCTGATGTATCTCCTATTCTGCTCCCTCCCACAGTTTATTCACTGTCTTTCCTATCCTCTCTGCAAACAGGGAGAGCCCAGCCCTAGCAGCTTCCAGAGCCACCCACAACAGGAATGTATCAGTAAGCACCCGCAGTATCCTTTGGCTTCTCTCTCTGAGCTCCCTGATTCCCTGCCTGTCTTCTGATCACTGCTCCCCTGCCCATCCCTCTCAGTGCCATCATCCTCCAAGGTTCCAGCACAGTTCTTTGCATCCAGGCACCCTAGCACAGCATCCCCTTGATGCCACAACATCAACACTTCTGCTTTCGCAAATCTGGATTTTCAGCCCCCACTCTCTCAAGGGCCCACAGCTGGCCTTTCTGCCTTTGTGCTTGCCTTATTCCAAAAGGGAAATTACATCATAGGTCAAACACTGCAGAAAGGTGAACAAAGGGAAGAAATAAAATAAGGCTTTGGGATCTAGGAGATCACTGATGATGTGCAAGAGAGCATTTCTATGAAATGTCAAGAGAAGCCATATTAGGAAGCTATGTATTGTCCACCAGCCAAAAACAACTTCCTTAACTTCTAATCTCTTCATATTTTGATGTTACTCCTGTTATCCAATCTTTAAATTCCTACTCCTCATTAATTCCAAATCTCAGTCACTCTCATGCTTTCCTTCCTATCTTTATTATACTGTTGTTAGCTATGTTTCATCCATTCATGGAGGTTCATGTTTTACCCTCTCTGCTAGTGTTTCAGATTCTTCTGACTTACTGAGTTCAGTGGATCATACTGAACCATTGCACTTTGATATGCATGTGTGCTCAGTCACTCAGTCATGTCTGACTATTTGCAACTCTATGGACTGTAACCCACAAGGCTCCTCTGTCCATGGAATTTCCCAGGCAAGAATACTGGAGTGGGTTGCCATTTCCTTCTCCAGGGGATCTTCCTGACCCAGGGATTAAACTCACATCTCCTGCATTGGCAGGTGGATTCTTTACCACCACACCACCTCGGAAGCTTGCATCTTGATATATCCTAGTCTATTCTCCTTTTCTTGTTAAGTGAACTTAATTCAATTTCATTATCTGCAGTTCTTAGAATAGACCATATTTGTAGGTAATACTACAATTTGTATTTAATATGGGTGAGAATTAGCTTCTGCCCCACAACCTCTCCACTGAGTAAGACTCAGAATAAATTCTGTCACATAAATATATTTACTATACAAATATTCATTAGCAAGTAGACAAATATTCATATAACCTGTTTGCAAGCTCCATAAATTCTAGTTTTTTATGTTTTTATTGCTCCAATTACCATCATACATTTAATGTCTAATTAAGGCAAAATGATATCTACTTCAGTGGTAGGATTCTGTTTCCATTACAGCTGACATCAGGAAACCAGAATCCTTTGACTCAAATGCTGGACCTAGACAATTAAGGATTAAATTTTGAATGTCATGCTTTCAAGCCTTGCTCTATATCCCACTCATGCAAGAGTAGAAGGATAGTCTTTAGTTTATGGTAACCAATCTACACAATTTGGGTACCTTTAATTTCACCAGTGAGAACTCATTTCTGACACTTAGAATGTTATTAAGCAAAGGATCTGATGTCAATTGATTTTGTTCATTTAACACTTACACAGGACTTACTCTGTGGCATATAGTGCTCTAAAAACTATATCTGTGTTAACTCATTTAATCCTCTTGGCAGTCTACAACATAGTCACTAGTATATTCCCAGTTTACAGGCTCAGAAATTGAAGTGCAGGTAATTTAAATTCCTGAGATATTATAACTGGTAAATAACAGAACCAAGACTCCAATGGGGGTGGTCTGATTCCAGGGCTCAGTGTCCCTAAGTCCTCTGCCCCTCTGGATAATGGAAGCATTTAGAGATGTTAATGTTACTTCTGAGATACAGGCTTCCTGATTAGAAATGCTAGCTGATCTAGTGAATATACTAGAATGACTTGGGTTGTGGCTTAACCTGACTAATAATGACAGCCATTATGACCCACTGTCTATATCAAAGTATTTTAAAGTGAATAACTAACACAACACTAGTTAATTCTATGCTTTGTTAGTATGTTAGTGAAGAAGGCTGGTTTTTACAAAAGCCTACTTATTTAGGTTTGTAGATCTTTTGTCTCCAACTCTCCTGCTTATGCCTTGTGCTGGCAACCATTCAAGGTACTTTATTTATTTATTTATTTTTTTGGAGGGGGGGAAATGACTGTTTATTGAGCACTTACTGTATTTCAGGCATTTTGGGCACAATAGTTCTATATCTTGGATTTTGCAAGGTTGATATTATTTCAGTTTTGTAGGTGATAAAGGTGAGGCGAAGTAATGCACCCAAAGGCACACAGAGCTGAAATAAAACCCACCTATATTTGGTTTCAGAGTTGATACTTATTCTATTATTCCAGGCTTTGTCTTTATTTTTATTTATTTATTTTTTAATTTTATTTTTAAACTTTACAATATTGTATTAGTTTTGCCAAATATCGAAATGAATCCGCCACAGGTATACCCGCGTTCTCCATCCTGAACCCTCCACCCTCCTCCCTCCCCTACCCTCCCTCTGGGTCGTCCCAATGCACCAGCCCCAAGCATCCAGTACCGTGCATCGACCCTGGACTGGCAACTTTAGAATGTGTAGAATTATACAATCTATATATAAAGGGCCTTGGAGCTCAACTAGTTTAACTACCCTTCTGAACTTTTTAATTCTCTGTTTATATCATCCTGTCAGATGATTGTGGAGCTTTTGTTTGAATAATGCCTTTGGAGGATACTCGCTCTCTTGGGGCAGCCATCTAACTGGTAGACATTTCTGCCTATAAGAAGATTCTTTATGTTAAGCAAGATTTGTTTTTTCCCAAACCTCCAATAAATTGACCACGTTTCTATGTGGCCCTTAAGGGATAGAACTTATGAAAACAAGACATGCTCCCTCACAAAATAATAACAAAAATACAATGTTTCCTGAGGTTGCACACTGCCCTCATGAAGGATGCTGTCACATGAGAAGGGTTCATTGTGATGCAGCAAGTCCACAAATGCAGGACTCAGAGGATAGAGTTCGATGAGGACTGGTGTTGTCAAGGAGGGTTTGGCAGACACGACAGCAGAATGGCCAGGTTCACAGCAAGCAAGCAATATGTTTTGTTGATGGATGAACTGAGCTGGTATTAGGCAATCTGGTATCTAAGCATGGTTCCTTTTATCATGATTCCTGATTCCTGCTTTTGATTGATCATGACTCAAGACCAGCTGTGGAAATACACCAAAGGTGGCTAATTGCTAATTTCTTGCAGTTTGAGGCAGAAACACAAATCAGCAACCCTTGCAAGATTGTTTCACACTTCTGAATCCGCCCCCAGAGAGCTGCTGATTTTGAATTGCAAGTTGCTGATTGCTAAGTGATCCATATGGAACAAGGCTGTTATTCAATCCTAAGCAAAGCATGGATAAAAAGTTACAGGTTTGTCCAAGTTAGAAAACCTGATGCTACGAGCCAACTCATTGGAAAAGACCCTGATGCTGGGAAAGACTGAAGGCATGTGGAGAAGGGGAAGACAGAGGATGAGATGGTTGGATGGCATCACTGACTCAATGGACATGAGTTTGAGCAAGCTTTGGGAATTGGTGATGAACAGGGAAGCCTGGCATGCTGCAGTCCATGGGGTCCCAAAGAATCAGACATGACTGAGTGACTGAGTCTTCATATTGATAGTAAGAATAATGGAACGAATATTACTAACAAGAACACTTGAGCAATACTTCACAACTGTAAATATTCAGTACTTTTAACTCAGATTCATACAGCATTCTTGGTATGAATAAAAAATCTCATAGAAGTCATGATGCTTCTAAAATGGATGCTTGGGGCTAGTGCACTGGGACGACCCAGAGGGATGGTATGGGGAGGGAGGAGGGAGGAGGGTTCAGGATGGGGAACACATGTATACCTGTGGTGGATTCATTTTGATATTTGGCAAAACTAATACAATTATGCAAAGTTTAAAAATAAAATAAAATTTAAAACAAAAAAAAAACAAAAATAAAATCAAACATACGGTATATACTAGACATGATACGAGAGGTCAAATATTCAGACATTCAATTTAAACAGTAAATCTAGAACCAATAATGAACAGATGTTGACATGTATGCACTTAAGATTTATGCATTTTACTATGTAAAAATTGCATTACAATAAAAATATGCTTTAGTAAGAGTCATAAAGCGGTGATCGAACCAGTAAAGTAGTAAACATGAGTAATAAATGGAAAAAGACATTAATCTATGAGCATCTCCTATGAGCTCTACCCCTTGGTCATCCAGTTCTGTACATCATCTTATTTATTATCCACCCCAGACTCAGGGAGCTGCATTTACAGATAATATAAGTCCTAGAGAGGAAATCTGACTTTCTGGGGTATCTAAGAAAACAATCCAAGTGTGGATAACCCCAAAATCCATGTTCTGTGCTATTACTTTTTTCCCCAAATTGTGCTAGGGATACTACTGGCAGTGCATGAGATGACTTCTGGTGCACATCTTCTAAGTGCCATGTGTCAGTTTAATGTAATTTGGGAGAATAAAACATTTAAAAGCATTATACAAATGCCTTTAAAAATAAATTTAGGTTTTTAAAAGTGGCTCAATTTTAAGAAAAATATGAAATATTACAAATAACAATATAATTGGCCTGCAGATGTGTTGCCTGGAGAATCCCAGGGATGGGGGAGCCTGGTGGGCTGCCATCTGTGGGGTTGCACAGAGTCGGACATGACTGAAGTGACACAGCAGCAGCAGCAGCAGATGTGTTACCACACGATGTCATGGCAAAAATAATAACAGTAACATGGAATGACTAAAACTTGAGAAAACTAGAGTTATATCATGTTGCATCCCCACAGGCAGCAATTAACTTGGCTAACAGCTTAACCTGAACCCTGAACTGTTCTCCACAATACATTCCACACACGCTAAAGAAAATAATTCCAGAAGAGCTTAAATCAGAAGAACAGAAATGAAACTTTAAGAGGTTTTTGTTCATAAATATACTCTACATAAATTTATATATATTCTCTCTGTTGCCTGTCTCCTCTTAGTTCCCATTTGTTTCATGCTGGGTCATTTGATTTTCCCTAATAAACAGTGTGGCCTTTGAGGAACCAGCAAATTTGGAGCATAGGAAAAGAGAAAACCTATTCCACAGGCTATCCAGAAAAAGTTAATGATTAGAAATACAATATTAATATTTTTATTGCTGCAACCAAGTCAAAAATAGTAAACAGACCAGAGTCCAATGACCCTCCTTCAAAATATTAAAGAGAGTTTGATGAGAAAAGAGCAAAAAGCTATTCCAAGGGTATTGGAGAGCCCAGGGTACTAAATTATTCACTTATTTAACATATATTAGTTGATAAATTATTGTAGCCAACGACTTTCTTATTTGGTGAGGATATAATGTTGGAGGAAAAAAATCCCTGGTGCTTCTTGTAGTATGTTGGCAAACATTTAAAACCACCAGCTTTCGAGGAAGGGGGGGACATCCCTAGTCCATATCATTTGCCAGTTTCTACGGTGTAAATATGTGAACCTAAGCTAACTTCAAGCTATCGATGTGCTGCCTCTGATAGTGGAGCTGGAAAAAGCCCATGACTGGTTCTTAGAGTTGATTCCAGCATACCACTGAGTCCTTCTGTATTGGCACTGAGAGAGGAAGAGAAATAAAAAATCACAGAAATAAATTTAAATTTCAGCTCTGATAAATCACCTTCAGAAGAGCTACATAGAAAGCCAAGAATACCTATCACTGAGGAATTGGACCTAGTCATGGAAGTTATGGAAGGTTTCTCTAAGCCAGTGAAACTTGAGTTGAACTATGAAAGATGGGAAGAAGTTAACTTATTAAAAAAGAGAGGAAGGAGGATTTCCAAGCATAAGTAGCAGCACGAATATAAACTGTATGGTAGGGGAGAGCCGGAAGTGAAAACAAGGATAGAAAGAAAGCCAGAATGATTGGAGTGTAGAAAGCAAGGGTGAGAAGGACAGAAAAGAAGACTGGAGAGGACGCGAGGGCTTGAGATTGCAAGGTTTTATCCATCATGCCAGGAAATGCTTTATTCTAAAAGGAATGGTAAGGCAATGAAGTTTGCTTTGTTTGTCTTTGCTTTTATTTTAGTGTGTGTAGGAAAGATTATAACATAATAGGAATTAAATTTTCAACATACCATTCCATCTGTAATAGAGACTAGATCAGAGGGTGGTCACTGGGGATGTAGGTAAAGCACTAAAAAGCCACCGGAGAAGCCCAGAATAGAGATCCACGGGGCTCAGTTTAGGGTGGTGTTGGTAGAGACAGAGAAAATCAGAGTTTGAGAGATATTTCAGACATGAAATCAAGAAGGCTTGATGAAGGATTGGATACAGAATGTAAAAGCATGAGAAGTGTCAAGAATAACTTCCGAGAAGATATACAAAAATGCCCACTGATTTATACTAAAAGATATGAGCATTAGAAGGTGCTCACATTATTATCAGAAAAAATGAAAATTAAAATCACAAATTATATTCAAAATCACTAAGAATAGCTACTAAAATAAAAAAGACTTACAATACTGAATGTTGGTACAGATGTGAAACAACTGGAATTCGCATACACTGCTAGTGGAAATGTAAACAGGTACAGCCACTTGGATAGCAATTTCCTAGTTTTTTAAAAAGTTGAATATAAACCTACTGTGACCTAGCAGTTATACTCTGTGCATTAAGGGACTGATCCTGCCCAAAAAATGTTTCATTCTTTCCTCCCAACTCTGGATGATAATCTTTTGTCTTTGGAATATCTTGTCTTTGCCTTGAGCCACACCAGATAGTGATTTAAGTGTGGGCCTTGGGATGGGCCTCGTGATTTGTGAGGGTCACACAGCTTAGCCTCTGGAGGGGCTGGAAACCAAAGTCACCACGTGAGCAGTCAGCTTTGTCTGCACGGCCAACCACTAATATAAAACCTGACGCCAAGAATCAGGTCAGCTTCTCTGGTTGAAAATACCTTGCATGTATTATCATACATCAGTGTCTAAGCACTGCTGTTTGATTCCACCGAGAAGCAAACAACTGGAAGCTCACACCTGGTCTCTCCTGGACTCTACTCTATGAGGCTTTTCTCATTGCTAATTTTAATCTCTAAATCACAATAAACTCTAACCATATGCATAATAGTTTGCTGAGTCCTATGCATCCTTCTAGTGAATTATTGAACTTGAGGGTGGTCTCAGGGACACACAACCCCACACGTTGTTAGGTACTTACCCGAGAGAAATAAAAACACATCCCTTCCAAAAGACTGCATAGGAATGTCCACAGAAGTCTTACTTATAATAACCCCAAACTGGAAACAATCTCAATACCTATCATAAGGAGTGGATAAACAAATTATGATATATTCATGCAATGGAATACAGCTCAGATTTAAACATGAACAAATTGCTGATATATATAGCAACAGGCACTGCAATGTGTTAAGCAAAAAAATATGCTAAGAGAAAGAAGTCAGACCCAAAAGAGTGCATACTGTATGGTTTAACTTAAATGAAATTAAAAAACATAGGCAGAATGAATCTATGGTGTCAGAAGTCAGAAAATTGTTGGTTCTGAGGAGTGGGTTGACTGGAAAAGAGCACAACGGACATTGTCTAAGTGATGGAAATGTTCTCTGTCTTGTTTGGGCAATTGTTATATGGGTAAATAATTGTCAAAGCTCACTGAACTGAACATGTAATGGTTGAGTATTCTATAAAAGGTTAGTTATACCTTAACTTAAATTGTAAAAATAAACCATAAGAAAGAATGAGAGCTGGCTTTCTGATTTGAGTAACTTGGTGAAGATTGGTGACAGTCACTCTGATGGGAAACAATGGCAGCAATAAGCAGGTTTGTAGAGGAGTATGATTGCTATTCATTGATTTACCAACACTTACAGAGTGTCATGTATAAGCCAGGGTCATTTTTAGACTCTCAGAAGTCAATAAAATTTCTTGTCAAGATAACTGCAATAAAATAGAGTAAGTAATTGGAAGAGGAATTATTTTTCAACACAGCAACAGGATATATTGGGTAGAGCCACAAGAAAATCCAGGGAAGCGTGACATTGGGGTGTCTTTGAAATATACAAAGTTGATTTTATGTGTGCATTTGGCTTAAAGTTCAGAGGAGATATCATGGTAAGACATGCATTTATAAACATTTATCATTTTCTCAGTATGGTCTGAGAGCTGTGATAATATGAACTGAAGATACAGAGATAAACATAAAAACTCCAAGCTTAGGGGCCTAAAACAACAGGAGATTCAAAAAGTCAACCTGAAGACAAATGTTAAGGACTGTGGTGTGTGCTAAGTGCTGGGCCAAACCAGAATGGGCATCTATGCCATCCCAGAAGTAAGCAGTCTTCTGGAAGTGAAATCTACACATGGGTTTTAAAGCCTAATTAAAAACTGTCATGTCAGGGAAAGAAGAAAGGACATTTCATCAGTTGTTCTTCCTCCAAGAGTAAAGCTTTGCTCTAATGGCTTGGGATACATCAGTGATCAAAACCAATAGAAGTCCAAATCCATGCATTTGTTGAATTTATAGGATGGTGACATTTCAGTAAAGGCAGTGTGAACACATGAGGACTGTTAAACACCCAATAGCACAGGTGGGTGAACAGATAGATTGTGGCAGAAATGTCTTGGAAAGAAAGAAAAGAGGGGGAAACGTGACAGTATCACCACATGTTGCAAAAAGTTTCAGGTAGAACTAGAATTCTACCTTGGCTACTGCCAAGACTGACAATAGAAAGTTACTGCCAGGGCTCTGAGAGCCAGAGAGCTCCTGACTGCTCTGGATCCAGGACAGGAGCCTGGAGCAGAAACCCTGAGTGGAAGATGCTTTGAAACCCAAAGCTGCTGAAGAGATCACAGTCTAAACCACAGGCAGGTCTAGAGGTGAAGGCTAGGTATTTGTGCCTACAGACTGCCGCTGGCAGAGGGGAAGGTGCCGCCTTCCTAGTTTCTCACATGGTGACACTGTGCCTGCCACTTCTCTACAAATGAGCCACTGCTGATTGCTCAGCTCGTGATGGCCTGTCCATCTTTGCTTATCTGGCTACCCTCCCCTTCAACATCTTAGCTCAGATATTATTTCCTCTGGAAATTTTCCCTAACTCCTTTTTTTTGCTGAGAGTCCACCTGAAACTCCCACTGTGCCTTGTGGCAGGATCTGTGTGCACCTGGGTTCCATGCCAAGAAGTGCACACCCCACATCCAGACTTCTCAGGGCTCTTATATTCCTGCCTGTGAAAGCCTCCTCAGGGCCAAGTGGAAATGTTTACCCAGAGCCCGTCCACCCCTTCTGAAGCTTGCTTTAGGTTCCCTGGACACAGAATTCTCTGTATAAATGGTCCAGACCCCACTTTCAAGGCCTTGGGGTATGTATGCACCCTTAGGCTCACAGGTGGCCAAAGTCCAGCTGTTTGTGTCCACATGGATGCACTCTGCACATCTGGGCTGGGAGTGTGTTTGCAAGCCCCCCACAGTATGCAATAGCCAGGAATGGGGCTAGAAGGGGTTGGGCTGCAGGTCAAGGACTGGCTTTCCTTCAATTCCATGTTTCTGTGTAGAACTCCAAGGAGCCATATTTCTGGGTTCAAACTTGGTCATACAGGTGTATGTATCAAGGGATGAGGATAGCACATATCTAATTTGGCAATGGTCTGTTAGTTAGATTTACAAATTTCCAATCTTTAGATGTGTGGAACATGTGTTTCATTCTTGCCCCAGGCCCCGCAAGCGTTATGGGTGGACCTGTCGTGGATGTATACACCAGAGTGCAGACCAACATCTACTGAACAGTTTTTGCTCACAAGTTTGTCTCTCCCAACTAGGAAGTGAGCTTCTAAAGGCTTTAGCTCTGTGCCCAATGAATAAGAGATGCCCCACAAATATTTATTAAGCTGAACAAAACTGAGAAGATGAAGCTCAAGAACCAGTCAGGGTGACTGAGTCATCTTCTGGAAGAAAAAAAAAGACAATTATAGGACTCGGCAGATCTAGAACTGGCTGTCCTCTGCCAGAGATTCTCTCAGGAATATTTCACTCTTAGTAAACAATGGGTAATAAGCATTAACAAGAAATAAGCCCGAAAGGCAGACAGAATACATTAATGGATTTATTTTCATCATCTAACATTTTGGTATGAAAAAGGTATGGTTAGTCATATTGAAACAATCTTACAGCAACTGTATGAAACCTGCAAGTTAAACATTTTTACCTGAGAAATTAACAAGTGAAACAAATTCACAAGTAAAACACATTAACAAATGAAAGAATCTGATAATCAACTTTCTATAGAGGCATCATAAATTTGAGACATATCCCTCTGCTAAATTTCTCTCTCCAATACCTTTCGACCAATATACATCTCCACCTCTCACCAGCTTTCTCCTCATGTGAACATCAAAGAGCCACAGACAGTGGGAAACAACAGTAGACCAAAGGGAGGCACAGCGACATCCCACTCTCTGCTGTTCCTGTCCACTCGCGTCCACGCAATGCTGGGCCTAGCAGCAAGAGGGAAGTAAGTGGGGAAGGTGTCCATACATTTGTGTTAGAGTACTCCAGAAAGCAGAACCAATAACATACACACACACACACACACACACACACACACACGTGTGTGTGTGTTAGTTGCTCAGTCGTGTTCAGTTCTGTGACCCCATGAACTATTTATTATAGCTTATCAGGCTCCTCTGTTCATGGAATTCTCCAGATAAGAATACAGAAGTGAGCATCTATTCTCTTCTCCAGAGTATTTTCCCAAACCAGGGGTTGAACCCGGGTTTCCCGCATTGCAGGCAGATTCTTTACCATCTGAGTGAGCCACCAGGGAAGCCATATAAATATATGTGATATGGAATGTGTATGCTCAGTTGTGTCCAATTCTTTGCAACCCCATAGACTGTAGTCTGCCAGGCTGCTCTGTCCATGGAATTTTCCAGGCAAGAATACTGGCATGGGTTGCCATTTCCTACTCCAAAGGCTCTTTCCAACCCAGCAATCAACCTGGATCTCCTGCATTGGTGGGTGAATTCTTTACCACTGTGCCACTTGGGAAGTCCATATTTGTGTGTGTATGTATATATATATATATATACACACATAAAACGGAGAAGGCAATGGCACCCCACTCCAGTACTCTTGTCTGGAGAATCCTATGGATGGAGGAGCCTGGTAGGCTGCAGTCCATGGGGTCACTAAAAGTCAGATACAACTGTGCAACTTCACTTTCATTTTTCACTTTCATGCATTGGAGAAGGAAATGGCAACCCACTCCAGTGTTCTTGCCTGGAGAATCCCAGGGACAGGGGAGCCTGGTGGGCTGCCATCTATGGGGCCGAACAGAGTCGGACACGACTGAAGTGACTTAGCAGCAGCAGCATATATATTAATTAGATTGATATTGCTAATGATATTGATATTTCTATAGATAAATGTGTATGTATGGAGAGATTTATTATAAGAAATTGGCTCACTTGATTGCAGTGGATGACAAGTGCTGGGTCTGCAGGGTGAGTGGGCAGTTGGAGACCCAGGAGAGCTAATGGCATAGCTCCATCCTGAAGGCTGGCAGGCTCAATACCCAGGAAGAACCATTGCTTCAGTTTTAACCCAAATGTGAAAAAGCTGGTGTCCCAGTTCAAAAACAGGAGCAAGGAATTCTCCCTTGGGTGCAGATCAGCATTTTTTGCTCTGTTCAGGACTTCAGCTGATTCAATGAGCTCTACCCACATTAGGGAGGGCAATTTGCTTCACTTAGTCTACCAAAGTCAATGTCAATTCCAGTCTGAAACACTCACATCCAGAATAATGTTTGACCAGATATCCAGGCAACCTGTAGCCCAGTCAGGTTGACACATAAAATTAACCATTATGGTATTCAACCAGGAAAATTTGTGATAAAGAAATTATGGCTGGTAATCAGTATTTTAGTCATCCCTGGCTTATTGACCTGATGAACTTTTTTCTCAGCTCCTTTAGCTTATAAAAACTAGCAAACTTGAGTCACTTTCACCTACTAAGATTTACATTCGTGTCCACTATAAAATTCTTACCTTTTTCAGTACAGAAGAAATAAATGCTATTGAAATGAATTTCATCTGTAAGAAAATACAAGAGTGTATGTCCCTTTTAGAAATAAAATATCTGCAAACAACTTTTGATTATTCTTCAAGTTAACCATGCCAAAGAATGACGGTGTGCATGTGCGCGAAGTCACTTCAGTCGTGTCTGACTCTTCGCGACTCTATGGACTGTAACCTGCCAGGCTCCTCAGTCCGTGTGATTCTCCAGGCAAGAATACTGAAATGGGTTGCCATGCCCTCTTCCACGGGATCTTCCTGATCCAGGGATGAACTCATATCTCTTATGTCTCCTGTATTGGCTGGTGGATTCTTTACCACTAGAGCCCCCTGGGAAGCCCAAATGTTGACCAGGTGAAGAATTGAAGGCATACATCCAAAGGCTTGTAAATGAGTGTTCACATCAGCATTATTTAAAACATCCAAAAGGTAAGAAAATTCAATTGTTCATCAACTGATTAGTGGATAAACCAAATGTAATATATTCACACAATGGAATATTACTGTTGGAATATTATTGTATCTATCATGTTTCCCTTCTGTAGAGGGGGAATGTATTTGAAAACTTTTAAATATAGAAATGATTGTGGGAGGAAAAAAAGATCCAGAACATAAATCTCCCACCTAAATCCCAAGAAAATACTTCTAGGAATGTTAATAAATGCATAGGGAGTAGTATAGGGGGGTAAAATTTGTTTTGTTTAATATGCTCACTCTTAAAGGAGACTCAAAGTCTAACAATACTCAAATATATGGGGGTCACACTGACATGAAGTCATTTTTAAAACTAAAGAAAAAAGCTGGTTTGCATGGAAAATGTTGCATATAGTGCTGAGAACTCCATGTCTCTTGAGTCACTTCTCCCAGGAGGCAGTAATGGGTGGAAAACTTGTCTACCACCACCCCAAGGGCAGTGACCATGCTCCAAGGAGAATAAGCAGCACTGAGCACGTAATCAGAAAGTGTCCTTTCCAGAATCTCAGTCTAATTTCTCAGGTAGAGCTATTGAACTGCGTGTGTAACACCTCTCCATCTGAACTAAAATACCTAATCCGTGGAGACTCGCACATTATCCTCAGTTGTGGCCAGAACAGTGATGGAGACTGAAAACACAGCATTTTTTTCTGATCAGGGACAGGTGGTACCAGGCCATTAGTAGAAGCAAAAGGAATATACATACTTTTAAGTTTCTTTTACCTGTTAGTGCTTTGAAATATCCCACTTTATTCTGAAAACAAAAATCCATAAGTTTTCACTGAAGACACATGTCCTTTATTGCCCTCTCTAATAGAGAGGAGTGTGTGAAAGGTTTATGCTACTGCATACTTCTACCATATTCGTACCTGGATCTTTGCTTTAATAACTCAATTAATGCTGCAAAAATAAAGACATACATGTTACATGTGATTTCTTGCTTTATGGGCATTTATCCATTCATTTTTATTGCAAAACAATAAAAACACACCCCTCTGAGAGAAACCCGATGAGTGCAATAGCCCCTTTTGTGCCAATAACTACCTCTGTGACCTTGAGAGTCTCACTTACCCTCTGCAAGTTTCAACTTCTTTTACCATAAATTAGGGGGCATTAACTAGATGCTCTCTAGGTCCTTTTGACATTCACAATCCTATGACTTTAATTCTGTATTTTGTCTCAGTGAATGCCTGCACTGGTTCAAGCCATGTGGCCTGTGTTCTGCAGGAGAGATATGTTTTTGTGCTGTTTCTCAGCCCTGGTGTCTTTGTTTTGCTGTGTCCCTTTCAGAGTGAATAGCTGCTATGAAACAGTTATAATAATTAGCCAATCCAAAACTCAGGTTTATAAGTCTTTTCATTTGAAGATCTTTCTCTCTCTCTCTTTTTTTTTTTTTTTTTGATTACTTAGCAGCTTAGAGCCTTATGCGTTCTCCAAAATGAAGGCCTCAGAGTTGGCTTTTGAAAAAGGGAAATGAGGGGTTGATCCTGCCATTTGGCTTGGGATGGGGTTGACTCTATGGAGGTGGCTAAAATTTTAATGGAGCAACATGGAGACTTGTATGTGAATCTGAAGTCCCAAGAACCCAAATCTCTTGAATCACCAACAAAGACTCTCTTTCCACCTCTAAGTTTTCATGCAAGTCTGAACTCTATAGGTAAAACTGTCTGTTCAATGACTTTACTTAGGGATCACTTAGAGGCTCAAATTCAGCATTTCTAAAATTCAGCTTATTTTCCTTCTCCACACCAAATTAGCTTGTCTATCCTCGACTTGAAGCTTTGCACATACTTCCCCTCTCCAGCCCTTCAGTGCTCTATCATTTCCACTGCATTGCCCATCACATCACCTGGACTATCACGCTAATAGTTCTACCCCCAAAGTTCTTCTCTTCTTTCATCCTGCTGCCATGATCATCTTCCCAAAACAAAAGCTCAACCATGCTACTCACTTTCCACCATCCCTTTTAAGTTACCAACATTCACACTCCTTTCTACAGCCATCAAGTCCCTCCACTACCTGGCCTCAGTCCACTCTTGAAACAGCCCACCTTCATCACAAATACCTGAGGCTGTAGCTCTTCTCACCTGGAATTTCCCCCATCTTCTATCTCTGTGGAAACAAATTACAAATTGTCTTTCCTGTTAAATCTCTGATTCTTTCTCCTTCCCACACTAAAAATGAGATCCCTTTCTCTGAAATCTCATGGAACTTTTCCATACACATTTTGTGATGGGTACCATTTGTTCCCTTGAATTACTGTTATTGCTGTTGTATTTTATCCTCAAATCCAGATAAAGGCTGACTTTTGCTGTTTCCCCCTGTTCTCTGACCTACAACTTCCCTGTGGGAAAATCACTACCAGAAAGGAACTCAACATCATGAGCGTACAACTGATCAGAGCATTGATTAAGTTTCTTTAGTATACCAACTGAATTCTAAATATGAGGATAATTAATAATACTGTACATTTATAAAATAAAATGAAAACCAAAACATTGCTTGCTAAAACTGGGAAGGACTTGTCAATTTTTAAAATTGATAATAAATGTCTCACCACTGAATTTTATTTTCTTTGATTGAGGTTAAGGGGACCTGTTTCATAAATGTAACTCTGGTCTACAGAATCTGCAGCACAATTGAATGTCAAAGTTATTAGATGTTATGTTACCTACTTCTGTTCCCTTAAATGAAATAGAATATTCTTAAAAGCATTTAAACCAATGTTTCCAACATCATTGCTGTTTGTTTAGTCACTAGGTTCTGTCTGACTCTTTGCAACCCCATGGACTATAGCCTACCAGGCTCCTCTGTCCTTGGGATTTCCAAGGCAAGAATACCGGAGTGGGTTGCCTTTCCTTCTTCATTTCGACACCATTAGATTTGTGTAGATTTCATTTGATGACATACAGCCCTTTGTTTCCCTTGGTATCCATGGGAGATTAGTTCCAGAACCCCTACAGATATTAGAATCCACAGATGCTCAAATCCCTTGTATAAAATGGCATTGGTTTGCAGGTAACTTAAGCACATCCTGTGGTATAGTTTAAAATCATCTCTAGATTACTTATAATACCTAACACAATGTAAATGCTGTGTAAACCATTATAAAGACAAAGTAAATGCAATGTAACTAATTTCTGGCATGTAGCAAATTCAAGTTTTGCTTTGGGGAAATTTCTGGATTTTTTCCCTGAATATTTTCTATCTAAAATTAGTTGAATCAGTGGATGCACAACCAGCAGATACAGAAGGCTGACTAAAAGCAGCAAAATACAACTCTGCCAGAAAAAAAATCTTTAAGCTATTTTCCACCCTAATCACCTAATTTTGTAGATGAATAATCCAGAGTGATTTCTTAATATTTAATTATAAAACATACAGAAAAGGAAAATAAGCCATTTAAAATATCCTTTCTTCTTCCTATATTTTCTTCTGTCATATATTTTAAAATGTTTCTCATATATTATAAGGTTATCTAAAAATAAAATTAAAGTGCATAATTTGATTAATGAACACAGTGCAATAATGATGAAATGCTCTGTTTCATCATTATGAAATGTTATGAAATGTTTCATCATTACATGAATTACCCCAGAACAAATACATTTTTTCCTATTTTTAATATGCTGAGATTATCCAATAAATGTTTACTGAGAATCCCACTGTATGCCCTATTCTATTCTAGATGCCAGGGTATGGTAGAGAAGAGTCCACAGAAAATCACAGGTCCTATTAATCTCATTCTACTCAAAGGAAACAAAATAAGCAAGTAAATGAATAAAGAGAATAGTTTCATGGTAACCAACACCACAGAGAACATTAAGAAGGGAGATGGAAGGGAGAGTGATTGACTAGGGAATATCAAAAGGAAAAGTCTTTGATCAGTTTAAACCTGGAGGTTTCAAGGACTTGGAAGGAGGTCAGTGCAGCTGGTACAGAAAGGGTGAGTGGGAATTAAGGAGATAGAGTTTGAGGAGCATGAAGAGACAAGGTTATACATGGTCCTATGTTGGTCAAGTTAATAAATTCTGCCTTATTCTAATACCAGGGACCACTAGACATTTTAAACAGATTATATGTAGTCTACATACTCTTTTAAAAGAGCATGTTGAATGTTGTAAGGATAGAGAATCAGTTCAGTTCAGTCACTCAGTCATGTCTGACTCATTGCGACCCCATGAACTGCAGCACGCCAGGCCTCCCTGTCCATCACCAACTCCTGGAGTCCACTCAAACCCATGTCCATTGAGTCGGTGATGCATCCAATCATCTCATGCTCTGTCGTCCCCTTCTCCTCCTGCCCTCAATCTTTCCCAGCATCAGGGTCTTTTCAAATGAGTTAGCTCTCCGCATCAGGTGGCCAACATATATCAGTCCTTTCAATGAACACCCAGGACTGATCTCCTTTAGGATGGACTGGTTGGCTCTCCTTGCAGTCCAAGGGTCTCTCAAGAGTCTTCTCCAACACCACAGTTTAAAAGCATCAATTCTTCAGCACTCAGCTTTCTTTATAGTCCAACTCTCATATCCATACATGACTAATGGAAAAACGTAGCTTTGATTGGACAGAGCTTTGTTGGCAAAGTAACATCTCTGCTTTTTAATATGCTGTCTAGGTTTGTCATAACTTTTCTTCCAAGGAGCAAGTGTCTTTTAATTTCATAGTTGCAGTCACCATCTGCAGTGATTTGGGAGGCCCCCCCCCCAAAATAGTGTGTCACTGTTTCCACTGTTTCCCCATCTATTTGCCATGAAGTAATAGGACCAGATGCCATGATCTTAGTTTTGTGAATGCTGAGTTTTAAACCAACTTTTTCACTCTCCTCTTTCATTTTCATCAAAAAGTTCTTTAGTTCTTCACTTTCTGCCATAAGGAGAAAGAATAGATTGGGGGGAAAGTAAGAATAGAAGCAATTAGAAAGTTGTACTCAAATGCTGGCTTGGATTTGGATAGAACTCATGGGCATGATGAGGAATGATCAGATTTGGAATATTTATGTTTCTCTGTGTGTGGGATACATGTAGGGGGTTTTAACCTAACAACAGTGAATGGTGGTGTCATTTACTAAGAAGAAGCAAATATGAGGATGAGGAAAAATCAAGAATTTCACTCCTAATATTCTAAGTTTTAGTGAGCTATTAAATAACCAAGTGAAGATATAGAATAAGTATGTGATAAATGATCCTGGCACCCAGAGATTATACAATTTGCAGCTCATCCAAAAATTTTTACTATTTTCTTACAGATATTTGGCAAATATTTTTCATTGTTTTCATATCTTCCCCAAAGCCACTAATGGAACTTCTTTAGAGATAAATACACAACTAATTTCTTCCTCACACTTACTTCCTCACATAAATGCCCCAGGCTAAAATTGAGAAGAAAAATGTTAATTTTTTTAGGTTCCTGAAATGAAGTTTCACTCATCATTAGTATCAGTGAATACCCAGACTCTATTAATTTACCTTAATGTACTCCTTCATGACTTTAATAGTACTTCTCTCTTTCTTCAGAAAAGTATTAAAGAAGGTCTGAATATAATTTATATAATAAACGTCAAAATACAGTTAGTCTTGCATCACCAGCACTTATTATAGGACTTAAATGTATTGAAAATTGGACAAATGTTGATTGAATCAATGATATATTTATATTTGCATGTATTTTGAAATTAATTTTCATTACCATCAAGTTTAACAATTTTTCAAGGATCTTAAGCCTTTTCTTGATAGCTTAGTTGGTAAAGAACCTGCCTGCAATGCAAGAGACCCTGGTTCGATTCCTGGGTCAGGAAGATCCACTGGAAAATGGATAGGCTACCCACTCCAGTATTCTTGGGCTTCCCTTGTGACTCAGCTGGTTAAGAATCCACCTGCAATGCGGGATACCTGGGTTTAATCCCTGGGTTGGGAAGATCTCCTGGAGAAGGGAAAGGCTACCCACTCCAGTATTCTGGCCTGGAGAATTCCATGGACTGTATAGTTTAATCCATGGGGTCACAAAGAGTCGGACATGACTGAGTGACTTTCACTTTCACTTTCAAGGATCTTAACTCATTTTAACTAACATGTGAAGTCAAGCCACATATATCCAAAAGAGGCTACCTAACTAAGTCAGTAAGGCCAGAGATGGTGAGTTAGTTAAGCCAAGGCCACTGGGTAAAACCACAGTTCCTATAGACACATAGTCAATAGCTAAAGGGAACAAACACTGTTTTCCTCCACCAAAAAATGGTCTTCAATACGTAGTTGAAAACAGAGACTACAAACCTAACTAAATGATCAGTGATGGAAACAGAGACTTGGAGATGATTAGGATTGACTGGAGCATCAAATCTAGGCCCACGGTGCCTTTTTGATGCACTTGCTTCTTGTTCTAGACAAATGTGATCAGAATTCACTTATTCAGCACTTCACATTAAAAAGCTGTGCTATAAAAAAAGAAAGAAAGAAAGAAATATAGACCAATGGAACAAGATAGAAAACCCAGAGATAAACCCACACACCTATGGACACCTTATCTTTGACAAAGGAGGCAAGAATAAACAATGGGGGGAAGACAGTCTCTTCAGTAAGTGGTGCTGGGAAAATCAGATAGCTACATGTGAAAGAATGAAATTAGAACAGTCCCTAATACTATACACAAAAATAAACTCAAAATGGATTAAAGACCTAAATGTAAGAAATTATGAAACTCTTAGAGGAAAACAGGCCGAACACTCTTTGATATAAATCCAAGCAAGACCTTCTATGATCCATCTCTGACAGTAGTGGAAACAAAAACAAAAATAAACAAATGGAACCTAATTAAAAGCTTCAGCACAGCAAAGGTCTACGAGATCATCATTTTAGACCAAGTCTAAAATCATGGTCTACAATATAAAAAGACAATCCTCAGAATGGGAGAAGGTAATTGCAAATGAAGTAACTGACAAAAGATTAATCTCCAAAACATACAAGCAGCTCAATATCAGAAAAACAAACAACTAAGTTGAAAAATGGGCAGAAGACCCAAGGAGACATTTCTCCAAAGAAGACATACAGATGGCCATTAAACACATTTTAAAAATGCTCAACATCACTCATTGTTAGAAAATCAAAACTATGATGAGTAGTTTTGACCTCATGCCAGTCAGAATGGCCATCATAAAAAATCTACAAACAATAAATATTAGAGAGGATGTGAAGAAAAGGAAACACTCTTGTATAGTTGGTGGGAATGTAAATTCATATAACCACTGTTGAGAACAGTATGGAGATTCCATTAAAAACTAGGAATAAAACTACCATATGACCCATCAGCCCCACTACTGGGCATATACCCTGAGAAAACCATAATTCAAAAAGATACATGTGCCCCAATATTCATTGCAGCACTATTTACAGTAGCTAAGACATGAAAGTAACCTAGTTGTCCATTGACACATGAATGGATAAAAATGTTGTGGTATGTATATACAATGGAATATTACTCGGCCACAATAATGAACAAATTTGAATCAGTTCTAGTGAGGTGATTGAACCTAGAGCCTATTATACAGAGTGAAGTAAGTCAGAAAGAGAAAAACAAATACTGTATACTATTGCATATACATGGAATCTAGAAAAATGGTACTCATGAACCTATTTGCAGGGCAGGAACAGAGACACAGACATAGAGAACAGACCTGTGGGCACAGTCGTGGAAGGAAAGGGTAGGATAAATTGAGAGAATAACATTGAAACATACATGTTACCATATGTAAAATAGATAGCCAGGGGCAATTTGCTATATGATGGAGGGAGTTCAACCCCGTATTCTGTGATGACCTGGAAGGGTGGGATGAGGTGGGGGTGGGGTGGAAGGAACATTCAAAAAGGAGGGGAAATATGGCTACCTATGGATGATTCATGTTGTTGTATGGCAGAAACCAACACAACATTGTAAATGTCTTAATCCTCCAACTAAGAAAAACAAAGCAGGGCTAGAGAGAGGAGAACTAGTGACCAACAGGACTCATTTACAGTTGTTCCAATTGACAGAGCAAGCTAAAAGGCCATCTTGCTATCTCCAGGATCATTACCACAATGACCAGAAGTATATTTGAGAGATGAGTGCAAGTATAGGTTGATCTTGGGGGCAGGAGGAGAAGGGGACGACAGAGGATGAGATGGCTGGATGGCATCACTGACTCGATGGACGTGAGTCTGAGTGAACTCCGGGAGTTGGTGATGGACAGGGAGCCCTGGAGTGCTGCGATTCATGGGGTCGCAAAGAGTTGGACACGACTGAGCGACTGAACTGAACTGAACTGATGAGCAGAAAACAGAAATTGCCTCTGGAAAAAAAAAAATGATAAGAAAGGATAATGATTCACTTTGATGGAGGCAGGGGACAGTAAGGACAGGGTCAGTTATTTTTTTGACAAATGAAGTGATTTTGTTTTTAGGGATAAATTTTTAGTTTGTATGTTTTTTTTATTTTTTGAAATTTTACTCCCAAGCTGATAAGCCAACAGCTCATGAACCTATTGTTCATGTGTGTGTTAGTTGCTCAGTCATGTCTGGCTCTTTGCAATCCCATTGACTGTAGTCTGCCAGGCTCCTCTGTCTATGGAATTCTCCAGGCAAAAATACCAGAATGGGTTGCTGTTCCCTTCTCCAGGGAATCTTCCCAACTCAGGGATCAAACCCAGCTCTCCTGCCTTGCAGGCAGACTCTCTACCACTGTGCCAACTTTCATTATTAAAGAAAGACTATTAGGCCTTTTTCATAATCCATTTTATGATGACATGATATATTAATAGAAGAAGTATACTTTTATGGTAATGTAAGAATTCACTGATCTTTTCCATATACATCTAACAAGGAAATAGCTAGATGGTTTCACTTTCCAAGGAACTAGTGTTAAGAATATTCATGTACCTTACAAGTTTTCTAATTAAGTGGCTCACCAAGGCTGGCTCCAACTAAATTCTATAGTTAAAGTTGAAGTAAGGCTTGGAAATATTCTTTTTCCATTCTTTTAATAAAAATATGAATACTGGGAACCCCAACCTGGGAGACTCTGCTTCATTAAATCTAGGATGAGACCTAGAAATCTCATCTGCATTTTTAACAAACTCTATGGATATTTCTAATGAAGTTTTAGGGATGTTAGAGATCATCCTGTAAAGTTATTTGGCTTGTTTTACAAACGGTTAAACTGAAGGACAAAACATTTCAGTGCTTGCCAAAGTCAGTTATTACCAATACAGTTCTCCAAGGCCAGAGTTCCCAAGTGAAGCTCCTTCCTATGCAGGACCTGTAACACAATGGTGGGAAAATACAATAGGAACCTATGTTTGATCAATATAGCCTCCATAGGCTGCAGAATAATTTGAGGATTGTTTGAGAATTCTTTAACCATCCACAGATAGGCAGCAATCTTAAATGATCAACCAAATGAATATTAAGTCTATGATGATATACTCAGCCTAAATAAAAATAAATTCTTACCTTGTGTACTTCACAAAGGACTTTCACATATTATCTGATCTCCCCAAAACTGCATGAGATAAATTGAGACTGTTGTTTCCATTATAGAGAAAGGAAAATGAAGCTCAGAGAACTCAATTATAATGGAATTATAGCATGGGCATATTTAATGTTCTAAAGTTCAACATTTAACAGTATAATTTAGCCAAATGAGAAAGAAAAAAAACCTCCTGAAATAGTGTGGGCCATTAGCTTGCTAATATGCTCAATGAGGATATATACACCAGACTGGACATGTCACCTGCCCTCAATCAGCCCCAGGGCTTCTTGGCCTCTCGCAGAATGAGCAATACTCCTCACTGAATGGGAAGTTAATGTTTGTTTAAAGATAGGTATTTAAACAAACCTCATTAGCTTATATAAAAACCTCATTTTCATTACAAACAAATATAATTACTACTTCTGTGGTCTGCTCAAAGAGGCAGTAGTCTGATCTAATAGGAAGCTGGTGAAAGACTCATTCAGAAATGGTGAGCTGATGTCCAGTTATACAGACAGAGCCGAGAGAGGTGACTTTCTGGCAGAGTTACACACCATGGCACAGAACATGGCCACATTCAGTCTAGACCATCAATGTATGAGAGAAAATTCTTTAAACTGGAAAATTCTGAACAAGAATCCAAATGAAGTGTAATGGTTATTTTGACCATGGGGAGTTTTGCTTTTTCTGTTGATTTTGACTTCTCTACAGACACTCAAGTAAAAATCAGTATGACTTATTGAATTTGAATTTTCAGACTTAAAGTCCTGATGTCAAGGAAACCAAATGAATGGCAAAGTGTGGTGGCTTTTAAGAAAAATAGCTATAGGGAAATACTTAAATACAGTCTTGGTTTGGACTCCCCCACAGGCACATCTGGAAGAAGCAGTTTATGTGTGAGTTGTGCAGGAAACACTAGGAGGCAAAGGCTGATAAAGGGAGAAGCCAGTGCAGGGTGCATTCAGGAGCAGGTACTGCTGTGGGAGACCTTTGGAAAATGGATAAAACCTACCTCAGAGTTGCCCCACCAGAGGGATGGGGAAGCTGAAATGCTTACCAATCAACTCGTATTAGGTCATTGATTAAGGTTTGTTCTCAGGGCATTTATTTTCCTGCATGCCCTGCAAAGCCAAAGCCAAGGAATTCAGCACCTCTAAAGCCAGCTTTATAAGAAATGTTGAAGGAATTTCTTTAAGCTTAAAAGGAAAGGTGCTAATTAGTAATAAGAACACATATGAAACTATAGATCTTACTATGTTTAGGTACATATCATACAAGTAATGGATTAATCACTTATAAAACTAGCTTAAAAGTTAAAAGGCAAAAGTTGTGAAAAATCCTATAACTACAGTAATTTGTTTAAGGTATAACATATAAATATATAAAATGGGACATCAAAAATATAAAACATCAAAGGAGTAAAAATGTAGATTATTAGAATGTATTCAAACTTAAGTTGTTCTCAACTTAGAATGGACTGTTTTATATATATAGCCTTATACGTGAGGTTCGTGACATTGTACAGGAGACAGGGATCAAGACCATCCCGGTGGAAAAGAAATGCAAAAAAGCAAAATGGCTGTCTGGGGAGGCCTTACAAACAGCTGTGAAAAGAAGAGAAGCAAAAAGCAAAGGAGAAAAGGAAACATATAAGCATCTGAATGCAGAGTTCCAAAGAATAGCAAGAAGAGATAAGAAAGCCTTCCTCAGTGATCAATGCAAAGAAATAGAGGAAAACAGCAGAATGGGAAAGACTAGAGATCCCTTCAAGAAAATTAGAGATACCAAGGGAACATTTCATGCAAAGATAGGCTCGATAAATGACAGAAATGGTATGGACCTAACAGAAGCTGAAGATATTAAGAAGAGGTGGCAAGAAGACACAGAAGAACTGTACAAAAAAAGATCTTCATGACTCAGATAATCACAATGGTATAATCACTGACCTAGGGCCAGACATCCTGGAATGTGAAGTCAAGTGGGCCTTAGAAAGCATCACTATGAACAAAGCTAGTGAAGGTGATGGAATTCCAGTTGAGCTCTTTCAAATCCTGAAAGATGATGCTGTGAAGTGCTGCACTCAATATGCCAGCAAATGTGGAAAACTCAGCAGTGCCCACAGGACTGGAAAAGGTAAGTTTTCATTCCAATCCCGAAGAAAGGCAATGCCAAAGAATGCTCAAACTACCACACAATTGCACTCATCTCACACGCGAGTAAAGTAATGCTCAAAATTCTCCAAGCCAGGCTTCAGCAATACATGAACTGTGAACCTCCAGATGTTCAAGCTGG
>NW_011494718.1:1557873-1569623 GCF_000754665.1 Bison bison bison
ACAGAAGAACTGTACAAAAAAAGATCTTCATGACTCAGATAATCACAATGGTATAATCACTGACCTAGGGCCAGACATCCTGGAATGTGAAGTCAAGTGGGCCTTAGAAAGCATCACTATGAACAAAGCTAGTGAAGGTGATGGAATTCCAGTTGAGCTCTTTCAAATCCTGAAAGATGATGCTGTGAAGTGCTGCACTCAATATGCCAGCAAATGTGGAAAACTCAGCAGTGCCCACAGGACTGGAAAAGGTAAGTTTTCATTCCAATCCCGAAGAAAGGCAATGCCAAAGAATGCTCAAACTACCACACAATTGCACTCATCTCACACGCGAGTAAAGTAATGCTCAAAATTCTCCAAGCCAGGCTTCAGCAATACATGAACTGTGAACTTCCAGATGTTCAAGCTGGTTTTAGAAAAGACAGAGGAACCAGAGACCAAATTGCCAACATCTGCTGGATCATTGAAAAAGCAAGAGAGTTCCAGAAAAAACATCTATTTCTGCTTTATTGACTATGCCAAAGCCTTTGGCTGTGTGGATCACAATAGACTGTGGAAAATTCTGAAAGAGATGGGAATACCAGAACACCTGACCTGCCTCTTGAGAAATTTGTATGCAGGTCAGGAAGCAACAGTTAGAACTGGGCATGGAACAACAGACTGATTCCAAATAGGAAAAGGAGTACGTCAATTCTGTATATTGTCACCCTGCTTATTTAACTTATATGCAGAGTACATCATGAGAAACGCTGGGCTGGAAGAAGCACAAGCTGGATTCAAGATTGCCGGGAGAAATATCAATAACCTCAGATATGCAGATGACACCACCCTTATGGAGAAAGTGAAGAGAAACTAAAAAGCCTCTTGATGAAGGTGAAAGAGGAGAGTGAAAAAGTTGGCTTAAAGCTCAACATTCAGAAAATGAAGATCATGGCATCTGGTCCCATCACTTCATGGGAAATAGATGGGGAAACAGTGCAAACAGTGTCAGACTTTATCTTTTTGGGCTCCAAACTCACTGCAGATGGTGACTGCAGCCATGAAATTAAAAGACACTTGCTCCTTGGAAGAAAAGTTATGACCAACCTAGATAGCATATTCAAAAGCAGAGACATACTTGGCCAACAAAGGTCTGTCTAGTCAAGGCTATGGTTTCTCCTGTGGTCATGTATGGATGTGAGAGTTGGACTGTGAAGAAGGCTGAGTGCTGAAGAATTGATGCTTTTGAACTGTGGTGTTGGAGAAGCCTCTTGAGAGTCCCTTGGACTGCAAGGAGATCCAACCAGTCCATCCTAAAGGAGATCGGTCCTGGATATTCATCGGAAGCATTGATGTTGAAGCTGAAACTCCAATATATTACATTTACCATTACAAGGCAATGGCACCCCACTCCAGAACTCTTGCCTGGCAAATCCCATGGACCGAGGAGCCTGTTAGGCTGCAATCCATGGGGTCGCTAAGAGTCGGACATGACTAAGCGACTTCACTTTCACTTTTCATTTTCATGCATTGGAGAAGGAAATGGCAACCCACTCCAGTGTTCTTGCCTGGAGAATCCCAGGGACGGGGGAGCCTGGTGGGCTGCCGTCTATGGGGTCGCACAGAGTCAGACACAACTGAAGCGACTTAACAGCAGCAGTAAATATCCCGTTACATCAGTGATCATCCACATCATGCTTATTCATCATCCACAGGTAAAATCAATAAGCCAACATTGATCTTAAATGAAACATTGCACCAGATAAATAACATACAGAAAACATTCCATCCAAGTAGTGCAATGCATGTACTTCTCAAGTGCCTATGAAAACGTCTTCAAAGTAGACTATATGTTAGGTCACAAAACAATTCTCAGGCAATTTAAGAAGAACGAAATCATATCAAGCATCTTTTCCAACTACGGAGGTAGAAAAACAGAGATCAGTTACAAGAAGAAAACTGGAAATATCACAAATATGTAAAGATTAACCAACATGCTAATAATAAACTAAGAAGTCAACAAAAAAATCAAGAGAAATTTTAAAAATATGTAGAGAAAAATGAAACTGTCAATACAAAATACTAAGATCTATGGGATGCAGTCAAAGTAGTTTTATGAGGGAAGTTCATAACAATACAGGCCAAACTCAAAAATTAAGAAAAATCCCAAATAACAATGTAATTTTACACCCAAAGAAACTAGAAAAAGAGAACAAATAAAGCCCCAAGCTAATAGGGAAAAAATGAAATAAAAGATGTCAGGGCAGAAATCAAAGAGAAAGAAGACAATAGAAAAGAATGGAAAAAGATGAAATAAAAGATGTCAGGGCAGAAATCAAAGATAAAGAAGACAATAGAAAAGAATGAAACAACTAACAGCTGGTCCTTTGAGCAGATAAACAAAATTAACAAACTTTTAGCTAGATTTATCAAGAAAAACAGAGAGACTATTCAAATAAATAAAACCAGAAATGAAAGAGAAGGTAGAACTAATACCACAGAGAATCACAAGATATTACCATGAACAATTTGTGCCAATAAATTGGATAACCTGGAAGAAACAGATAAATTCCCAGAAAAATACAACCTGCCAGTACTGTATGATGAAGAAAATATGAATAGATGGATTACTAGTAAAGAGGTTCAATCAATAATGAAACCTCCCAAGATACAGAAGTCCAGGACCAGATGGCTTCACTGGAAAATTCTACCAAACTTTCAAAGAAGATTTTATACATTTCTCCTACTCTCTCAAAAAATTAAAGAGGAGGGACTGCTTTCAAAGTCATTATACCAGGGAGAGGGGTGCCATTGCCTTCTCCGAGGCTAACATTACCCTGATACAAAAATCTGTCAAGGACATTACAGGAAGAAAATTATAAGCTAATATCCCTGATGAACAATGGGTGCAAAATCCTAAACAAAATTTTAACAAATTGAACTAAACAATACATTAAAAATCATATACCCACTGAGGAAACCAGAAGGGAAAGAGACACGTGTACCCCAATGTTCATCACAGCACTGTTTATAATAGCCAGGATATAGAAGCAACCTAGATACCCATCAGCAAATGAATGGATAAGAAAGCTGTGGTACATATACACAATGGAGTATTACTCAGCCATTAAAAAGAATACATTTCAATCAGTTCTAATGAGGTGGATGAAACTGGAGCCTATTATACAGAGTGAAGTAAGCCAGAAAGAAAAACACCAATACAGTATACTAATGCATATATATGGAATTTAGAAAGATTGTAACAATAACCCTGTGTACGAGACAGCAAGAGAGACACTGATGTATAGATCAGTCTTATGGACTCTGTGGGAGAGGGAGAGGGTGGGAAGATTTGGGAGAATGGCATTGAAACATGTAAAATATCATGTATGAAACGAAAAAAATAATAATAAATAAATAAAAATCATATACCATGTTAACCACAGAAAATCCCTATTCCATAGATGCAAAGACAATTTAATATCTACAAATCAATTGATGTGATACCCTACATTAACTAAATGATGTGAATCATATGATCATCTCAATAGGTGTAGAAAAAGCATTTAACAAAAGTCAACATTCATTTATGATAAAAAAAAAACTCTCAACAAAGTGGATATCAAAGCAATGTACCTCAAAATAATAAAAGCCATGTATGTCAAGCTCATTGCTCTAACAACATACTCCACAAGAAAAGGTGAAAGCTATTTTTCTAAGATCAGAAACAAAACAAGAATGCCCCCTTTTGCCACTTTCATTCAACATAGTACTGGGAATCCTAGCCAAGGCAATCAGATGAGAAAAAGGAATAAAATCATCAAAATTGGGAGGAAAGAAGTAAAACTGTCAGTATTTGTGGATGACATGATTTTATATATAGAATACCCTAAATACTCTATCGGAGAAGGCAACGGCACCCCACTCCAGAACTCTTGCCTGGCAAATCCCATGGACCGAGGAGCCTGGTAGGTTGCAGTCCATTGGGTCGCTAAGAGTCAGACACGACTGAGTGACTTCACTTTTACTTTTCACTTTCATGCATTGGAGAAGGAAATGGCAACCCACTCCAGTGTTCTTGCCTGGAGAATCCCAGGGACAGCGGAGCCTGGTGGGCTGCCATCTATGGGGTTGCAGAGTTGGACACGACTGAAGCGACTTAGCAGCAAATACTCTATGGGGGGAAAAACTGTTAGGACTAACAAAGGAATTCAGGAAATCTGCAGGGTATAAAATTAATACTCAAATTTTTGCTGGTTTTTTATGCACTAACCACAAACTACCAGAAAAAGAAATTAAGGAAACAGTTGCATTATAAAGAATAAAATACCTAGGGATAAATTTAACCAAGAAGGAAAAGACCGGTATACTGAAAACTATAAGGCATTGTTGAAAGAAATTAAAGAAGACACAAATAAATCGAAATACTATGCATATGGATTATAATATTTATTATCATTATAATGTCCATGTTATCCAAAGCAATCTACAAATATAATGCAATCCCTGCCAAAATTCCAATTGTTTTTTTTTTTCATAGAAATAGAACCAATTACCCTAGATTTTATATTTAGCCACAGAAAACCCTGAATACCTAAATCAATATTGAGAAAGAAGAACAAAGCTGGAGGCACCATGCTTCCTGATTTCAAACTATATCACAAAGCTATAATAAACAAAGCACGATACTGATAGACAAATAGATTAATAGAGCAGAATTGACAACCCAGAAATAAGCCCACAAAGAAATAGTCAATTAATTAACAACAAAGAAACCAAGAACATACAGTGGGAAAACAACATTCTCTTCAAAAAATGGTGTTGGGAAAATAGCCACATGTGAAAAAGTGAAATTAGACTATTACCTTATACCATACACAAACATAACCCAAAATGTTATTGAAGAGTCAATTAAAGACTTGAGTGTAAGAACTGAAGGCATAAAATTCCTAGAATAAAACATAAGGAATAAATTCCTTGATGTCAGTCTTGGCAATATTTTTTTAAGTCTTACTCATAAAGCAAAAGAAAACATGTGGGACCACATCAAGCTATGCAGCAGAAAAACCAAATGAAACAGCAATTAACTGAATGAGAGAAAACATTTACAAATAAAATATTTGATAAGGGATTAATATCCAGTCACTAGTAAGCAAACAAACAGACAGTCCTATTAAAAATGTACAGAAAATCTGAATAGACATTTTTCCAAAGACATACATATGGCCAAAAGGAACAAGAAAAGATGCTATCATAATTAATCATCAAGGAAAGGCTAATAAAAACCGTAATATCACCTCACACCTGTTGTAATGGCTACTATCAAAAAAACTGGAAATATGTATTGGCAAAAGTGTGGAGAAAAGGGAATCCTCATGCATTCTGATTAAAATGTAAATTAGTGCAGACACAATGGAAAACAGTATAGAAGTTCATCCAAAGGGGAAAAAATAGAACTACCAAATTATCCAGCAATTCCACTTCTGGGAATTTATCCAGAAAATGAAAACACAAAAACTTTAAATGATACATGCACCCCTATGTTCATAGCAGCATTTCTCATAATACAGAAGATATGAAAACAACCTAAGTGTATATCAATGGATGAATGAATAAAGAATATGTGGTGTGTGCTGTGCTTAGTATCGCAGTTTTGTCCAACTCTTTGTGACCAAATGGACTGTACCCAGCCAGGCTCCTCTGTCCATGGGTATTCTTCAGGAAAGAATACTGGAGTGTGTTGCTATACCCTCCTCGAAGGGATCTTCCCAACCCAGGGATCTAACACAGGTCTCCCACATTGCAGATGGATTCTTTACCATCTGAGCCACCAGAAAAGCTCAAAAATACTGGAGTGAGTAACCTATCCCTTCTCCAGGAGATCTTATGACCCAGGAATCAAACCAGGGTCTCCTGCATTGCAGGTGAATTCTTTACCAGCTGAGCTACCAGGGAAGCCCAAAGAATATGTGGTATATATACACAAAGGAATACTACTCAGCCACAAAAAAAAAGAATGAAATCTTGCCTTTTGTGATGACATAACAGACTTTCATGGTATCATGATAAGTAAATTAAGTCAGACAGAGAAAGACAAATACTATATGATTTCACTTATATGTGAACTCTAAAATAATAAATAAATAAATAACAAATAAAAGATAACAAAACTCAGAAAAGAATAATGGTGACCACAGGTATGGGTGTTGGAGGTAGGCAAAATAGGTGCTGGAGTCAAAAGGTACAAATTTTCCAGTTATAAAATAATGTAATGTTCAGCATGGTGACTATAGTCAATAATATATTTTTAATGTTCAAAATTTACCAAAAGAATAAGTCTTAAAAGTTCTCTCTATTATATCATTCTGGACAGGAATTTGCTCTGCCAAGGGCTGGGATCCCAGCATGCTGATCATAAAATTGTTCTGTGATAAGAAAATCTCAAATTCTGAAAAAAAACTTTCCTTGCCCCAAGTTCTTATGGTCTTGCCTGTTAGTTTTCATCCAACAAATATTCACTTTCACTTTTTTCTACTATTTGCTGGGCTTCCCTGGTGACTTAGCAGGTAGAGAGTCCTTGTGCAATCCAGGTGAGGTGAGTTCAACCCTTGGGCTGGGAGGATCACCTGGAGAAGAAAACAGCAAACCACTCCAGTATTACTGCCTGGAAAATCCTATGGACAGAGGAACCTGGCAGGCTACAGTTCATGGGGTCACAAGAGAGTCAGTCAAGACAGCAACAAAAAAACAACAACAATTTGCCAGGCACTGTGCAGGGCACTGAGCATATCAGAAAGTTCACAGATAAATAAGACAGACAGAAACATAAATGTAACATAATGAAAAGTAAGGCATGGATTATTTTTTCTCTGTCTTCTAAATAAACTATACAATTGTATTCAATTAACTTCTGGTTAATTATAATCTAATGTTCATAAACAGATGTTACTTACCAACTAGCAGCTAATGATTAATCCACAGTTGTCTAATATGAAATTCATAGTGAAAATCTGTGCCTTGAGCATTCCTGCCTTCACAATATGTTGGTTAATTTAAATAAAGTGCTACAAGTTGCCTCTAGTCATTTGCTTTCAACATAAAAAGAGCATTGCACACACCATTATGCTACCAATCTGAAGCTTGAGAAGCAAAGAGGGAAGACAAAAATGAGACTTGGCATTAGAAGTGAATCTGTGAAATGAAAGCACAGAATTCATTTCCAGAAGTTAGCAGTCCTCATCAAAGCAGAGAAAAATAAATGTAAAGCCAAATTGCAATGAGCTTAGAAATTTCCTGTCTCAAAAACATGACGTTATTGAAAAGAAAAAGAAAACACTATAAATAAATAAGAGATAGAAATAGAAAAAAAGGACAAATTTCATGCATTTATACTAAGAAATTTTAATGCTACCTTAGGCTTCTCAGGTGGTTTAGTAGTAAAGAATCTGCCTGTCAATACAGGAGACAAGGGAGACATGAGTCCAATCCCTGGGTCAGGAAGATCCCCTGGAGACGAAAATGGCAACCCATTCCAGTATCCTTGCCTGGGAAATCCCATGGATGGAGGAGCCTTGTGAGCTAAAGTCCATGCAGCCCCACAGAATCAGACAGGATTGAGCACACACATAAAATGCTACCTTGAGTTTTTGCAGAATTGTATGTAATCTTTGGCATTACAAAATAAATATTCATTACAAGTAATTGAAGTATTAAGGAAAACAGACAGGTATCTATTGGAGTCTAGCTTGCCTGATTCCACAGGGATAGCAAGAAATGCCTGGGGATGCTTTTACTCTTCAGCTTATGAAGCATCCTCTCTCCTTTATAACTTAAAAAACTTTGAGAATTTAAGATATATTAAAGACAACAAGTCCATGTGAATTAATAATCTAGAAATAGGCAAAAACACAGTAGTAGTAAACCAAATGCTAGAACATGATGTCTGATCATAGAAATTGGACATAAAAATGGACAGAGAGACACACTGCAATGGTGGCAAAACACAATGGAAAGGAAGATAAAGTATAGCACAGTGGGCAAGCCAGCCAAGGGTCTGCTTAAGAGAAAAAAAGAAAATTTGCTTTTGAATCTAAGAAGACTTCCAGTTAAAAATTAAGAAACACTTGGCAGCTTCTTAAATAGAAGCTGGATTTGCCTTTAGAACATACTCTCCCTTAGATTGGAGAAGAATGACAGTAATAGGCTACTTCACTTATGCAAATAAAAACTAAGTATCCACCCAATGTTCTGAGGGATGATTGCTCTGAAATTACCTCCAGGTTGTACTTTGCTGAGTAAATGCAAAAGGTGCAATATCCAGATAGCTATTTTCACATGCAAGTTGACAGAGTCTGAGAAACAGGAGAGTATAGGAAAGAGAAGACTCAGAGAGGACAGAGAAGGAATTTTCAAACTTCGTTTGGTTGTATTTGTGAGAGATATTTTTTTTCTGGGTATAGAATTCTAGGCTGACAGCTATTTTCTTTCAGTATTACTAAGATGTTGCTGCACTGCTTCTTTGATTGCATTATTTTCTGATGGGAAATCTGCTTTTCTTTTCTCTTCTATACATGATGTGTCTTTTTTTCTATCTCCTCATAAAATTTTCTCTTTATCAGTGTTTTTGGGCAATTTGACAAGGCCATGTGTTAGTACAGTTTCTTTTTTCTTTCTTTCTTACTATTTTCACTTTATATTTTTTACTTTGTATTTTATTTTATTGATATACATCTTAAGTTATTTTTCAAGACTTCATTTTTAGAGTAGTTTTTGGTTGACTGCAAAATTAGAAAAAAGGTAAAGAAATTTCCCATATACCCCCCACTCACACACATGGACAGCCTCTCCCATTATGACCACCACCTGCCAGAGCTGTACAGTTGATGTCACCTGACAGTTGATGAATCTACACTTGTGCATCATAATCACCCAAAGTCTATAGTTTTACTAGGTTTCACTCTTGGTATTGAACATTCTTTGGGTTTAGATGAATGTATGACAATATATGTCCCCTGTATGGTAAGTGTGTAGTCACTCAGTCATGTCTGACTCTTTGCGACCCCATGGACTGTAGCCCACCAGGCTCCTCTGTCCATGGGATTCTCCAGGCAAGAATACTGGAGTGGGTTGCCATTTCCTTCTCCAGGGGATCTTCCCGACCCAGGGATCAAACCTGGGTCTTCTGCATCACAGGCAGATGCTTTACCCTCTGAGCCACCAAGGAACCCCCCTGTATGGGTAAATAAAGAGTATTTTCATTGCCCTAAAATGTTTCTGTGCCCCACATACTCTTCATCCTACCAAACTCAGCAACTATTGATCTTGTTTTTGTCTCCGCAGTTCTATCTTTCCCAGAATGTCATATAGTTGGAATTATATAGCATGTGGCCTTTTCAGATTGGCTTCTTTCACTTAGTAATATGCATTTAAGGTTCCTCTATGTCTTTCCATGGCTTGATAGTTAATTTTAGTGTTGAATAATATTCCATTGTCTGATGTTCCAGAGTTTATTCATTTTTCTATTCATCTACTGAAGGGTATCTTGGTTACTTTGAAGTTTTAACAATTATGGATAACATTGCTATAAAATCCATGTACAGGATTTTGTGTAGACATATATTTTCAAATCCTTTGGATAAATTTTAAGGAGCATGGTTCCTGAATCTTAGAGTATGTTTTGGGTTTTTTATTGTGTGTATGAGAAAATACTGCATTGTCTTCCAAAGTGGCTGTATCATTTTGCATTCCCACCAGGAATGAGAGTTCCTCTTGCTTCACATTCTTGCCAACATTTGGTGTTATCAGTATTCCAGATTTTTGCCTTTCTAATAGGTGTGTAGTAGTATCTCACTTTACTTTGCATTTCTTTAATGACATGTGATGTTTAGCATCTTTTCATATGCTCATTGTCCATCCATAGATCTTCAATTGAGGTTTCAGTTAAGGTCTTTGACCCATTTTTTTTTCAGGTTTTTTTTCCTTATTGTTGAATCTTTAATGTTCCTAGTATATTTGGCTGTCACTCCTTTATCAGATGTGTCTTTTGAAAATGTTTGCTCCCAGTATGTGTCTTGTTTCTCATTCTCTTGACATGGCCTTTAGCAGAGCAGAAATTTTTAATTTTAATAAAATTCAGTTTATCAATTCTTTCTTTCATACATTGTACCTTTGATGTTATATTTGAAAAGTCATCACCATATCCAAGTCCACCTAGGTTTTCTCCTATGTTATCTTGTGTTGTTTTGTGTTTTGCATATAGGCCTATAATTCATTTTCAGTTAATTTTTGTGAAGGATGTAAGTTCTGTATCTAGATTGACTTTTTTTATATGTGAAGGGCCAGTTTTTTTCAGCATCATTTGTTGCTCTTTTGCATTGTCTTTGGGCTTCCCTGATAGTTCAGTTGGTAAAGAATCCACCTGCAATGCAGGAGATCCCAGTTCAATTCCTGGGTCAGGAAGATCCGCTGGAGAAAGGATAGGCTACCCACTCCAGTATTCCTGGGCTTCCCTTTTGGCTCAGCTGGTACAGAATCCGCCTGTGATGCATGAGATCTGGGTTCGATCCTGGGTTGGGAAGATCCCCTGGGAAAGGGAAAGGCTACCCACTCCAGTATTCTGGCCTAGAGAATTCTATGGACTGTATAGTTCATGGGATTTCAAAGAGTTGGACAAGACTGAGCAACATCAGCACTTTCATCAAATATCAGTTGAGCATATTTATGTGAGTCTATTTCTGGGTTCTCTATTCTGTCCATGATCTATTCTATTCTTTATCCAATATCATGACATCTTCATTACTGTAGCTTGATAATAAATCTTGAAATTGGGTGGCATCAATTTAGAGGTTATGGAATTCCAGTTGAGCTATTTCAAATCCTGGAAGATGATGCTATGAAAGTGCTGCAACTCAATATGCCAGCAAATGTGGAAAACTCACCAGTGGCCACAGGGCTGGAAAAGGTCAGTTTTCATTCCAATCCCAAAGAAAGGCAATGCCAAAGAATGCTCAAACTACCACATAATTGCACTCATCTCACAGGCTAGTAAAGAAATGCTCAAAATTCTCCAAGCCAGGCTTCAACAATACATGAACTGTGAACTTCCAGATGTTCAAGCTGGTTTTAGAAAAGGCAGAGGGACCAAAGATCAAATTGCCAACATCCGCTGGATCATTGAAAAAGCAAGAGAGAAACACCTATTTCTGCTTTATTGACTATGCCAAAGCCTTTGACTATGTGGATCACAATAAACTGTGGGAAATTCTGAAAGATGGGAATACCAGACCACCTGACCTGCCTCTTGGGAAACCTATATGCAGGTCAGGAAGCAACAATTAGAACTGGACATGGAACAACAGACTGGTTCCAAACAGGAAAAGGAGTACGTCAAGGCTGTATATTGTCACCCTGCTTATTTAACTTATATGCAGAGTACATCATGAGAAATGCTGGGCTGGAAGAAGCACAAGCTGGAATCAAGATTGCCGGGAGAAATATCAATAACCTCAGATATGCAGATAACACCACCCTTATGACAGAAAGTGAAGAGGAAATAAAGAGCCTCTTGATGAAAGTAAAGAGGAGAGTGAAAAAGTTGGCTTAAAGCTCAAGATTCAGACAATGAAGATCGTGGCATCTGGTCCCATCACTTCATGGGAAATAGATGGGGAAACAGTGGAAACAGTATCAGACTTTATTTTGGGGGGCTCCAAAATCACTGCAGATGGTGACTGCAGCCATGAAATTAAAAGACGCTTACTCCTTGGAAGGAA
>NW_011494718.1:1569723-1588194 GCF_000754665.1 Bison bison bison
TCCAGTAGTCATGTATGGATGTGAGAATTGGACTGTGAAGAAAGCTGAGCGCCGAAGAATTGATGCTTTTGAACTGTGGTGTTGGAGAAGACTCTTGAGAATCCCTTGGGCTGCAAGATCCAACCAGTCCATTCTAAAGGAGATCAGTCCTGGGTGTTCTTTGGAAGGACTGATGCTAAAGCTGAAACTCCAATACTTTGGCCACCTGATGCAAAGGGTTGACTCATTGGAAAAGACGCTGATACTGGGAGAGATTGTGGGCAGGAGGTGAAGGGGACAACAGAGGATGAGATGGCTGGATGGCATCACCGACTCAATGGACATGAGTTCGAGTAAACTCCAGGAGTTGGTCATAGACAGGGAGGCCTGCTGCAATTCATGGGGTCGCAAAGAGTCGGACAAGACTGAGCGACTGAACTGAACTGTTAGGTAAAGTAGTTTCACTGCCTGCCCCATACACATAGCTCTGGCTTCTTTTTGAATTTGCTCTTCATGTTTGATTACTTGTAGTTTGAAAATGATTAGCCTAGATCTAGTGGGGTTTTTTTTGTTGTTTTTTTTTTGCTTGTTGGCTTTCTGGTATCTATTCTGCTTGGTGTTCTCTAAGCTTCCTAGGTTTGTGGTTTTTGTCTGATGTTATATTCAGTTAATATTGCTTCAATTATTTATGTTCCTTTATTTTTTCTCTTTCTTGTTTTTCCATTATGCATATATTACACCTTTTGTAACAGTATTTTTTTGTATTTCATTCTGTTTCAGTCTTTGTTCTCTTTGCTTTTCAGTTTTTGCAGTTTATATTGATATATCCCCAAGCTCGGACATCCCTTCTTCAGTCATGTCTAACTGTACTAGTGAGTCCATTAAAACATTATTCACTTTGATTAAAGTGTTTTTGTTTTTTTGGGGGGGGAGGGGGGAGTTGGGTTGGGAGGGGAATGCTTCCCAAGTGGTTTAGTGATAAACAACCCACCTGACAATGCAGGAGACAGAAGATGCAGGTTTGATCCCTGGGTTGGGAAGATCCCTTGGAGATGGGCATGGCAACCCACTCAAGTATTCTTGCCTGGAGAATCCCATGGACAGAGGAGCTGGTGGTCTATCATCCATGGGGTTGCAAAGAGTCAGACACGACTGAAGCAACTGAGCATGCAACACACATGCACAGTGTTTTTATCTTTGGCAGTTCTTATTTGTTCTTTCTTAGGATTTCCATCTTCCTGCTTACAGTGCTCATGTATTTTTGTCTGCTGTCTGCTTTATACATTAGAGCCCTTTGCATATCAACTATACCTATGTTAAAATCCCAGCCTGATAATTCCAACATGCCTTCTACATCTGATCCCGATGCTTGCTCTGTCTCTTCAGATTGTGTTTTTGTCTTTTTGTATGCCTTGCAACTTTTTCGTGATAACTGAACATGATGTTCTGGCTAACAAGAACTGCAGTAATTAGGGTTTAGTAATGTGGAGGTGAGTTGTGGAGGAAGGGAAATTTTTTCTGGTCCTATGACTAAATCTTCATTTTTTAGCAGTCTTTGTCTCTGAACTGTGGACTTCACATGTGTTTCTCAGTTGTTTTTCTTCCCTATTAGGTGGCACAGGGTGACTAGAGTCAGAGTTAGGTATATCCCTTTTCCCACATGGAAGACTAGACCTAACTAGAGTTGGGTTATTTCCTTTGCCCCAGGTCACTTAGTCTCTAATAAAACCCACCGAGTTTGATTCTGGTTAATTAGCTTCTCCTGAGGCCAGGGATTATGAAGAAGAGTAGAATGTTCTGGAGTATTCTTAAATGGTTCCTTTTCCCCTACTCCTGCCAGAAGCAGAAAGGAATTTTTCTCTATTACTCACTGTGGGGAAACTGATCAAGCTGCTGGAGATAATCTCAAAATATGGTGTCCCCCACTTCCTAAGACTGGATTTCTTTGGAGTTTTCAATCCTCAGAATTGTCCCCACTGAGCTCCATCTGTTTATCTATTACAGTTGATGTTTTCCTGTCCTGACGCTGGTTCTACCAGCATCATCTTTGCCCTGGTAAGTAGTGACTCCCTATATTAACCTGTCTGTCTGTCCAATATCATAGGCACTCATTTGCTTTACCTTGCCTTCTTTATGGATCCAAAATTAGTTGATTTTTTTAGTCTGTTTAGGTTTTACTTGTCGTGAGGATGGAGTGTGACTTCCAAGCTCCTAACATATGGAATCCAAACCCTCATTATAGTTTTCTTCATGTGTCTGTACTTAGTCTTTGTTGAGCTTCTTGAGTATGTGGGTTAAGAGTTTCCACCAAATTTTGAAATTTTTCAGTCACTTTTTAAAAAGCTTTTTGTTTTGTATTGGTGTATAAGTGATTAGCAATGTTGTAATAGATTCAGATGGACAATGAAGGGCTTCAGCCATACATATACATGTATTCATTCTGCCCAAAATTTCCCTCCCATTCAGGCTGCCGTGTAACATGGAGCAGAGTTCCATGTTCTATACAGGAAGTCCTTACTTGTTATCCATTTTAAATATAGCAGGGAGTACATGTCCATCCCAAACTTCCTAATTATCCTTTGGCTACAATCTTCCCCTGGCAACATAGGATCATTCTCTTATGTTTGTCTCATTCTGTTTCACAAGTAAGTCATTTGTATATTTCTTTTTAGATTCCACATATAAGGGATGACATACGTTATTTCTTCTTCTCTGTTTAAATTTCTTCATTCAGTATGACACTCTCTACGTCCATCCATGTTGCTGCAAGTGGCATTATCTCATTCTTCTTAATGGATGGCTGAATACTATTCCATTGCATTTGTGTACCACATCTTATTTATCCATTTCTCTGTCAATGGACATTTAGGTTGCTTCCATGTCTTGGCTATTGTAAACAGTGCCACAATGAACATTGGGGTGCATGTATCCTTTTAGACCATGTTTTTCTCTAGGTATTTGCCCAGGAGTGGGACTGCAGGGTCATAAGGTAACTATATTTTTAGCTTTTAAGAAACCTCCATGCTGATATTCATAAGGGCTGAACCAATTTACATTCTCAACAATAGTATTGGAGGGTTCCCTTCTCTCCACACCTTCTGCAGCATTAATCATTTGTGGATCTTTTGATGATAACTGTCTTGCTAGTGTGAGGTAATGCCTTATTATAATTTTGATTTGCATTTCTCTAATAATTAGTGATGTTGAATATCTTTTCATGGCCATCTGTATGTTTTCTTTGAAGAAATCTCTATTCAGCTCTTCTGCCCATTTTTTGATTGGGTTTGCTTTTTGCAATGCTATTAAGAGTCATGTGCTACTAGTAAAGTTTGAAGGTTAATTCCTTGTCGGTCACATCATTTGCAAATATTTTCTCCCAATCTTTGGGTTGGCTTTTCATTTTCATTATTGTTTACTGTACAAAAGCTTTTGAATTTAAGTAGGTCTCATTTGTTTATTTTTGGTTTTATTTCCTTTATTCTGGGAGACAGATAAAAAAAATATTGCAGCAGTTTATATCACAGAGTGCTTTGCTTACATTTTCCTCTGGCAGTTTTAAAGTGTCTGCTCTCACATTTAGGTCTTTAATCCATTTTGAGCTTATTTTTGTATTTGGTGTTAAAGAATAATCTAATTTCATTTTTTACATGTATTGAAGAGACTGTCTTCGCAACACTGTGCAGTCTTGCCTCCTTTGTCATAGATTAATTGACCATAGGTGCATGGGTTTATTTCTGGGTTTTCTATCTGTTCCACTGATGTATATTTCAATTTTAGTGCCACTGTCATACTGTTTTGATGACTATCAGATCAGATCAGATCAGTCGCTCAGTCGTGTCCGACTCTTTGTGACCCCATGAATCGCAGCACGCCAGGCCTCCCTGACCATCACCAACTCCCGGAGTTCACTGAGACTCAATGACTATAGCTTTGCAGTAAGTCAGGCAGCCTGATTTCTCCAGCTCTCTTTTTCTTCCTCAAGATTGCTTTGGCTATTTGTGGTCTTTCATTTCTCTGTACAAATTTTGAAATTTTTTGTTCTAGTTCTGTTAGAAAACACCATTGGTAGTTTGATAGATAAATTTGATAATTTTAATGTTATTGTAATTTAAATCTGTAGATTGCCTTAGGTAGAACAGTCATTTTCATATTATTGAGTCTTCCAATCTACTAACATTGTATATCTTTCCATCTGTTTGTGTCTTTTTCAGTTTCTTTCATAAATATCTTATAGTTTTTGGAGTGCAGGTCTTTTGTCTACTCAGGGAGGTTTATTCCTAGGTATGTGATAGTAAATGGAATTGTTTCTTGAGTATCTCTTTCTGATCTTTCATTGTTAGTGAATAGAAATGCAAAAGATTTCTATACATTAATTTTATAATCTGTAACTTTACCAGATTCATTGATGAGTCCTAGTAGTTTTCCGTTAGCATATTTATGATCTTCTGGTTCCATCACTTCATGGGAAATAGATGGGGAAACAGTGGAAACTGTTAGACTTTATTTTGGGGGGCTCCAAAATCACTGAAGATAGTGATAGCAGCCATGAAATTAAAAGATGCTTACTCCTTAGAAGGAAAGTTATGACCAACCTAGATAGCATATTGAAAAGCAGAGACATTATTTTGCCAACAAAGGTCCGTCTAGTCAAGGCTCTGGTTTTTCCAGTAGTCATGTATGGATGTGAGAGTTGGATTGAGAAGAAAGCTGAGCTCTGAAGAATTGATGCTTTTGAATTGTGGTGTTGGAAAAGATTCCTGAGAATCCCTTGGGCTGCAAGGAGATCCAACCAGTCCATTCTAAAGGAGATCAGTCCTGGGTGTTCACTGGAAGGACTGATGCTAAAGCTGAAACTCCAATACTTTGGCCACCTGATGCGAAGAGTTGACTCATTGGAAAAGACTGATGCTGGGAGGGATTGAGGACAGGAGGAGAAGGGGATGACAGAGGATTAGATGGCTGGATGGCATCATCGACTCAATGGACATGAGTCTGAGTGAACTCCGGGAGTTGGTGATGGACAGGCAGGCTTGGAGTGCTGCAATTCATGGGGTCACAAAGTTGGACACAACTGAGCAACTGAACTGAACTGAAATGAACTGATGTATTCATGTCATCTGCAAACAGTGAAAATTTAACTTCTTGTTTTCCAATTTGGATTTCCTTTACTTCTTTTTTTATCTCTGATTGCTATAGCTAGGACTTCCAAAACTATGCTGAATAAAATTGGCTACAGTTGATATCCTTGTTTTGTTCTTAATCTTAGAGGTAATTATTTCAGATTTTCACCATTGAGTATGATGCTAGCTATAGGTTTGTTGCATATGGCCTTTATTGTGTTGAAGTGTGTTCCTTCTATGCTCACTTTCTGGAGAGTTTTTATCCTAAATGGGTGATGAATTTTGTCAAAAACTTTTTTCTGCATCAATTGAGATGATCATGTGGTTTTTATTCTTTGATTTTGTTGATGTGGTGTATCAGGTTGATTGGTTACAGATACTGAAAAATTCCTAGGGTGAATCCTAATTAATCATGGTATATGATATTTTATTGTTTGATTCAAATTGCTAGTATTTTGTTGATTTTTGCATCTATTTTCATCAGCAATGTGTGAGTGATATGCATACCCAGTCCCTTAATCATGCCCAACTCTGCAACCCCGTGAACTGTAATCCCCTAAGCACTTCTGTCTGTGAGATTTTCCGGGCAAGAATACTGGAGTGAGTTGCCATTTCCTTCCTTCAGGGGATCTTCTTGACTTAGAGATTGAACCTGCATCTCCTGCAATGGCAGGCTGATTCTTTACCACTGAGCCACCTGATAATACTGGCTTATAATTTTCTTTATTTATGGTATCTTTGTCTGGTTTTGGTATCAGGGTGATGGTGGCCTCATAGAATATGTTTGGAAGTTTTCCTTCCCCTGAAGTTCTTTGGAACAGTTTCAGAAATATAGGTGTTAAATCTTCTCTAAGTACTTCTCTAAGTACTTCTCCTGTGAAGCTGTCAGGTCCTAGAATTTTGCTTGTTGGGAGATTTTAATCACAGTTTCAATTTTAGTACTTGTGATTGTTCTGTTCATATTTCCTATTTCTTCCTGGTTCTGTCTTAGGATGCTGTACCTTTCTTTCTTTCTTTCTTTCTTTTTTTTTTTTTTTTTGAGAGTTGTTTTCATTCATTTTATTTTTTTTTAATTTTATTTTATTTTTAAACTTTACATAATTGTATTAGTTTTGCCAAATATCAAAATGAATCCACCACAGGTATACATGTGTTCCCCATCCTGAAACCTCTAAAAATCTGTTCATTTCTTCCAAGTTGTCCATTTTATTGGCTTATGGGCTTCGCAGGTGGCGCTAGTGGTAAAGAACCCACCTGCCAATGCAAGAGATGTAAGATACATGGGTTTGATTTCTGGGTTGGGACGATCCCCTGGAGAAGGAAATGGCAACCCACTCCAATATTCTTGCCTGGAGAATCCCATGGACAGAGGAACCTGCAGGCTACAGTCCATAGGGTCACACAGAGTTGGACATGACTTAAGTGACTTGGCACACACATAGTTGCTCATAGTAGTCCCTTATGATCCTTTTTGTTTCTGTGGAGTCAGTTGTAATTTTTCTTTTTCATTCTATCGATTTGAGTGCTCTCCCTTTTTTTCTTGATGAGTCTGGCTCAAAGTTTTTATCTTTTCAGGTTTTGTCTTCACTGATGTTTAGGATTGTCTTCCTTTTCTCTAGTTCATTAATTTCTTCTCTGCTATTTATTAGTTCTTTCCTCGTACTAATTTAGGTTTTGTTTGTTCTTTTTTCTTTAGTTGTTTCAAGTGTAAGTTAGGTTGTTTATTTGAAATTTTTCTTGTTTCTTGAGGTAAGATTGTAGTCCTATAAAGTTCCCTCTTAGAACTGTTTTTGCTGCATCCCCATAGATTTTGGACAACTGTGATTTCATTTTCATTTGTATCTAGGTACTTTTTTAAATTTAGTCTTTGATTTCTTCAGTAATCCACTGGCTGTTAGTAGCATATTTTTAGCCATCATGTGTTTGTCATTTTTTTTTGGGGGGGGGAGTTATTTTCTTGTAGTTTATTCCTAATCACATAGTGTTGTGATCAGAGAAGATGCTTGATATTCAATTTTCTTAAATTAACCACGTCTTGCCTTGTGGCCAAGCATGTGGTCAATCCTGGAGAATGTTCTTTGTGCATTTGAGAAATATGCATCGCCTGCTACTTTTGGATGGAATGCTCTATAAATGTCAGTTAAGTCCAATTAATCTAAAGTGTCATTTTAGATCTATGTTTCCTTAATAATCTTCTGTCTGATGATCTGATCTGTCATTGATTGCTTAGTCACTCAGTCATGTCCAACTAGCCCTCCAGGCTCCTTTGTCCACTGGATTTTCCAGGTAGGAATACTGGAATGTGTAGCCATTCCTTTCTCCAGGGGATCCTCCTGACCCAGGGGTTGAGCCCAGGTCTCTTGCTTTGCAGGTGAAATCTCTGCCACCTGAGCCACATGGTGAAGCCCCGTCTCCTTCTGAGACCACTATAATGTGAATGTTGGTGTGTTTAATGTAGTCCTAGAGATCTCAGACTGTCTTCATTTCTTTTCATTCTTTTCTCTATAGTCCATTTGACAGAAGTGATTTCCACCATTCTGCTGACAGGTCACTTATTCATTCTTCTGCATCAGTTATTCTGACATTGATTCCTTTCAGTGTACTGTTCATCTCTGTTCATTTGTTTCTTTAGTTCTTCTAGGTCTTCTGTAAATTTTTCTTGCAACTTCTCCATTCTGTTTCTAATATCCTGGATTATCTTCATTATCATTTCTTCTGAATTCTTTTTCTGAAAGTTTGCCTATCTCCACTTCATTTCATTGTTTTTCTGGGGTTTTATCTTGTTCCTTCATTCTTCCTCTGCCTCTTCATTTTGGTTAACTTTCTAATTGTGGTTTTCATTCTAGAGGCTGTGGGATTGTAGTGCTTCTTACTTCTTCTGTATGCCCTCCACAGGATGAGGCTAAGAGGAGAGACTTGTGAAAGCATCCTGATGGGAGGGACTGGTGGTGGGGAAACTTGGGTTTGCTCTGTTGGGCAGGTATGTGCTCAGTAAAACTTTAATCTGGTTGTCTATTGATGGGTGGGCCTGTACTCCCTCCCTGAGAGTCATTTAGCTTCAGGTGACAAGCCTTGAAGTCTACAGGCTCCATGATAGGGCTAATGGTGACCTCCAAGAAGGCTTGCACCAAGAGGCACCTCCCAGGACTGCTGCTGTCAGTGCCTCTCTCCCTGTTGTGAGCTGCTGCCAACCCACACCTCCACAGAAGACCCTTCAACACTGGCAAGTAGATCTGGTTCAGTCTCCTGTGGGGTCACTGCTCCTCTCCCCTTGGTCCTATTGCATGCAGTGTTTTGTTTGTGCCCTCCAAGAGTAGAGTTTCTGTGTCCCCCACTCCTGTGGAAGTCTTGCGATCAAATCCAGCTGGCCTTCAAAGTCAGATTACCTTGGTATTTCTAGTCTCTTTGCCAGATCTCCAATCTGGGGAGCTTGACATGGAGCTCAGAACCTCCACAACAGTGAGAGAACTTCTTTGTATTATTGTTCTCCAGTTTGTGGGTCACTCATCCTTCAGGTATGGGATTTGATTTTATCATGATTGCATCTCTCCTACCTTCTTATTGAAGTTTCTCCTTTGTCTTTGGATATGGGCTATCTTTTTTCATGTGTTCCAGTATCCTCCTGTGAATGGTTGTTCAACAGTTAGTTGTGATTTGGGGCCTCTTGCAGAAGATGATTTCATATCCTTCTACTCTGCAATCTTGAACCAATCTGCACTCAGTCACTTTTTAAAAATATATTTTTATGCATTCCTCTCCTTTCCTTTTGTGACTTCAGCTGCATATATGATAGACCAATAGAATTTTCCAGCATCTCATTTATGCTTGTTTTTCTTTTTCAATTTTTTTTTCCTCTGAGTGTCTCCTTTTGAATAGTTACTATTGCAGTGTCTTCATATTGGCTAATTTTCTCATGCCCCCAAATACCAGAGCATATTAAAATTGAGGAGCATCTAGAGCACCAGTTTATGGGCTCTTCAGAGGTCTACTTTAATGACCATGCTTCCAAGAAGCTGGTAAGATAGAATATCTATCAGCAGCATCTAAGAGCAGGCTCATATAATGTATGCTTTGTAACACTAGCAATGTTAGAAAAATATCCGTTTTTGTACATTATAAAGAATCGTGTATGGAAGAGGATAACCTATTGGACACTAGCTGCAAACTGGACACAAGCCAATCACAGGACTACACATATGAGTGGGAAAGCCTTCTCACTGCCCTTCCTCATTAAAGATGATGAACTTGTCCAGGAGGATCAGATGGACAGGGTAGTGTTGCTACTATTGATGACAGAATTATGATGGAAGATAGAGGCTGTGAGATCTCCAACTCCTGGCCAAAGCAGTAACAAGAGGCAGAATGTTGACAAGTTTGTCCAAAGGTGAATGAGAGGATGATCTCATGTGTAACTAGTCTACTGACAGATTTGGTGCACTCAAGAGCTGGGCCCACTGAAATATGATTTGGTGTATAATGGACCCAAAGTCTGAATTTCCAGGGGGAATTCTTAGAGAGGTTTAGAGAATATAATATAAAATTACAACATGGAGGGATTAAAAAAAAAAAAACACAACGTTTTTTGTACCTTTTGAATTGTCCAGAGTTTACAGACAAAATTATGTTGAAGTCACCTAGCACTCTGCACAACTGACGAGAGTGATTATGGAATCAAGGTCCTCAAATTGCAGTGCTCCTATGATCACCAATGCCACTATCTATATTTTTTTACCAGCAATGCCTTCAAGCTTCTATTCTTCCATTTACAGAATTATCTGTATATCACAGTTCAGTTTCAGATTACTGGAAGAAAGTACAATTATTTTATTCAGTGACAAATAGATTCAAGGGATTAGATCTGATAGACAGAGTGCCTGAGGAACTATGGATGGAAGCTCATGACATTGTACTGGAGGCGGAGACATTCAGAAAACTAAGATCATAGCATCCGGTCCCATCACTTCATGGGAAATAGATGGGGAAACAGTGGAAATAGTGGCTGACTTTATTTTTCGGGACTCCAAAATCACTGCAAATGGTGATTGCAGCCATGAAATTAAAAGACGCTTACTCCTTGGAAGGAAAGTTATGACCAACCTAGATAGCATATTCAAAAGCAGAGACATTACTTGGCCAACAAAGGTTCATCTAGTCAAGGCTATGGTTTTTCCAGTAGTCATGTATGGATGTGAGAATTGGACTGTGAAGAAGGCTGAGCCCCGAAGAATTGATGCTTTTGAACTATGGTGTTGGAGAAGACTCCTGAGAGTCCCTTGGAGTGCAAGGAGATCCAACCAGTCAATCCTAAAGGATATCAGTCCTGTGTGTTCATTGGAAGGACTGATGTTGAAGCTGAAACTCCAATACTTTGGCCACCTCATGCGAAGAGCTGACTCATTTGAAAAGACCCTGATGCTGGGAAAGATTGAGGACAGGAGGAGAAGGGGATGACAGAGGGTGAGATGGTTGAATAGCATCACCAACTCAATGGATATGGGTTTGGGTGGACTCCAGGAGTTGCTGATGGACAGGGAGACCTGGTGTGCTGCGGGGTCATGGGGTCGCAGAGTTGGACACGACTGAGCGACTGAAATGAACTGAAGGAAAAGAAATGCAAAGGCAAAATGGTTGTCTAATGAGGCCTTACAAATAGGTGAGAAAAGAAGAGAAGCTAAAGGCAAAGGAGAAAAGGAAAGATATACACATCTGAATGCAGAGTTCCAAAGAACAGCAAGGAGAGAGAAGAAAGCCTTCCTCAGTGATCAATGCAAAGAAATAGAAGAAAACAATAGAATGGGAAAGTCTAGAGATCTCTTCAAGAAAATTACAGATACCAAGGGAACACTTCATGCAAAGATGGCACAATAAATGACAGAAATGGTATGGACCTGACAGAAACAGAAGATATTTAGAAGAGGTGGCAAAAATACACAGAACTATACAAAAAAGATCTTGATGACTGAGATAACCATGATGGTGTGATTACTCACCTAGAGTCAGGCATCCTGGAGTCCAAAGTCAAGTGAAGATTAGGAAGCATCACTACGAACAAAGTTAGTGATGTGATGGAATTCTAGCTGAGCTATTTCCAGTCCTAAAAGATGATGCTGTGAAAGTGCTGCACTCAATATGCTAGCAAATTTGGAAAACTCAGCAATGGCCACAGGATTGGAAAAGATCAGTTTTCATTCCAATCTCAAAGAAAGGCAATGCCAAAGAATGTTCAAACTATTGCAAAATTGCACTCATCTCACACTAGCAAAGTACTGCTCAAAATTCTTCAAGTAAGGCTTCAACAGTATGTGAACTCGAATTTCCAGATGTTCAAGCTGGATTTAGAAAAGGCAGAGGAACCAGAGATCAAATTTCCAACATCCGTTGAATCACAGAAAAAGCAAGAGAGTTCCAGAAAAGCATCTACTTCTGCTTTATTCACCATTCCAAAGCCTTTGACTGTGTGGATAACAACAAAGTGTGTAAAATTTTTAAAAAGATCGAAATACCAAATCACCTCCTGAGAAACCTGTATGCAGGTCAAGAAGCAACAGTTAGAACCAGACATGGAACAATGGACTGGTTCCAAATTGGTAAAGGAGTACGTCAAGGCTGTATATTGTCACCCTGCTTATTTAACTTATATGGAGAGTACATCATGAGAAATACTGGGCTGGAAGAAGCACAAGCTGGAATCAAGATTGCCAGGAGAAATATCAATAACCTCAGATATGCAGATGACACCACCCTTATGGCAGAAAGCAAAGAGGAACTAAAGAGCCTTTTGATGAAAGTGAAACAGGAGAGTGAAAAAGCTGGCTTGAAACTCAATATTCTAAAAACTAAGATCATGGCATCCAGTCCAATAATTTCATGGCAAATAGTTGGGAAAACAATGGAAACAATGTCTGAGAGACTTTATTTCCTTGGTCTCCAAAATCACTGCAGATGGTGACTGCAGACATAAAATTAAAAGATTCTTGCTCCTTGGAAGAAAAGCTATGACAAATCCAGAAAGCTTATTAAAAAGCAGAGACATTATTCTTTACTGACAAAGGTCTGTCTAGTCAAAGCTAATATTTTTCCAGTAGTCATGTATGGATATGAGAGTTGGACTATAAAGAAAGCTGAGTATCGAATAATTGATGCTCTTGAACTGTGATATTGGAGAAGACTATTGAGAGTCTCTTGGATTGCAAGGAGATCAAACCAGTCAACCCTAAGGGAAATCATACCTGAATATTCATTGGAAGAACTGATGCTAAAGTTGAAGCTCCAATACTTTGGCCACCTGATGCAAAGAACTGACTCATTGGAAAAGACCATGATGCTGGGAAAGATTGAAGGCAGAAGGAGAAGGGGATACAGAGGTTAGGTGGTTGAATGGCATCACCTTCTCGATGGACATGAGTTTGAGCAAGCTCCCAAGTGACAGACAGGGAAGCCTGGTGTGCTACAGTCCATTGGGTGGCAAAGAGTTGGGCATGGGTGAGCAACTGAACTGAACTGAACAATTATTTTATTTTCTAGTTTAGTTGGTGAACAAATTGTGTTCCCATTGCCCTAAATTCTACTTGTCCATCCAAAAGAGGAATAGAATGAGCTCACCAGTATGTACCTTGTTTTATTAGGTCTTCAGGGTTACTCTATTTGATTAGGCTCCCATTTGCCTTCTTTTCCCACTTCTTGCAAAATACGTTTTGTTGTTCTCTGATGACTTGTTTTTAAGTTTTCATAAATGAGGTGAAATACACTTTACATAATGATTCTTGCATAATTTTTATAGTTCATATTTCTTATAATATCTAGCTTCAAACTGCTACATAGTAGTTCTGAAAGGGTACCCCCACTGTTTTAATTACCCATCTACTTTTTCTCCCGGTAGCTACTGGATTGCCTCAAGCTCTCTGCCTTCATAAAAGCTGCTATGTTTACATGTTCTTTTATGGACTTTTTGTGAGAATCTCTCTTTTGGGGCTCACCTTCTGTTAATTTCATATTAATAGTCTTCTGTTCTCTTGTTCTCAATGATTTGAAGAAGTTTCTTATTTATTCTAAATATTATTTCATCATTGGTTTTAGATTTTGCAAATAACTTCACCCAATTTGTCCTTTCTCTGTTGCTCTGTCTGCAGTGTAAGGATTCAGAACCAAATGCAGAGGAACATTGAATAGTTCTCAACTACAGGACTCAAAAGGATTTGTTAGCATCTGTCTTAAGCTGCTGGAGAAGGCAATGGCACCCCACTCCAGTACACTTGCCTGGAAAATCCCATGGACGGCGGAGCCTGGTAGGCTGCAGTCCATGGGGTCGCTGAGAGTCCTACACGACTGAGCGACTTCACTTTCACTTTTCACTTTCATGCATAGGATAAGGAAATGGCAACCCACTCCAGTGTCCTTGCCTGGAGAATCCCAGGGACATGGAGTCTGATGGGCTGCCATCTATGGGGTCACACAGAGTCGGACACGACTGAAGCGACTTAGCAGCAGCAGCAGCAGCACCAGCAGTCTTAAACTGCTCCCCAGGAAGGCTAGTTCCATTAAGACACTGGGTTGACTGATTTTCCATAAACCTACAACTACAACCTGAGATGAAAATGGGGGGCTTAAAATGTTCACAGAGACAAAAACATGCAGTGTTTCCAGAGGTGCCTTTATTGTAAATGCTTGATTTCATGGCCCTTTAAAAGCCAGTCAATTATCACCCCCTGATACTAGGAACTGTTTGGGCATACAATCAAGCCGTGTGTTATATCATTAACCATCAGAATGAAATCAAAATAAAGAAACAAGAATGCTCGAGAGACTTCGTACATTCATTAGGGTGGGTGTCTAGAGAGTCATTAAGGTAAGTATTCAGGGAAAAAGCACATAGCTATTGTTTTCAAGACTGAAGTAGAAATGCTGAAAGATATTAAGAAAATATTTTCAGTGAATTTCCGAATGCTAAACAAATCCTAATTCTTTCGAATACTGATTAGAGTACAACTTAATGGAATAATTTTACATGAAAATGTCAGAACATAGATTTGGTGCCATGTATTTCTTTCAGATTAAACTAACGCAGTCCATTTAAACTTTGTTCAAGTGAACATATTCTAATGGAAAAGAACCATTAAATTGACTATGACCTTAGTTTTTTCCCATATGTTTTTTTTATTAAATTAAATTTTAGTAATGTGGTCATTTTTTCCATTTTTCACCAAAGAAGTACATATCATTCTGAAAAGGTTAATGTTAGCTCAGACTGGTTCTTAATATAATTACCTGCTAACATTTCCATTTACTGAAATGTACTGTGTCATATTTTTTTGTATTACATGGCAGTATATTATTAATGACACATATATATGAGAGAGGGCTTCCCATATGGTGCTAGTTGTCAAGAACCCACCTGCCAATGCAGGAGACATAAGAGACATAAATTCCATTTCTGGGTCAGGAAGATCCCTTGGAGGAGGGCATGGAAACCCACTCTAGTATCCTTGTCTGGAGAATCCCCAAGGACAGAAGAACCTGGTGAGCTATAGTCTGTGGGATAACAAGGAGTTGGACATGATTGAAGCAACTTAGCATGCATGCATACATATATAAGAGATGTACATAATAGGAAAATCTAGACATAGAGACAGTCAAGGAGGTAAAGTGGAGCTAGAGAGAAAGATATACATGAAGATGGAGTTAGATATATTTTTAACTGCAAAGATCTAAAACTATTTTGAATGGCTGTATCTAATTCTTCATGTATGAAGAATCAAACCATCAAAAAAAAAAAACCTTTTCTTCCTGAAAAGCAGATAGTCTATGATCTGTGGGACTTAATTTTACCACTCTGAGACTAAATCTGTTGAATTTGATTACCATAATATATTGCTATAAGAGTTAAGCTATTTCAGTTAAAAAAAATAATAATCCTTTTACCCCTACCATAAACCCTGAAGTTGCTGATTCAGTGATTTATTAGGACTCTTCTTACAATGAAGTTAATTTTAAGTCTATCTTTAGAAGTCAGAGCAATTAGCATATATATTTAAATAATAATAATTTTTCATTTGATATTATTAATTAACAGCAATAGTTAACTTGGGTCTCCTGTATTGCAGGCAAGTTCTTTACCATGTGAGCTATCAGGGAAACCCAGTAACCTGCAGAACACTGGAACATATTTTTTAAAGTAATGAACTGTGAAAAAAAAACAATGATTATAAAATAAATGGAAGAGAAATTAAGGTCTACTACTCCCCTTCATCTGTCACTCTCTGTATTAAGACGTTTCATGTATGATATTATGTTTTTCTTATATAATCTTCATACTGAATACTCACAAAGACCATCTCATTTTCACCCCTTTTTTCAAGACATAAAAATTAATGTAGGTATGCAAAGCCACCTAAAAAATATGAAAATCAACATTCTAGGAATCAGCGAACTAAAATGGACTGGAATGGATGAATTTAACTCAGATGATCATTATATCAACTACTGTGGGCAGGAATCCCTTAAAAGAAATGGAGTAGCCATCATAGTCAAAAAAAGAGTCCTAAATGCAGTACTTGGATGCAAGCTCAAAAACGACAGAATAATTTCTGTTTGTTTCCAAAGCAAACCATTCAATATCATGGTAATCCAAGTCTATGCCCCTACTAGTAATGCTGAAGAAGCTGAAGTTGAATGGTTCTATGAAGACCTACAAGACCTTTTAGAACTAATACCCCAAAACTATGTCCTTTTCATTATAGGGGACAGGAATTCAAAAGTAGGAAGTCAAGAACACCTAGAGTAAGGGGCAAATTTGGCCTCAGAGTATAGAATGCAGCATGGCAAAGGCTAATAGAGTCTCGCCAAGAGAACACACTGGTCATAGCAAACACCCTCTTCCAACAACACAAGACATTGGACTCTACACATGGACACTGCCAGATGGCCAACGCCGAAATAAGATCGATTATATTCTTTGCAGCCAAAGATGGAGAAGTTCTATACAGTCAGCAAAAACAAGACCAGGAGCTGACTGTGGCTCAGATCATGAACTCCTTATTGCCAAATTCAGACTAAAATTGAAGAGAGTAGGGAAAACCACTAGACCATTCAGGTATGACCTATATCAAATCCCTTATGATTATACAGTGGATGTGAGAAATAGATTTAAGGGACTAGATTTGATAGAGTGACTGATGAACTATGGATGGAGGTTTGTGACATTGTACAGGAGACAGGGATCAAGACCATCTCCAAGAAAAAGAAATGGAAAAAGGCAAAATGGCTGTCTGAGGAGACCTTACAAATAGCTGAGAAAAGAAGAGAAGCAAAGAGCAAAGGAGAAAAGGAAAGTATATACCCATTTGAATGCAGAGTTCCAAAGAATAGCAAGGAGAGATAAGAAAGCCTTCCTCAGTGATCAGTGCAAAGAAATAGAGGAAAACAATAGAATGGGAAAGAAAAGACATCTCTTCAAGAAAATTAGAGATACCAAGGGAACATTTCATGCAAAGATGGGCTCAATAAAGGACAGAAATGGTAGGGATTTCTAGTGGAGGTGATGGAATTCCAGTTAAGCTATTTCAAATCCTAAAATGATTTCTATGATGCTGTGAAAGTGCTGCACTCAATATGTTAGCAAATTTGGTAAACTCAGCAGTGGCCACAGGACTGGAAAAGGTCAGTTTTCATTTCATTCCAATCCCAAAGAAAGGCAATGTCAAAAAATGCTGAAACTACTGCACAATAACACTCATCTCACACACTAGTAAAGTAATGCTTAAAATTCTCCAACCCAGGCTTCAGCAATATGTGAACCATGAACTTACAGATGTTCAAGCTGGTTTTAGAAAAGGCAGAGGAACCAGATTTCAGATTGCCAACATCTGCTGGATCATCGATAAAACAAGAGAGTTCCAGATAAACATCTATCTGCTTTACTGACTATGCTCAAGACTTTGACTGTGTGGATCACAAAAACGTTGGAAAATTCTTCAAGAGATGGGAATACCAGACCACCTGACCTGCCTCTTGAGAAACATGTATGCAGGTCAGGAAGCAACAATTTGAACTGGACATGGAACAACAGACTGGTTCCAAATAGGAAAAGGAGTACATCAAGGCTGTATATTGTCACCCTTCTTATTTAACTTATATGCAGAGTACATCATGAGAAACGCTGGACTGAAAGACACACAAGCTGGAATCAAGATTGCCAGGAAAAATGATTTATCAGTAAGCTCAGATATGCAGATGACACCACCTTTATGGCAGTAAGTGAAGAAGAACTAAAGAGCCTTTTGATGAAAGTGAAAGAGGAGAGTGAACAAGTTGGCTTAAAGCTCAACATTCAGAAAACTAAGATCATGGCATTCAGTCCCATCACTTCATGGCAGATAGATGGAGAAACAGTGCAAACAGTGGCAGACTTTATTTTTTTGGTCTCCAAAATCAGTGCAGGTGGTGATTGCAGCCATGAAATTAAAAGACGCTTACTCCTTGGAAGGAAAGTTATGACCAACCTAGACAGCACATCTGGAAGTTCACCATTCACGTATTGTTGAAGCCTGGCTTGGAGAGTTTTGAGAATTATTTTACTAGCATGTGAGATGAGTGAAATTGTGTGGTAGTTTGAGCATTCTTTGGCATTGCCTTTCTTTGGGATTGGAATGGAAACTGATCTTTTCCAGTCGTGTGGCCACTGCTGAGTTTTCCAAATTTGCTGGCATATTGAGTGCAGCACTTTCACAGCATCATCTTCCAGGATTTGAAATAGCTCAACTGGAATTCCATCACCTCCAATAGCTTTGTTCGTAGCAATGCTTTCTAAGGCCCACTTGTCTTCACATTCCAGGATGTCTGGCCTCAGCAATAGGTGAACCGTGAAATTCCAGACGTTCAAGCTGGTTTTAGAAAAGGCAGAGGAACCAGAGATCAAATTGCCAACACCTGCTGGATCATGGAAAAAGCAAGACAGTTCCAGAAAAACATCTATTTCTGCTTTATTGACTATGCCAAAGCCTTTGATTTTGTGGATCACAATAAACTGTGGGAAATTCTGAAAGAGATGGGAATACCAGACCACCTGACCTGCCTCTTGAGAAACCTATATGCAGGTCAGGAAGCAATAGTTAGAACTGGACATGGAACAACAGACTGGTTCCAAATAGGAAAAGGAGTACGCCAAGGCTGTATATTATCACCCTGCTTATTTAACTTATATGCAGAGTACATCATGAGAAATGCTGGGCTGGGAGAGGCACAAGCTGGAATCAAGATTGCCGGGAAAAATATCAATAACCTCAGATATGCAGATGACACCACCCTTATGGCAGAAAGTAAAGAGGAACTAAAAAGCCTACTTGATGAAAGTGAAAGTGGAGAGTGAAAAAGTTGG
>NW_011494718.1:1588294-1592457 GCF_000754665.1 Bison bison bison
TGGGAGGGATTAGGGGCAGGAGGAGAAGGGGACGACAGAGGATGAGATGGCTGGATGGCATCACTGACTCGACGGACGTGAGTCTGAGTGAACTCCACCAGTTGGTGATGGACAGGGAGGCCTAGCGTGCTGCGATTCATGGGGTCGCAAAGAGTTGGACATGACTGAGCGACTGAACTGAACTGAACTGAACACACAGTTTCATACCAAACTGTCTCTGATGAGGGATTTAAAGAGCAAATTACCACTGACCCAGCAAATGGAAACAGCAATAAGTTCTTCAGTCAAAGAAGCAATTTGCACTTAGCAATAGTCTGTCCCTCTGTCCACCCAAGTAACCTTCACACCATTCTCCTTGAACATTCAACACCCTTCTTCCAAGGAAAAATATTCAAAGTTCCATCCAGTTACTGCAGCCAGCTCAAAATTCTGGAACCCTGAGTGATGATGAGCAGCTTCTCCATCTAGTCCAGAGTGATTCCTCAAGCCCAGAAAATGTATAATCTAGAAAGAAGTTAGATGTGTATCTACATCATTCTCAGGGGACATACAATACACAATGAGGACCAAATTCTGGCCTGAGCACATCACTTCCTTATAAAACTATGCAAACAGGTGGAGACAAAACATGGTCCACTGGAGAAGGGAATGGCAAACCACTTCAGTATTCTTGCCTTGAGAAACCCATGAACAGTATGAAAAGGCAAAAATATAGGACACTGAAAGATGAACTCCCCAAGTCAGTAGGTGCCCAATATGCTACTAGAGATCAGTGGAGAAATAACTCCAGAAAGAATGAAGAGATGGATCCAAGGCAAAAACAACAACCAGTTGTGCATGTGATTGGTGATGGAAGGGAAGTCCAATGCTGTAAAGAGCAATATTGCATAGAAACCTGGAATGTCAGGTCCATGAATCAAGGCAAATTGGAAGTGGTCAAACTGCAGATGGCAAGAGTGAACATCTACATTTTAGGAATCAGCTAACTAAAATGGACTGGAAAGGGTGAATTTAACTCAGATGACCATTATACCTACTACTGTGGGCAAAAATCCCTTAGAAGAAATGGAGTAGCCATCATAGTCAACAAGAGAGTCCGAAATGCAGTACTTGGATGCAATCTCAAAAACGACAGACTGTTCATTTCCAAGGCAAACCATTCAATATCACGGTAACCCAAATCTATGCCCCAACCAGTAATGCTGAAGAAACTGAACTTGAACAGTTCTATGAAGATCTACAAGACCTTCTAGAACTAAAACCTGAAAAAGATGTCATTTTCATTATAGGAGACTGGAATGGAAAAGTAGGAAGTCAATAAACACCTGGAGTAACAGGCAAATTTGGCCTTGGAGTACAGAATGAAGCAGGGCAAAGGCTAATAGAGTTTTGCCAAGAGAACGCACTGGTCATAGCAAACAACCTCTTCCAACAACACAAGAGAAGAATCTACACATGGACATAACCAGATGGTCAATACCAAAATCAGACTGATTATATTCTCTGCAGTCAAAGATGGACAAATTCTATACAGTCCACAAAAACAAGACTGGGACCTGACTATAGCACAGACTATGAACTCCTTATTGCCAAATTCAGACTTAAATTGAAGAAAGTGGGGAAAACCATTAGGCCATTCAGGTATGACATAAATCAAATCCCTTATGACTATACAGTGGAAGTGACAAGTAGACTCAAGGGATTAGATCTGATAGACAGAGTTCCTGAAAAACTATTGATGGAGGTTTGTGACACTGTATAGGAGGCAGGGATCAAGAACATCCCCAAGGAAAAGGAAAGCAAAAGGGAAAAATGGTTGTCTGAGGAGGCCTTACAAATAGCTGCAAATAGAAGAGAAGTGAAAGGCAAAGGAGAAAGAAAAGAAATACCCATTTGAATGCAGAATTCCAGTGAATAGCAAGGAGAGATAAGAAAGCCTTCCTCGGCAATCAGTACAAAGAAATAGAGGAAAACAATATATAAATAAGGCTGTTCATTTAATTTTTATGCAGAATACATCATGAGAAATGCTGGGCTGGATGAAGCACAAGCTGGAATCAAAATTGCCAGGAGAAATATCAATAACCTCAGATATGAAGATGACACCAGCCTTATGGCCGAAAATGAAGAACTAAAGAGCCTCTTGATGAAAGTGAAAGAGGAGAGTGAAAAAGTTGGCCTGAAACTCAACATTCAGAAAACTAAGATCATGGCATCTGGTCTCATCACTTCATGGTAAATAGATGGGGAAACAGTGGAAACAGTGGCTGACTTTATTTTTGGGGGCTCCAAAATCACTGCAGATGGTGATTGCAGCCATGAAATTAAAAGACACTTGTTCCTTGGAAGAAAAGCTATGACCAATCTAGACAGTATATTAAAAGGCAGAGACATTACTTTGCCAACAAAGGTCCACCTAGTCAAAGCTATTGTTTTTCCAGTAGTGAAGTATGGATGTAAGAGTTGGACTATAAAGAAAGCTGAGCCCTGAAGAATTGATGCTTTTGAACTGTGGTGTTGGAGAAGACTCTTGAGAGTCCCTTGGACTGCAGTAAGATCAAACCAGTCCATCCTGAAGGAAAGCAATCCTGAATATTCATTGGAAAGACTGATGCTGTAGCTGAAACTCCAATACTTTGGCCACCTGATGTGAAGAACTGACTCATTTGTAAAGACCCTGATTCTGGAAAAGATTGAAGGCGGGAGAAGAAGGGGACGACAGAGGACGAGATGGTTGGATGGCATCAACGATTCGATGGACATGAGTTTGGTGAACTCCGGGAGTTGGTGATGGACAGGGGGCCTGGGATGCTGCATTTCTGTGGGGTCACAAAGAGTCGGACACGACTGAGCAACTGAACTGAACTGAACAGTGTCAGAAGCTCATAGGAAAGCATATCTTCAAATTAAGAAGTTGGGGTGCTCTAGGTCTCTGAGATCACTACAAGTGGCTTCCTGAGCTGAGGGAGTGGTCAGTAGCTTCTTGGAGGTCCTGAGATTTACAGCTGCCTACATGTGAACTCTCAAGCATTCATTGGTAAGATCAGGAATGGCACCTTCTTGTCTCTTCACTCCCTTAGTCATTCTGTTAGTTGTGGAAACTTCTAATTGCCTGCATTAAAATGTTTTATTCTTGGAAGTTTGAGTTTTATTTTACTAATCAAACCCAAAGTGTTCCACCATATTTCATCAAACCTAAGTCATCATCATTGAGTTAGACAAGGCTGTGGTCCTAGTGTGATTAGATTGACTAGTTTTCTGTGAGTATGGTTTCAGTGTGTCTGCCCTTAGTATGATCTAATTGTTTCCAACACAGAGGAGACTTTAAACCTAAATTACCATAGCCTGGTGTTACCTATATAAATCCATCCCATAATTGTGGGAGATTTTCCTCCTTTGCTGAAACTTTTCTTGTTTGTATGATTGAGCTTGAGTAATAGAAAAAAGCTCAAATTTATGGCCAGAGTCAGAGCAGGCATAATTAATTGGCCCAGTGAGAGGATCCCATCAAGTAATATCACAATAACCTGAACATGACTATAATTTTTTTTAAGCAAATTTTCTCAGGGCCAACCAGTTAGAGTCTTGTAGTAGAGAAATTTAACAAGGTAACCCAGAACTAGACACAGATAATTGGCCACAAACCCAACAATTGAATTGATTTCTAAAACTAGCATAGAGTCAGGCCTATGATAGAAAAGCATTTGATTTATATGCAGAGATCTAAGAAGTCAGGAAAACATAAACGATCATACAAATCAGGTCCAGCATCTTGGGCAAGCTGGATCATGGAAAAAGCAAGAGAGTTCCAGAAATATCTATTTCTGCATTACTGACTATGCCAAAGCCTTTGACTGTGTGGATCACAATAAACTGTGGGAAATTCTGAAAGAGATGGGAATACCAGACCACCTGACCTGCCTCTTGAGAAATTTGTATGCAGGAAGCAACAGTTAGAACTGGACATAGAACAACAGACTGATTCCAAATAGGAAAAGGAGTATGTCAAGGCTGTATATTGTCACCCTGCTTATTTAACTTATATGCAGAGTACATCATGAGAAACGCTGGGCTGGAAGAAGCACAAGCTGGAATCAAGATTGCCGGGAAAAATATCAATAACCTCAGATATGCAGATGACACCATCCTAATGGCAGAAAGTG